>NW_028245866.1:0-394027 GCF_964263255.1 Lissotriton vulgaris | reverse complement strand
CCATGGGTACCTTTTGTGAAAAAAAGTTATGTACCTGAGCACAAACTGCTCAGCACGTGGGGGAGGGGAGAGAGAGGGGCCAGCATTTAAGGGGTCAATGTGAGCAGTCAACAAACATTTCAGGTAGATTTTTTTTCTAGAGCGAACAATTAGGGGAATTTTTCAGCACAAAACTACTAATCCAAACAAATCTGTGGTATTTGCACATTGGATCTTTTGTTAGTTGAAATGGTTCTTTAAACATGAAGCTCCTGGTTTGATCGGAGTCAATTACAGGGCAGAAGTTACACAACATTGTGAAGACAGAGGCAACATTGAGCACAGGGGGGCAGTAACATTTGTTGTACATGCACATGCAGTGTATACCTTTGAAATGTTTTATTCATGGGTGAACTTTGATCCTATAGATGCCGGTACTACGCTTTCCACTCCTACAAAGATGCAGCCGTTCCGACTCAGTCCCAAGCATATCACGACCCGGTGAACCCTTTCACCCGTCCAGTTCACAAGATTGGTTTGTTGGTCACTTAGCCCCCACATACCTCAGAATGTCAGACTGGGTTCCATAAAGTTGGGTCACCTGATACCGTACTGGCTCGGTACACACAATGTCCTATATAGGTGACTCAGACAGTATGTATTGCAGAACAAAGCAGGCAGAGCTGGCCGAGTGGGACCTGTACCAAAGACACAGGGTTCCATACAAGCAATCGGTCCACGGACTATAAGCGCCACTACAGGCAAAGTGCCCGTAAAAAGCAACAAAGCTGCCTTCTGGATCGCTTGCAACACCAACCAGAGGAGCAGCATTGTGGCGATGAGACGTCCCCTTGGAATGGTGCCATCTTCAGAGGCGTACAACACCTGGGAAAGTATCTACACTGCTACGCAAGGCACGCCCTCATTGGTGGTACTACCTGATGTACTAAGAAAAGTACAAATGAGTACAAGGCTGCACCCTCCTTAGATCTAGGAATGAGATGAGGTATCAACCGTACTACCCATGGCATGCCGTCATGGGCGGTACTACCCGATGTACTGAGGCAAGAACAAATGAGTACAAGGCTGCACCAGCCCTAGATCTAGGAATGAGATGAAGTATCAACCATACCACCCATGGCACGCCGTCATGGGAGGTACTACCCGATGTACTAAGGCAAGAACAGCCCGGATAGAAGAGCCCAGCTCAGACCCGGGGTCCCGGGATAGAAGAGCCAAGCTCAAACCAGGGGTACCCGGATAGAAGAGCCGAGCTCAGCCCCAGGGCCCCCAGATAGAAGAGCCCAGCTCAGCCCCAGGGGCCCCGGATAGAAGAGCCCAGCTCAGCTCCAGGTGCCACCGGATAGAAGAGCCCAGCTCAGCCCCAGGACCCCCGGATAGAAGAGCTCAGCTCAGCCCCAGGGGCCCCGGATAGAAGAGCCCAGCTCAGCCCCAGGACCCCCGGATAGAAGAGCCCAGCTCAGCCCCAGGGGCCCAGGATAGAAGAGCCGAGCTCAGCCCCAGGGGTCCCGGATAGAAGAGCCCAGCTCAACCCCAGGGGCCCCAGATAGAAGAGCCCAGCTCAGCACCAGGGGCCCCGGATAGAAGAGCCCTGCTCAGCCCCAGGGGCCCGGATAGAAGAGCCCAGCTCAGCCCCAGGACCCCCGGATAGAAGAGCCCAGCTCAGCCCCAGGGGCCCCCGGATAGAAAAGCCCAGCTCAGCCCCAGGGCCCCCCCGGATAGAAGAGCCCAGCTCAGCCCCAGGGCCCCCAGATAGAAGAGTCCAGCTCAGCCCCAGGACCCCCGGATAGAAGAGCCCAGCTCAGCCCCAGGGGCCCAGGATAGAAGAGCCGAGCTCAGCCCCAGGGGCCCCGGATAGAAGAGCCCAGCTCAACCCCAGGGGCCCAGGATAGAAGAGCCGAGCTCAGCCCCAGGGGTCCCGGATAGAAGAGCCCAGCTCAACCCCAGGGGCCCCGGATAGAAGAGCCCAGCTCAGCCCCAGGGGCCCAGGATAGAAGAGCCGAGCTCAGCCCTAGGGGCCCCGGATAGAAGAGCCCAGCTCAACCCCAGGGGCCCCGGATAGAAGAGCCCAGCTCAGCACCAGGGGCCCCCCAGATAGAAGAGCCCAGTTCAGCCCCAGGGCCCCCAGATAGAAGAACCGAGCTCAGCCCCAGGGGCCCCCGGATAGAAGAGTCCAGCTCAGCCTCACGGGCCCGAGATAGAAGAGCCCAGCTCAGCCCCAGGGGCCCCGGATAAAAGAGCCCAGCTTAGCCCCAAGGCCCCCGGATAGAAGACCCAAGCTCTGCCCCAGGGGCTCCGAATAGAAGAGCCCATCTCAGCCCCAGGGGCCCGCGGATAGAAGAGCCCAGCTCATCCCCAGGGCCCCGGATAGAAGAGCCCAGCTCAGCTCCAGAGGCCTCCGGATAGACGAGCTCAGCTCAGCCCCAGGGGTCCCCGGATAGAAGAGCCCAGCTCAGCATCAGGACCCCTGGATAGAACAGCCCAGCTCAACCCCAGGACCCCAGGATAGAAGAGCCCTGCTCAGCCTCAGGGGCCCGGATAGAAGAGCCCAGCTCAGCCCCAGAGGCCTCCGGATAGACGAGCCCAGCTCAGCCCCAGGGGCCCCGGATAGAATGGCCCAGCTCAGCCCCCCAAGGCCCCTGGATAGAAGAGCCCAGCTCAGCCCCAGAGGCCTCCGGATAGACGAGCCCAGCTCAGCCCCAGGTCCCCCCGGATAGAAGAGCCCAGCTCCGCCCCAGGACCCCCGGATAGAAGAGCCCAGCTCAGCCCTAGGGGCCCCGGATAGAAGAGCCCAGCTCAGCCCCAGGGCCCCCGGATAGAAGAGCCCAGCTCAGCCCACTAGGGCCCCCGGATAGAGGAGCCCAGCACAGCCCCAAAGGCCCCCAGATAGATAAGCCCAGCTCAACCCCAGGGGCCCCGGATAGAAGAGCCCAGCTCAGCCCGGCTCCTGCAAAGATTCCCTCCAGGATTATTCAGTCTATTTCTACAAACACAGCAGAAGGTGCTGACAATCTCCTACCTGAGCAGAAACCTGTGCAGATGTGTCCAGGCTCTCTCCCCCTCCTGGGGGCCGGGGGGGGGGGAGGGGCAGATCTGGGGTCTGAGGGGGGCAGATCTGGGGTCTGAGGGTCTGTAGATGAAGGTCGCTGCACAGACAGACAGGGCTCCTTCCTCCTCTGCTGCAAGCTGCACACACAAAGAGAGGCATGAAGTGATGTCAGCATTTGCTGCTGGTGCTGTCTCTGCCGCCGCTGACCCGGAAGAGGAAACCCTTCTCCTCCCATCCAATGTGCAGCTCAGAGGTTTCATCAGCAGTCGAGGAGCACCATCTGGTTGCCGCTGACGGAACCGCCGCCTCCAGCAGGGAAACAAGCATTGGCTCCTGTAAAGACACAGACATGGATGTTATGGGAAACAAGCATTGGCACTTGTAAACACACAGACATGGGTGTTATGGGAAACAAGCATTGGCTCCTGTAAAGACACAGACATGGGTGTTATGGGAAAAAAGCATTGGCTCCTGTAAACACACAGACATGGGTGTTATGGGAAACAAGCATTGGCTCCTGTAAACACACAGACATGGATGTTATGGGAAACAAGCATTGCCGCCTGTAAACACACAGACATGGGTTATTGGGAAACAAGCATTGGCTCCTGTGAACACACAGACATGGGTATTATGGGAAACAAGCATTGGCGCCTGTAAACACACAGACGTGGGTGTTATGGGAAACAAACATCGGCGCCTGCAAAGACACAGACATGGGTGTTTGAGTCCATGACAGGGTCTCGTATGAGAAACAAGCATTGGCGCTGGCAAAGACACAGACTTGGGTGTTAAGACACTCACAGTCGGAATACTTCTACTTCCTGGTTAAGCAAACACCAAACATGGTCCATCTTCGACTACTTTTGAGAATTGTCACTCGAGGGGATTTAACCCCTTCCATGCAGGTGACGAACCCCAGCCGTCATGCACTACGGTGCTCGTGTGCTGATGACGGCTGGGGTTCGTCATGGCCCGCCCGTGTTCTGCCGGCGGCCGCACACGGGAAAAAAAGCGGCCGCATCGAAGGGGTTAATGCAGTGCAATCTCACGCATCCTTAGCTCTTTCAAATTTTAGTTTTTGTTTCTGTTTTGTTTCTTGTGCATCGAGGTCTGTGCATGAGACTGGCTTCTCTGAGCCAAAGCAGGGACCAGAGCTGCACACCTGTGTGTGTGTGTCTGTGTGCATGTGTGCGTGTGTCTGTGTGTGCGTGTGTGTCTTTGTGTGTCTATCTGTCTGTGTATGTGTGTGTCTGTTTGTCTGTGTGCATGTGTGTGTGTGTGTGTGTGTGTGTGTGTCTGTCTCTGTGTGTGTGTCTGTGTGTGTGTGTCTGTCTGTGTGTGCGTGTCTGTGTGTGTGTGTCTGTGCGTCTGTGTGTCTGTCTGTGTGTGCGTGTCTGTGTGTGTGTGTCTGTGTGTGCGTGTGTGTGTGTCTGTGTGCGTGTGTGTGTCTGTCTGTGTGTGCGTGTGTGTGTCTGTGTGTGTGTGTGTGTGTGTGTATGTGCGTGTCTGCATGTGTGTGTCTGTGTGTGCGTGTGTGTGTGTCTGTCTGTGTGTGTGTGCGCGTCTGCATGTGTGTTCATCTGTGAGATGTGTTTGGTGCTCTTTTAAGTGTGACCGCCCAGCTCTATGAGTCATAATTTGAAGGGGCTGAGAAAAGATTTGTTTTTACCAACTATGTTTGTGTATGTGTCCGAACTGTCAGGGCCTCTTGTCCCGGAACAGCTATCCCCGATAGAAGATTAATTCACACATATAAAAATGTATACAATACACAAATATTTTAAAGATGTAAAGCCAGGTTTTGTGAGCAGAAAAAGTGACGTTTATGCTGGTAAAGAAATACTATTGGTGCTTTTTTGTTGAAAGAACATAGAAATCGCTTTGTGACTTGGCAAGTTTTCCAGTTTGATCAAAAGAGCGAAACTCAAGCTACGTAAATGCAGACTCGCACTATGTTGGAGAGATACTCTGTGTCCTGGAGCAGAACTAGGGTTGCCACCTTTCCCAGAGAAAAATACCGGCCTCATGATTTACATTCCATTATAACATAACGGGGTGACCCAATAAATGTCTGTGGACCTTGGTATCAAGTGGCACAAAAACAGTTGGTCCTGGACTTGTTTGTAGAGCAATAAAGTCTAAAAATATTCAGGTATAAAAGACATAGGCACCTGTTGACTTTGTAAAGGTAAATTCGATTTATTATTCATAGATATACTTCTAGAACTGGTAGAAGGCACTACCTTATTTAATGATAGTCGGGAGGTTGATCCAAGATAAGGGCGTGTATGCTAGTGGTATGGAGCCTGGCCGAGTTTTTGAGAACATCACAACGTTAATTGTGTATAGGGGCAGGTTGCATGAGAAAAGTCCTACCTTGGTATCTCAGTTTCCGATGCGAGAGGTTCATCTAATATATCACCCTGAAATACCAAAGTTAACGGACCAGCCCAGTACTTTTACTAGAGCGGGTGTAGCGGCCCATTTCCAAGAACAGTGGGCCCGATTCACAGAACTAACATAAGAAAAAATCTTAAACTTACGACCATTTTGGTATTCACAGTAGGCACTTACTCATTTTGTATACACAGAAGTCATTTAGGAGTCCTGAAGTTAGGACTCCTAACTTTAGGACTCCTAAACTGAGAAAAATCCTAACTTTAAGACTTTCAGTATTCACAGAAGGCATTTAGGAGTCCTAAAGTTAGGACTCCTAACTTTAGGACTCCTAAACTGAGAAAAATCCTAACTTTAAGACTTTCAGTATTCACAGAAGGCATTTGGGAGTCCTAAAGTTAGGACTCTTAACTTTAGGACTCCAAAATGCCACCATTGGTCCCATAGTGTCAGTGTACGATCCAGATCAGGCGAGAAATGGAAATTCATCACAGTCAGTAATAGGAGAGAGAACTAGCTCTGAAGGGAATGGCACAGTGAGCGTGATAGCTCAATTGCCGAGACCCAGGGAATTGAGTACACCATTGCCAGTCACTGAAGACTCATCAAGGGGACAGATGGAGATAAGGACGGCGAGGCCGAGATCCCTTGCCGATTCGAGATCAGACCTAAGAATGTGGGAGCCACCCGTGAGGAATCGGAATGACAGGAGGACAGTAAGTTGGGATTATGGAAGTGAAGGGAACAAACCAGTCCTTATGGATGCAGCCGAAGGGAATAGGTGTAGAGAACAGAGCAGTTCAAGCGAAGAATTGAATGGTGCATCTAGTCGAGGACATAAGGGCAAAGATGCTGGCTGTAGTGAGACTGAAAGCAGAGGTAGATGAGATAATCGAAGGAAACTTACCTCTGGAGAGAGTGGAGCATTATGAACCAGATGAACCGGCTCACTGGGTATCTTTAGCCCCAGGTCAGATTTTCAGGAATTCACATCTCCCTTACCAGGTGCCCTGTCCCCTCCTGCCCCGTTTGGCCCTCGTGATTCTCTACCCCCCCAGCCAAAAAAGTAACCAGCCCTATCTTGACAGTCAGCTATTTAAAAACCCGCTCGCTGGTTAAACACCAGTTAGAGATCTTCCGACTATTGGATTCAGAGAAACCTGACATACTCCTAGTGACGGAAACCTGGCTCAATGAGGAGTCAACCCCTGACATTCTGGTGGCGGTGCCCCCGGGCTACTATATCCTCCAGACTAATAGATCTTCTGGTAAGCCTGGTGGTGGGGTCACAGCCATTGTTAGACACTCAATCAGGTTCTCATCCCTAGAGGTTGCTAGCATACCATCAGTCGACTGCCTCATTCTACGACTTGAACCTTCCCTGTCCCCTCTTATCTGTGTTCTTGTTTATCGCCCCCCCCCCCAACACATGCCTGGCTTCCCGTCTCTGTTCGGCGATATGCTCTCCCAACTGGTGATCAATAACTCAAAAGTACTGATCATCGGTGATTTTAATTACTGGCCCTCAGATGCTAGGGAGAGCACTTGCTCCTCTGCCTTTACGGATCTCCTAGCGGGCATGAATTGTATTCAACATATCCAGTTGGCAACACATATTAAAGGCCACGTCCTAGACCAGGTCTGGACGTCCAATCTGGATATTTCCCAACCCCTTATTTCTCCTTGTCCGTGGTCTGACCACTTTATCATTACGTTTTCCCTGGCCTCTATCCCCCACACTAGCCAAACACTTACGGGGAACCTCCTGGCCAGGAATTGGAACAGGGCTGATCTCAATGAATTTTGTTCCTTACTCAGCCCCTCCTCCCCCGCCGAACATGACTCCCTAAACACTCAGGCTACTAGCATGAGGCACTGGCTTGCATCAGCCAGCAACATTGTGGCGCCATTTAGACGTCTCAAATTAAAGCGCCCCCACGATGCCCAGAGATGGTTTTCGGATGAGTTAAAAATTAAAAAACTTACCCTCAGGCAGGCCGAACGTAGCTGGAGGCGCATTTATGCCCCAGAGAAAAAATTGTTGTTCATGGCCCAGCTTAAAGATTATAAGCAATCCATTCTCCAGGCAAAAACCTTGTACTTCTCTAAGAGGATTACTGACTCTGCCACTAAGGCAAAAGATATTTTTTCTATAGTGGAAGAGGTTTCACACCACAATAGAGTGACTATTAAACTCCCCCCCTCTCAAGCCCTTTGCAATTCTCTTAATTCCTTTTTTGTGGAAAAAATTGCTAAAATAAAAATAGTATTCCTCTTCGTACACCATTCGCCACACTCACATCTGCCACTACATCTGCCACCAGAAACCCTTCCACAGTGGACCAGATACCCCCGATATCCGAGGAGGAATTCTCTTCCCTGTTAAAAAAGGTGGGTTCTGGCTCTCCCACAGACTGCTGCCCCCCATATTTTACAGGAGGCTTTTACTGCCTGTCCCAAACCCCCCTGGCACTCCTTAATAATTCCCTCCGGCTTGGCCTGGTCCCTGACTCCTTCAAGACAGCCAAAGTGATACCCATCTTGAAAAAGCCTAATGCGGACCCCTCCTTAATGAGCAACTTTCGACCTATTTCCCTGCTCCCCTACCTTAGTAAAGTGCTGGAGGCCCATGTCACTAACTTTTTGAGTTCGGTTTCGAACGCACCCAGTTCTTCGACCGCAACAGGCTGGCTTTAGGCCGGCCCATTCGACCAAGTCAGTCATCCTTTCAGTAATGGGGGAGCTGAGAAGAGGAGCGGACCTTGGGATCAGCCAGGTCTTGGTGCTCCTGGATTTGTCGGCTGCCTTCGACACGGTCGACCATGATATTTTGGTCGGCCGTGTCAGAGACGCCGGCATCCGGGGGCCGGCCCTTGGGTGGATCCGCTCCTTCCTGAGCAACCGTCATCAGGCTGTTTGCCTATCCAACTTCTCAGCGGAAAAAGTTAAGTTGACATGTGGTGTCTGTAGGAAGGTAGATCCTGACTATGGTTGCCCCCAACTTTTTGCCCTGTGTTTTAGCTGGTTTTTGACATAGTAGGCCTGGGACCCTGCCAATCAGGACCCCAGGCCTACTGCTCTCTCTGTAAAATGGATTCCATGTACCTTAGGTACATATCCAATTGGTACTGGGCCACCTTATCAGACCCCCTGTAACTCAGGGCATAGGTGTACCCAGGGCCTACCAGGGGCTGCAGCATGTATTATGCCACCCCTAGCTGGCCATCTAAATCTGACACAACTGGCTGCACGACAGCTGGGGCAAGGTGGTGTAATCACCCTTTGCTTTAGATATAGTATACCTATATCTAAACCTAAAATGGACACATGTATTCCTATCAGTCACTCCTATGGCAGGCCTTATCAATCCTGAAGGCAGAGTGCTTGGAATCATGTGAGATGGTGCTCTGGCATGAGCTGAGCCTGTCTGCAGCTTGCGGAACCAAGTCCTAATAGCTGTTCCATGATATCGCGTACCATATACTCTTAAGTGCATTATAATCCTCGCGGTTATATGCCAACTCTGGTATCGCTTTATCAAAACATGTCGAGTAAGGTGTCATACGAATTGGAATACTAACCCCTTGCCAATTCTGGCGACGGGGTTAGCATTCCACCCTTCTAGAGGGACACGACATGGATGTAACTGTGAACCCCGGTTAAAGTTAACTCAAGCCTCAGCTCCACAAAATGGATGCTGCCACCACAGACACGAGTCTGACCTCCTGCTGCTGGGAGTCCTTCCAGCGAGGAGAGCTTGGACAAAGGGTTTCCTGTCCGGGGCGGTGCTAGCACCATCCCAGACAGGGTTTTGTGTATCCTGGGTAGGCAGGGCTTTAGAGGAAGGTGACTGCGAGTGGCACCCCGGTGCTTACTATGCATAGGCCGGCTCAAACCAGTTCTAGGGGCACACCAGCCCCTGAGCTGGGGGAAGTCCGGCATGGGAGAGGGGTGTAACCACCCCCCTTCCTGGTCCCACCCATGGGCAGGACCTGGTCGCGTGACTGCCCCTTTTGCAGGATAAAGGTAGGAGCAGGCCCCCTTCCACACTAGGTCATCTTTGAATCCTGAACCAACTTTCGACGAAAGGAACTCAAGACTCTTCTCAAGATTTCTCCCTTGTGACTAAGGAGTAGTCACCCTGCACCCGCAGGCACCATCCAAGAACACTGCGGTTTGCTGCACGCCCTTCCTCCGGAATCCGACCGACCAGCACGACGAGACCCGGCTTCCCTGGCACCTCTGACCTCTACCTACCTCTACAGCTAAGCTGAGAACCGTAGGTGCGACGAGACCTCGAGGGACCGGCCATCATCCGAACTGCACGACTTCTATCCAGCACGACCGCCGAGGGATCCTCTGGTGAGTGCTTTGGGGTCCAAGAAGCCCCGACCCTGAGCAGCTCCAGCACCGAAGTTCAGCCCCCCAGCATCCACGAGATCGGCGTGGGGCCCTTCTGCTTTTTGGCTGCTCACCGCGTTGTCTGGCTACTAGCCCGCTGGCTTGTAGCCTTCCCGACGACGATGAATGACGACAACACTGCTGGTCTGGTTGCTCCAGACTGGCTCTTGCTCCCTTCCAAAAGAGGAGCACCCCGGACCCTCCTGGTCCACTCCAGACGCCATTTTAGGTCCACCGCGTGGGCTTGAATTTGCCAAGACTTGTTGCCCCAATCCTGGCCCAGCGTCGCCCACTCACCTGGTCGAGGTGACTTCGCCCGGTGCCATCCTGGTGCCCACACAATCACTGGCTGGTGATTAAGGACTTGGTCCCCTCTGCTTTCAGGTGTCATCCATCTTCGATCCAGGCTTGGATCCATCGAACAATCTTCACTGGTCGCCTGCCAGCAACTTCTTTCTTCAGGCTCCTGGTTCGTCAACGAGGATTCCCGACGTCTTTTCAGACCTATGCAGCCGCAGCCCCTGGGCTAGGTAACTTCAGCATTTCGGTGCCCCAGCATAGCCTCACTATCCAAGGGTCCAGATCCACTCTCGTTTTCAACCTACCTAGTCGGGTTCGCCCGAGAACACTAACTTTTGCTTTTACTAGCCTCCATAGACTTTGTCCCGCTTCCCGCGTGAGAGTGCACACTCTGCACCCGAGTCCCCTAGGCCTCCCACTAGTAATCTGAAGGTTCAGTAACGTAGTCCTAGCGATTCCAAAGCCTATTAGTCAAGTACTTACCTGCTAGTAATTTCGCATTCCACTTTCATAGTATATGGTTTTTCGTGCCCCTCGGGCATTTGTGTAAATTGTGCGACTTAAAGTATTTTCGTAAGAGTTTTGTTGTGTGCTTAGTACCCTGTCCCCATAAAGAGTACAGGGCTGTTGTGATCTAAATAAATAACTGTTTATTTTCATAACACTTGTGTGGTGTCCTTTCACTTGGTGTTCAAGGGGTATATGTGATGGTATAACAGCTGGCTTAACACGCCCTCTAGAGTTTAGCCCGAAGACTGCTCGTATCCATGCTACTAGGATAGCTGGTCTATAAGGTTGACTTACAACCAATCATCAATAAGGGTTGTTTGGACTGATACAAAGTGCTCACTAGAATAGTGAACATTATATATCAGGCCGACTTCCCACAGTGTCCCCCAGGGTTCTTCCCTCTCGCCCCTTCTTTTTAACCTATATCTGACTCCCCTCATCCGGTCTTTACGGAGTAGCAATGTCATTGCATTTAACTACGCTGATGACATCCAGCTAGTCTTTGACATTTGTGAGAAGTTGGCCTGATATATGATGTTCACTAGTTCTAGTGATCACCTTGTATCAGTCCAAACAACCCTTATGGTGATTGGTTGTAAGTCAACCTTATAGACAAGCTATCCTAAAGGTAGCATGGACAAAGCAGTCTTAGGCTAAACTCTTTTGGCATGTGAAGCCAGCTGTTTTACCACATATAACCCCTTGAATACCAGATGAAAGGACACCACACAGGTTGTTATGAAAATAAACAATATATTTATTAATAACAAACACCTCTGAACTCTTTATGAGATCAGAGGGCTAAGCACATGACAATCTCTTAAGAAAAATACGATAAGTTGCACAAAATTACAATGGTGCCCTAGGGGCACGACAAACCATATACTAAGTAAATGGTATAAGGAAATCGATAGAAGGAATGAAGCTGTCCAGAGGCTGTAGGTTTGCTGGGACTACACTATCCTAACCTCAGGCAAGTAATAGGAGGCCCACGGGACGCGTGTGCAGAGTGTGAACTCACACGCGAGATGCGGAACAAAGTCAATGGACAGTACAGTTTACGAAAAAGGTGAGTATGGACAGTCTTTACTATCTAGGACTAAAACGACTGGAAATCTGTACACTAGGAGAGTTAATCTACCCTTGAGCACCGAAATGCTCTTGTTACCTCACCCACGGGCTGCGGGTGCATAGGTGTCAAAGTGTGTTGGGTTTCCGCGTCGAAGTCTATGGAGCCTTGAAGAAATCTGCTGCAGGCGACCAGGAGCAAGATGTCCGGTGCGATCCACGGGTGGATCGAGGAAGAAGAGGACCTGAAAGCAGAGGGGACAGTGTTCAAAGTCACTAGCCAGTGACTGGAGTGGAACCAGGAGTGGAACCAGATGTCGTCGTCGCGATCAGGTGAAGAGTGGACGCTTGTCTCTGCAGCCACGTGGACCAGTAGGTGTCTTCGACAACCAGGAAGGAGGCACGAGCTGTCCCATGCAGGCTCTCGCTGTCGGCGGTGTCGGATCCGAATTTGGAGTCAACAGGCCTTGGCAAAGGCAACCCACGCGGTGAGTGGAAACGGCATCTGGTGCGGACCAGGAGGGTCCGGGGTACTTCTCTTTAGGAAGGAAGCAAGGGCCAGTATGAAGCAACCAGACCAGCAGTGTAGATTTCAAGGATCGTCGTCTAGGAGGCCACTAGCCAGCCGGCAAGTGACCATACAACGTGTCGAGCAGCAACTAAGCAAAAAAGAGCCCCATGCAGATCTTGTGGATGCTGGAGGGCTGGTCTTCGGTGCAGGAGCTGCTCGGGACTGGATCTTCTCAATCCCCAAAGCACTTTCTCGAGGATGCCTCTGAAGTCGTGCTGGAAACAAAGTGCAGTTTCTTTAAGATGGCCGGTCCCACGTGTCTCATCGCACCCACGGATCTCAGCTGTGCTGCAGATGTAGGTTGAGGTCGGAGAGGACTGGAAGTCCGGATCTCGGTGGGCTCTGAAGTCTTATTCCGGCAGGAAGGATGACAAAGTGAACCGCTAGGACGCTTGATGGTGCCTGCAGTTGCAGGATGGACACTCCTTGCCCACAAGGGAGATTCTTCAGTGTTCTGGGGAGCAGAACGTCGAAGTCCAGAGTTTCTTCTTTGTAGAGTTGTTCAAGGTAATCTAATTTGGATGGGACCAACTCCTACCTTTATTCTCCTAAAGGGGGCTGTATTGTGACTAGGTCCGGATGTACGACATTACAACGCATGCTTTTACATCGCATGCTTTTACAACATGGTTTTTACAACGCATACCATTACAACGCATAGTGCTTTGGGGCGCTGGATAGTGAATAGTTTAATTTACTATTCCAACTCCAGTCCCCGTGGATAGTAGGGAAGGTGTTGGACAGTAAATTAAACCTATTCCCTATCCTAGAGCGCCCCCCAGCGCCAGAAAAATGCCAGAAACCGGTCCTCGGTTGCTTGTTTCCGGTCCAGGGAAGATTTGGCTTAGCAGTTCGGGCTGGACTGTTCCCATGAGGCACAGGGTCAGACTGATTTGCATATGGCCATGTCTGAACTGGGGTGGCAGAGTGAGCTAAAGAATGGTGATGGATTAAACCCAGATCAGTTGACTGGGGTGAGTGTTTGATTTGCTCAAACGCTCCGTCCATCATCCCCTTTCGTATCGCTTTGTTCGCCCTAAGTGTGGCAGGGTATGCTCAGACGTGAGTCCCTTGCTCACTTTGCCACTGGATTCAAGCAAGCCGGGCTGATGAAGGCTGAAAATGCCAGAAACCGGTCCTCGGTTGCTTGTTTCCGGTCCAGGGAAGATTTGGCTTAGCAGTTCGGGCTGGACTGTTCCCATGAGGCACAGGGTCAGACTGATTTGCATATGCCCATGTCTGAACTGGGGTGGCAGAGTGAGCTAAAGAATGGTGATGGATTAAACCCAGATCAGTTGACTGGGGTGAGTGTTTGATTTGCTCAAACGCTCCGTCCATCATCCCCTTTCGTATCGCTTTGTTCGCCCTAAGTGTGGCAGGGTATGCTCAGACGTGAGTCCCTTGCTCACTTTGCCACTGGATTCAAGCAAGCCGGGCTGATTAAGGCTGAAAATGCCAGAAACCGGTCCTCTGTAGCTTGTTTCCGGTCTAGGGAAGATATGGCTTAGCAGTTCGGGCTGGACTGTTCCCATGAGGCACAGGGTCAGACTGATTTGCATATGGCCATGTCTGAACTGGGGTGGCAGAGTGAGCTGAAGAATGGTGATGGATTAAATCCAGATCAGTTGACTGGGGGTTAGTGTTTGATTTGCTCAAACGCTCCGTCCATCATCCCCTTTTGTATCGCCTGGCTTCTTGGGAAAGCACAGGTAATGTGGAAAGTGATGGGCCGGTGACGGCCAAGGGGATAGGCCGGCCTATTGGGGACACTGTATAAGGAAATGTTTTGTAGATATCATCCACCTTTTTGATAAAAAAGGCAGTAAGGATCTCACATTGCTCGTTGGAAGTGAGAGGGGATGAAATGGGATGCCCAGAATGTTTAAGATCCTTAAGTAAGGAGAATATACATTTAGTGGGATTGCTGCTGTTCTTAATTATGTCTGAAGAAAAGTCCGCCCTCACCTTCAGAATAGACTTGTGGTATTGTTTAATGGCTGCTCGATATTGTATTTTCAGAGACGGGTCATACCGTCTTCTCCAAGCCCTTTCCAGGGCTTTGCACTCTCTCCTAGCCTGAGCCAGTTGGTCATTAAACCAAGGGCCAGATTGTGTTCTGCGGCTGTGGGACATCTTAGCAGGGATCAGAGTGTCTGGGAGTATGTGAAATCCGATCTGACAAGATACTGTTAGCCCTATCCGGTACAGGTAAGGCCAGTTTTTCAGACAAGACAAGTTCTTGCCTGAGAGGTTCTCTCATCATTATCGGTATGTACCTACTTTGTGCACCTTCCTTTAACTTAATTTTAAGCTGAAACGCTCTCAAACACCCCAGCGTATCAATGCATACCTCTGAGAATTCATCCAACAATTCACTGCCACAAACTGATCATTCAACCAACATTACGGAACTTCCGATGTGGGATCTAGTTTTATACCTAAATCTTTTTGATGCTACCAACATAGAAGGTTTGATCCATGCTTTACTATATACACCTTCCCTACAGTGCTTCTGTCCTTGAATGTTAGTCTCATGATAGCAACACTTTCCAAGTGTATGGGGTCCTTTTTGTACCCAACCGGAATTACATCTGGTTCTTGGAAGGAGGACAAATCATCTCGAACATTAGCATGGTAAGTTTTACTGTTAATGAAAGTAAAAGGTGAGCAAGAATCTGCATAAACTTCAATATTTTGTCCATCTAACCCAATCTCACACTTTGGCAGATCAACCATATGTGCTTCGTTGTTTCCATTTAGTGTTACTTGGAGCACATATCTACCTCTGTCCTCCTCTGTGGTTTCAATAACATTTACAGTTCTGCTTGACATATCATTACATACACGCTCTAAGTGTCCTTTGTGGTTACATATCCTGCACATGGCTGTTCTGGCTAAACAATGAACATTATTCGCTAAATGCCCAGGACTGCCACACCAAAAACACTTGAGTCTATTATTCAGAGCTGTATCTTTCCTTATTAATCTCCTTATACACACCACTCTTCTTTTGTCTTTTAATAGCACAAACATTTCCCAGTTCTCTTGAGATGTCATTTGCTCCTTGTTCGGGTGATCCATTCATCTCTTTAATGCATTCAGCTGTGTGTTCAACACTCTTTGCAATATCAATTGCACTTTTAAGGTTGGATTACCAACTAACAATTTTTCTTGAATCTTTTTGCTATTAATAGAACATACCAAATGGGGGCGTGGCTTGGATGCCGCGCAAGATGGCCGGCTAGGTGTGGAGCTCCGCCGCACCGTATCACCTCGCTGCAGTTTTCCCTTGGTGAGGAGGTATGCTTCGGTTGCTGCTTTCTGGATTTCGTAACCGGAACACATAGGGAGTCCATGGAGCAGCTTTGTGATATCCAAGGAGCCGCCTGTCAGCTGTAATCGCGACGTTAAGATTGCGCTTCAGGTACCCGCCATTTTGTGCGACTGCCTCCTCAGCGCTGACGGCTTTCAACGTCCCTCAGCCTTCCGACACTACAGCGCTATGTTCTGGTTGCTGTGCTGAGTTTCTCCGCCGGACTTTTATGTTGAGCCTTTGAGACCTCCTGCCACCCTGTATATGCTCTGATTACCTTCGTTTTGCGACGCACTTACAATTTATGTGCTGATGCCGCCATTTTGAAAGTGCCGCGGCTGACTTGAGAGCCGCGGCTTTCCTCCGCAATGTTAAACTTGAGCCTGGCGTCTTCATGCAGACGCTTTTTGTATAAGCATATGCTCACCTCTGTCACACAGGATCCGCTTATTTACTTTCTTCTCTACTCATGACCTCGTTTTTCATTTCCTCCTTGTGAGCCACATTCTATCTCCACAACTGAGTTGGGCTCCCTCCTATGACTTTCTCAGGCCATTGTTTTGTGTCCCTCCTCACTCCGGGTCTCCATGCAGAACCCAGTTACCAACTGAAAGCGCCTTTCCCATTGTACTGAAGGCTCCTCTCTGCCTCTGAGGTGGCTATCTTCCCTTTTGCTGATGAAGGCTGCTCAATGACTGGGCCTTCTTTCAAGTGACTTTCCCCACGGATGTTTTTCTTTCTACTGGAGCCCTGTAGTGTACTAAAATGTGCTGAAATGTTCTAAAAAGTGCTGAAGCTTATTAAAATGCGCTGAAGTGTACTAAAAGTGCTGAAGTTTACTAAAATGCGCTGAAGTGTACTAAAAGTGCTGAAGTGTACTGGCAGTGGACTGGCAAAGTTTATTGTTCTTTTACTGACCCTTGGGTGATCATTTTATTTTAAGTGGCTTGAGTCTCCCACCCTTGTGGTAGTAGTTCAGAGTATATACCGTTGTCAGCTGTATTTTTCTTTTTTAACTGACCTCTCCTATGGTTAACTTGCAAAAGGCAAAATTTGTTTTTATCCCCTCTACGAACACCTCTGTGAGGACTTCCTCCAGCTTACGTGTTTCCACACAACCTTCCCAGATGGGGACCTCCTCCTCTCAGCGTTCCTCTTCAGGTCATCCACCATCTAATAAGTCATCACCTCCTGCAACGTCTATCAAGAGATTGAAGCAAGACTCTCCCTCATCAGATTCACCACCATGCTCGTCTTCCATTGATCTAATTTTAGAAGAGATTCGCGTATTACGTCCATTCAATGAGTAAACAAGTAAGGATATGCAGCTTCTAAAAGACAAATGGGAAGTCATGGATACTCGCATCTCTTCAATCGAACAGCAAATTCCTGAGGTCCATTCCAACACACAACGCATTGCTTCTTTGGAAAAGACTGTTCTAACCCTACAACATCACACGGAGGACTTGGAAAATCGCAATAGGAGGAATAACCTTCATATTTATGGTCTGCCAGAAGCTCTTTAGGGTGATGATCCAGTCACTTTCTTTACTGCCTTCCTTCCGAAATTATTGGACATGCCACCTTCTACATCCATCAGCATACAAAGGGCTCACAGACTTGGTTCGCGTACTTCCACCTCTACAAGGCCTCGTGGTGTTATCATCCTCTTCCTGAAATTCACAGACTTGCTGTCCATTCTTTCTGCTGCTAGAGCCAAAAGGCAGATATCCTGGCTGGGTCAGCGTGTCTATCTGTCCCAGGATGTCTCTAATGCTACTGCTTCCAGGCGAATGGAATTCCTGGCCCTTCGCCCTTCTCTGCGATCTCTTGGAGCCCGATATGGCCTGTTTCACCCATGTACCTTCAGGGTCACCCATCAAAACAAGACTTGGTCATTTCAAGATCCTGGCGAACAGCAGAATTTCATCCTTCTACATAACAACGATGGAATGGACCCCTCCCTTCAAACAGTGGCTGACTGATAATGCTATATTTTTGATTGTAGTCTCTAGATGTTCGTTTCTTCTCTGTATTTTTCTATTGTTTTACGTGCCTCTAGTACCTTCCATTAGTTTCATTGGTTAATGTGGTTAGTTCTCCTATTTGTCTTCCCTCAGTATCTTGTAACGCTTATTCCCAACTACACTTTTCATTGCTGTACTTTTCATTTGTTTCTTCTATTAATTGTTCTTTCTCTCCTTATACAGATGTGTACTGGTTATCCCCCTCACCCTATGTCATCCCTCGTGGTCCTGTGAGGTCTTGGTGCGGTCATGCTTCTCATCCTGGTCTTCCCCGTCTTGTAACGCATCACCACTTCCCCACTTCCCACTGTGTATCTCCCCTCTCAAGTATGTTTCTTGCAGTCATCCTTATGGATATGTACTGTCTTCTCTGCCTTCTTCCTTCATTCCTTTTGCTGACTCCCCTTCCTCTCCTTTCTCACTTCTTTTTTCCATTCACATTTTTATTCTCCTTTCCTTCTTTCTTCTTTCTGATTTTTTAATGGTTGGCTTGTTGCCTTTACAATTTGTTCTGCACTTTTTGACTTTGAATATTTTACCATGTTTTAAGTTTCAAAGTTGTTTCATGGAATGTGAAAGGTTTTAATAATCCTATTAAGCGGCAGAGAGTACTATCCCACCTGTCTTCCTATAATCCTGATATTGTACTTCTCCAAGAGACCCACCTCTCTGATCTTGAGTCCCTGAAACTGAAAAGACAGTGGGTTGGTACGGTTTTATTTTCTCCAGCTTCTCAGAAAAAGAATGGAGTTGCTATTTTGATTCACAAGCGACTCAAATGTAAGATTGTATTGGAGGAAAAAGACGAGGAAGGTCGTTGGGTTTTAGCTAAACTCCTTATTAATGCAATTCCGATTACGGTGTTCAATGTCTATGGTCCCTCAAACTTTGACTCTTCTTTTTGGCCCTCCATCACTTCCAAATGTACACAAAGACGATTATTTCATTTTAGGTGGCGATTGTAACCAGATAGTTGACCCCTTCTTAGACTGTAAATCATCTGTTTGTTTTACCCCACACAAACCTCATAAACAGTTTATAGATACTATTACACAGGCTCACCTTGTAGATTCTTGGAGACTCACACATCCAGATGTCTTAAACTTTTCTTTCTTTTCTCCCCCGCATGCCTCTTTTTCCCGCCTGGATTATATTTTCCTTTCCTCTTCCTTGTCTCAAAATCTTCTGTCTTCTTCTATTGAACCTTTTGTAATTTCTGACCATGCCTCTATTGTCACAGTCTTTGATCTCCTTCCCCCTCTTCCTAAATTGTCTCGCTGGCGTTTTAATTCCTCTTTACTAACTGACCTTCTTTTTTCCTCCTCTTTTCGCTCTTTCACTTCTGAATTCTTTCAGATCAACTCTGATCCTCTTCTATCTCCCCATGTTCTTTGGGATTCTTTCAAAGCTACGGCCCGTGGTTTTGTTATTGATTTCGTTTCAAAGAAAAAGAAACAATTTCTCCAAAAGCGTAAAGTCGCTCTTGCCCATATCAAAACTTTGGAGCACCAATTCTATACTTCTTCTCCCCGTCAGATGTCTTCCGAACTTCTTCGGGCCAAAATCGAATTCAACAAACTTACCACGGACTCTGCCTCTTCCTTTCTTCTTCGGAGTAGTGCGCGCTATTATGGTGGTAGAAACAAATCGGGCAAAATGCTTGCTAACTATCTCATATCTCGTAAAGAACGTACTTTCATTGACTCGATTTATTCCCCCTTGAATGTTCTCCTACATACAGATAAAGAAATCTTAGAACAGTTCCAATCCTTTTATGAGTCTTTGTATACTCCAGAAAACCCTCCTTCACCAGCTCTTCTTCAATCTTACTTTGATAAACTGCCTAAACCAGATACATCTCAACTTCACTTCTCAGACATCGAAACGGACTTTACTCTTCATGAATTGTCTGCGGCACTTTCCTCTCTTCCCAAGGGTAAGACACTGGGTCCTGACGGGTCTCCGGTTGAATTTTATTTACATTTTTCCGATCTTCTTTTACCTAAACTTCTCTCTCTTTTTCAGTCATTGTGCTCCGCTGGACTCGCTCAGGGGTCTTTTCAAGATGCCACTATATGTCTCATTCCTAAAGAGGGTCGTGATCCTAAGTTTTGTAAAAACTACTGACCAATTTCCTTAGTTAATGTTGATTACAAGTTGTTTGCGAAACTGTTGGCTTTACGTCTCGACCCCTTTATGCCCCATCTCATTGGAAAGGAACAATGCGAATTTGTTAAGGGTCGCCTTACATCGGATAATTCTAGACTTTTCCTTAATGTTTTAAATAAGGCCTCTTCTCTCTCGATTCCCCTAGCAGCTATTTCTGTAGATGCTGAGAAAGCCTTTGATCGAGTTGATTGGTCTTTCCTGCTTGCTTCCTTAAGATGTTTATAAGAAAAATGAACCTTTCTCCAATGTTTTTAGTTTAACAATACCACACTATATACCATTTGTGGCATGGGATTTATTTTCCCTTTTCTTTATTATATATATTTTTTTTAAAGTTTCCAAGGACAACTCATTCTCATTTTCAGAAAAAACATTTAACACAATGAGACATTACATTACCATACATTTATCAAACAAAAATAATTGTACTAAACTAACAAATTTTAGAAAAATGCACCATTCACAATTTCATGAATTCAATAATAAATATTGCACCAATATATAAATCAAGTTATATACAAATCACTAATGAAGAGAAATATTTCCACAGTTCATGTGGTTCAACATGGATCGAATCGACAACAAAAATAATTTTCATCCAATTATGGAATTGCCGACACGTTTCTAGCCTCGCGTTATTTCTTTAACGGGCTTTCATCAGGGCTTCTTATTAATTTGTGTGTAGCGCAATCTATAAAAACAAAAGTGGGGGAATATATCTGTCATTCTAGTTTCTCCTCATGTTTGCCGACTTTTAAAAAAACTCTGCCAGGTCAAATCATACCTTATTGAAAAGTCTCCGGTCATGCATTCAGTTTTCGTATCAGTTTTCTGGCAGCCAACAGCAATTGCTCTAAAAAACAATAATCAGGGCAACTGTTGCTGTTAGGGGATATTTTACCAGCATGATTGCTTTGTATTTCCATTAAATAAACAAAAAATGTAGCTCGCCTACCTGTAGGTAGCTTTAAATCCCGCAATCAAATTGCTCACATGAACTTCCTTCCTAGTTCAAAGGTTCCCTCTCTGCATTATAAACGTGACGTGTTATTCATGCCTTTTTATAACATTGCAACTCAGAAAGCGTAACTCTTAAATCACTCAATTACCACCCACGACATACCTTGCACTTTTCATGTGCTCATTTTGCGTTGGGAGCGGGACCGCTTTCACAATGTCCGATAACGCAGCTCTGCTTTATGCCTTAGTTAATTGCTGCAATAAAGGTTGGGTTTGACGTTAGCGAAAGTCCGCTTTGTTATATTATTTTATTTAAACCATGCGGGCACTACCTATTGAGCTCATCGTAGTCATGCTGGGTACTTTCACTGCTCCCTTTCTTGCGGCGCCATTGTAAGTGTTGACCGCTCGCGTACCATGAACCCGGAATTGTTTATTCTCTCACCCGGGGCAGCACAGCACATTGCATGCTGGGGATTGTGGTTCAACCACGCTCCTGTACTGTGAAACGCACTTCAAAGTGTCTTTTCGATAGAATAGGATTTTTATATCGATCGCAGGCATAATCATATATGCAATGGAGGAAGCCACCAATGTTTTAATATTATTCACGCACTATAGATGATTTATGAGCTCCAAAGGTAGTTCAATTGTTACGAGGCAATGCCAGTCTAAAAATACCATGTACAACACTAAATGCAGTAATATTCACGTGCTACAGTGATTTACTAGAAACCATTATGTGGCAATTATTTTCAAGATGTCACCATCAGCACCTGCAAGATCTAGCCATTGATCAGTGCTTTTTGTCTGTATGAATTAATTATTTGTAGTGTCAGAAATAGGTATATGTATTCTATGCCCTAGTTATCTCAGACATTTCGTTGAGGCCAGTGAGGACACTATTACATTTCAGAATCCTTAAGATGGCATGGTTTTGGTCCGAAGTTTATTTCCTTTATTTCTTTAAAATATTCTATGCCCAAAGCTTCGGTCCTTGTAAATGGTCAACTTACGCCCTCTTTCCCGCTTCAACGTGGAGTTCGTCAAGGCTGTCCTCTTTCCCCTCTTCTTTTTATTTTAGCTCTTGAAACTTTTCTATCTTCCATTCGTAATAACTCCTCTATCTCTGGCTTTCCTTACGGAGAACATCAGCTTAAATTATCTGCTTACGCGGATGATATTCTATTACTTATTTCTGATCCAGTCACTTCTGTTCCTTCCTTGCTCGAGGAATTTGCAAAATTTTCCCTTGTCTCGGGATACAAAATTAATTCTGACAAAACAGAGAGTCTTCCATTAACTAAATTTTGTCTCCCGCATTTCTTTGCCTCTACTGGCCTTGCGTGGAACACAAATAAGATCAAATACCTTGGAGTACTTTTTCTAACTCCATTTCTTCTTCGATCAAGCTTAATATGAATGCAGTTATTTCTAGAATTGAGGGCTTGCTTTCTTCCTGGAATCCCCGTTTTCTCTCTTGGTGGGGTCGCCTTGATTCTGTCAGGATGATGATTGCCCCGATTTTTGATTTATTTACTGTCCATGCGTTGTTCATATTCCGGCCCTTTATTTTCGCCGTATTGACTCTGTTTTATCCACATTCCTCTGGAAGCAGAAAAAGGCTCGTATATCTCTTTTAGCTCTTCGCCAACCCAAATCGAACGGAGGAGTTAACTTTCCAAATTTTCTCCTGTATCATAAATCTTTCTCGCTACGTCAGGCTTCTCGTTGGCTCTCTCCAGATCCATCTCCTTTTACCCCACTTTGGCTTCACGTTGTACACTCTTTACTGTTACCCTTTTCATTCCAGGATGTGCTTCGTTTTACTTCTAAATCCCCCTATTTTAAGTCCCCGTTATTCAAACACACTTCATCTCTTTTGAGACCCTTGCTCTCAGCGTTGACTGTCTCTCGTGAATCTTTTCTACTCTTGCCCATCTGGTATAACTCGCTTGTTCTCTTCCGCAACAGACCTATCGCCTGGCCCTCTTGGAGGTCGAGGGGTATTACTCGGATCCATCACCTTTTTGATAGTTCTTCACCTCGCTCCTTTCCCCAATTTCAATCACAGTTTCATTACCCTGGTTCGTTTGCACAGAAATACTATATTCTTATGGAAATTATTATGGATCGTAACTACTCTCTCCCTTCTACAGACTCGCCTCTACCCTCTTCTCCTCTTCTTACCATTCTTAACGCTATTCCTAAAGCTTCTCTTATTTATCGCTTTTTTTCTGCTCCTAATCCTGAACGCCCTAAATCAAAAACGGAGCTCTCCTGGGAGAAGAAACTAGGTTGCTCTTGGCCTGTTTCTCTTTGGGACAAGATTTGGACTAAATCCTTGAAGATTTCTCGGTCGGCATCCCTTACTCAATCCATCTTTTTCTTTTATCATAGACTTTATCTTTCTCCTCTTTCCTGCTTTCTTTCTTCTTCCGAGGCTAACTGCTGGACATGTAATACTCCTAAGGCTGACCTTTTTCATCTATTCTTTCTCTGTCCTTCTGTTCAAGTTTTCTGGTCACAAGTTTGGTCTCGCGTTTCCCGTCTTTTTACTCTTTCTGTTCCCTACTCACCCTCCTTGGTGTTTTTAGGTAGTCTCTCAGACTCTTTGGACCTCCCCATGCATTCACTTGGCCTTTTTGACCTCATGTTAGCACTTGCTCTCCAACACATTGCCTCCAATTGGAAGTCCCTGACGAAACTTTCCTTGAGTTGTTGGTGGAATCTCCTGTGTAACTCTCATAGACTTGATGTTGCCTTTGCCTCATCTTGTAAACCCTCTCGTAATGTTGAACTTTACTGGTTGCCCCATACCTTATATCTAGATCATTTTGCCAAAAGAAGCTATACTACACTTACATCTGAACATTTTAAACCTCCTTGAACATATGTACTCCTGCCTGTTGTTTTCTTTCTTAGATTTCAGTCTTTGCTTTTTATCGTACATATTATAGATAATGTTTTTCTTTTCTAGTTAATCATTATGTGCATTGGATTTGCTTGCCAACAGTGTTTTTCCTGTTCAAATATATAGTATTGGTATTACTATGCTTCCTCCCTCCCCCCCCCTCCCTCCCCCCCTTTTAAAATAGAAAATGCTTTGATTTTTTTATCGGTGTCATTGGTAGCTTATGTTTTTTCTCCTTCTAGATTGCTCTTCCTCATTTCTGTTCCTGCTGATGTCACCTTGTTGTTATATACTTTTTTCTTTCAATAAAGCTTTCAAACATAAAAAAATAGAACGTACCAATTGATCACAAATGAGTGAATCAGTTAATTCATTCAATTATGTCAATGTCAATGTCAAAAGCTCTTGTATAGCGCAACAATTCACCAAAAGAGGTCTCAGGGCGCTTGGCAAAAGAAAACAACATCACTGTGGGGAAAGAGTGAAACCGTGATGGGATTACTTAGGGAAGAGCCAAGTTTTCAGACTCCTGCAGAACGCTAGATGGTTGGAGAGAGACGTCAGATGAAAAGGCAGCTTGTTCCATAAGTGCGGTACCAAGTTGGAAAAAGCCCTGCACCCGTTCCTGGAGGTTCGAGCCTAAGGCTGGAAAAGAAGGAACTTCGAACTAGAACATAGAGTTCTTGACCGTGCATACCAAGCTAGTTTTTTAGCAAGGTAAGAGGGGCCTGTGCCATGAATGAGTCTATGGGTGAGGCTTAAGATCTTAAATTGGCATCTCTGGCACACTGGCAGCCAATGTAATGCTTTGAGGATGGGTGCGGAGGCAGACCTCGATGGCAAACCCAACACCAATCTTGCAACCGTATTCTGCAGTATTTGGAGTTTGGTGACCAGGCCCTCATTAATCGAGGTAAACATGGCGTTTCCATAATGCAGACGGCTTATGATAAGCCCCTGAAACAGAGGCTTTCTAGCCTCTACCGGAAGCCATTTGAAAATTGTACGCAATGGTCTAAGTATTCCGTAGCATGTTGTAATGGCTGGATTTTCTGTTTAGATGGGATCAGCCCCCAGGGGCCCCTGTGACCCAGCCAAAACGTACTCACCTTCCGTCCTCAGGACTCCTCTATATCCAGGCACCTGGTACCTACCTGAGGATAGGGAACTCGCAATATACAAGCTCATATTATTAAGAACACCACTAAATCTATAGGGATACTAAGAATACTCACTGATTACTAGGGATATCCATACCCTACACCACACTTATTCACATCAGTTGGTCTCGCGGCCACCCTGACCCAGACCGTTCTACCCTAGGGCAGATCTGACACACAATCTGGTGCGTCTACACACGGGCCTGCAGAACCCAATGCTCCCTTTTCCAAATTGTTCACGATCCTGCGAACCTACACGTCAGTGTCCCTCCTGACGTTCTCACTTATTTAAGCCACAATCTGGTGGATTTACACACTGGTCTCCCACCCAGTGTTCTCATTAACGCCGCATATCAACGACGACCACATTCCTATGAACACCTATACATATATATATATATATTGGGATATTATCTCAGCTGTCTACTCGGGATGAAACTACAATAATAACTTTGAATATGGGTCCGGATTGTATAGTGTACTCTCTGCTCTTGGCATCAAAGGTTCACTCACTCCCTATTTATGTGATCACCACTTACCTGATTGGGATTACTCATCCATTCACGTGCCTAGTGCTCACCTAGGAGCTATGTTTACCTTTAGTGAACAAGAATAGGGGCTACACACCAGTTTGTTATAAACTGGGGTTCATTTATTTTAGTAATATAAACATTTATGCAAATCTAACAAAGGCTATAGGTAGAACACACCACTTAAAAGAGAAGGATTACACATAACAGGAACACTCCGCTGAAAGGGAAAAGATTAAGGGTAGCTAATGTGATGAAAACAATATCACCTGATTAGTGTGAAGTCTTGTTCTAGCTGTCATCTGGGTTCCTCTCTCGTCTGTGCCTTGGCTCATCTCATGCTCTCTCTCTCTCTCCTGCACTCTTGGGTACACCTCTGCGCTGATCACTCTGTCTCTGGACTCCTCTCCCCCACACGAACTGTCTCTCCACCTTCCGTCTTCAATCTTAATGGTTCCTGCCGCTCTGATCACCGTTCATTCCACTATCTTATTCACTCTGTCTCTGCGCCAATGTCCAATTCCATCTGCTCCCATAGGTTAATCCACGAGCTCTCCTCTATCTCTTCTAAAAGGCATTACTTCAGACTCCAGCTATTCACACCTCCTCCTGATAAGTAACTGCTTCTAACTGCTTCCTTCAGTTCCAGCTCACTATTCAACTCAGCTCTTCTCCAGATTGAACCCTCTCTCTCTCTCTGCCAACTCCACTCCACTGCTGGACTCTCTCCTCGACTCCTCTCTCCTCGACTCCCCTCTGCTTGACTGCTTCCTGCTTGACTGACTGACTCCGCCTCTGCACTTCACAAATATAGAATGCTGTTTCCTCATGGAAAAATCCAGCCAGCAGCTTCTTCCCACCAATCCCATGCACCAGGCTCCTTGCGCTAGACGCTCCCACAGTGACCAGTCTGCTTGTTTCGTCTAGAGACCTGAGCCCGGGAACAATTCCTGATTAGATTCAGCTCTGGCCGGTTCTCTCCGGTCCGCTTAGGGCGAACAACAGTTATAACTATAAACATTGCTTTTGCCCTAAAAAGCCTCTCTGCTTCCATCAAGATGGAGTCTCTCTAGCTTTAGGCCTGAAAGGGGTGAAATGCTCCTTAGCTCTGTCAGAATACCTACATAAACCATACCAATATGTCTAATATGTCAAAGCCAATAGGCAATAGACAGGTTAAAGTCAAGAATAAAGGCATATTAAGCAGCTATCCTCTTCTAGGTCTGGAAAAAGGGCTTAAAAGGGCCAACACAGGCTAAGAATACCTATACTAGATGCGAGCAAGAATAATGATCTATATCACTGCTAAATAAAGCCCAAAACTCTGCCATTACACATGTTCCGGATACTTGGTTGACGTGGGCTTTCATCGAAAGAGCACTGTCGAGCATGTATTAGCATGAATTAGCACGTATTAGCCAAACCTCTCAGTATGGCTATATAGTTACCTACTTTTTCATTATTTCCCTGGCTCCCTGGCTTTCTAAGACAACATTCATTTTATAAGCAAACTGTAATTCTAGCTTCCTAATAGTAGAAGAATGGATTAGTAGAATAGTAGAATATTCTCCTGAATCTGGACGAATGTCAAAAACTTTCCTATCTTCCCCAACTAAATTGTGTAATAATATATGTTGTTTCCTTAATGCACAGAATCAATTTGCGCCAATGGCAATCAAATAAGTTTCAAACTGTTTTATTCAATGTCTCCATGCTACAATTGGTTCTCCTGCATCTGAAAGAAAAGGTGAAGGTTGATTTATGCTAGCTGCAGCCATGTTAATATTCTAATTTCCTATATAAATGATATACATAGTGAATAATTATAAATCTGTGACACTGCAAAGATATGGATGTAATAATTTCATCCTACACATACAAAAAAAACAAAAATCCTAAAAAGAATGAACAACCTGTGGAAATAACAGTTGTTAATAACAGCGTAGCAGTAGTTGAGATATACCATAGTGTCGATCAAAATATAAATATCCTGTCATGTTTGCAGGTCTAGTAACTTCAAAAATCTACTCAACCAAACTGTGATGCACTTGACCTCTCTGAGCAAATGTGACAAGTTAACAAGTTTTAAAGGCTTTTTTATTGTTCATTCACTTTGTGAGCAATAAAAATGCTTTTAAATCTTGCTATCGTGTCACATTTGCTTTGCTTTCAGAGACAAAGGTCAAAAGTTAGTTTGTCTTCCTACTTGCATAGCTCGCCCCAATTAAATCTCTCTCAAATGCGAGCGGCTGAGTGGATTTTTCGATCCCTGTAGAGGCCCCCCAGACGCATACCACGCTCAATGATGACTATAGAGGCCCCCCCAGATGCACACCACGCTCAACCGAGTTTCACGCTCATCCAGCAGTCTCGTACGGGTGCTGCAGGGGAGCGTATAAAGAGGTCAGGTTTATTTGATAGCGCCTCACACTCACCCAGCAGCCTCCTGCAGGTGCTACCGGGGTGCGTGTAAAAGAGGTTGGGTTTATTAGAGAGGGCCTCACGCTCGCCCAGCAGCCTCCTGCAGGTGCTGCCGGGGTGCGTGTAAAAGAGGTTGGGTTTATTAGAGAGGGCCTCACGCTCGCCCAGCAGCCTCCTGCAGGTGCTGCTGGGGTGCGTGTAAAAGAGGTTGGGTTTATTAGAGAGGGCTTCACCCTCGCCCAGCAGGCTCCTGCAGGTGCTGCCGGGAAGCGTGTAAAAGAGGTTGGGTTTATTTGAGAGGGCCTCACGCTCGCCCAGCAGCCTCCTGCAGGTGCTGCCGAGGTGCGTGTAAAAGAGGTTGGGTTTATTAGAGAGGGCCTCACGCTCACCCAGCAGCCTCCTGCAGTCGCTGCCGGGGTGCGTGTAAAAGAGGTTGGGTTTATTAGAGAGGGCCTCACGCTCACACAGCAGCCTCCTGCAGGTGCTGCCGGGGTGCGTGTAAAAGAGGTTGGGTTTATTAGAGAGGGCCTCACGCTCGCCCAGCAGCCTCCTGCAGGTGCTGCCGGGGTGCGTGTAAAAGAGGTTGGGTTTATTAGAGAGGGTCTCACGCTCACCCAGCAGCCTCCTGCAGGTGCTGCCGGGGTTCGTGTAAAAGAGGTTGGGTTTATTAGAGAGGGCCTCACGCTCACCCAGCAGCCTCCTGCAGTCGCTGCCGGGGTGCGTGTAAAAGAGGTTGGGTTTATTAGAGAGGGTCTCACGCTCACCCAGCAGCCTCCAGCAGGTGCTGCCGGGGTGCGTGTAAAAGAGGTTGGGTTTATTAGAGAGGGCCTCATGCTCGCCCAGCTGTCTCCAACAGGAGCTGCCGGGGTGCATGTAAAAGAGGTTGAGTTTATTAGAGAGGGCTTCACGCTCGCACAGCAGCCTCCTGCAGGTGCTGCCGGGGTGCGTGTAAAAGAGGTTGGGTTTATTAGAGAGGGCCTCACGCTCGCCCAGCAGCCTCCTGCAGGTGCTGCCGGGGTGCGTGTAAAAGAGGTTGGGTTTATTAGAGAGGGCCTCACGCTCGCCCAGCAGCCTCCTGCAGGTGCTGCCGGGGTGCGTGTAAAAGAGGTTGGGTTTATTAGAGAGGGCCTCACGCTCGCCCAGCAGCCTCCTGCAGGCGCTGCCAGGGTGCGTGTAAAAGAGGTTGGGTTTATTAGAGAGGGCCTCACGCTGGCACAGCAGCCTCCTGCAGGTGCTGAGGGGGTGCGTGTAAAAGAGGTTGGGTTTATTAGAGAGGGCCTCACGCTCGCCCATCAGCCTCCTGCAGGTGCTGCCGGGATGCATGTAAAATAGGTTGGGTTTATTAGAGAGGGCCTCACGCTCGCACAGCAGTCTCCTGCAGGTGCTGCCGTGGTGCGTGTAAAAGAGGTTGGGTTTATTAGAGAGGGCCTCACGTTCGCCCAGCAGCCTCCTGCAGGTGCTGCCGGGGTGCGTGTAAAAGAGGTTGGGTTTATTAGAGAGGGCCTCACGTTCGCCCAGCAGCCTCCTGCAGGTGCTGCCGGGGTTCGTGTAAAAGAGGTTGGGTTTATTAGAGAGGGCCTCACGCTCGCACAGCAGCCTCCTGCAGGTGCTGCCGTGGTGCGTGTAAAAGAGGTTGGGTTTATTAGAGAGGGCCTCACGCTCGCCCAGCAGCCTCCTGCAGGTGCTGCCGGGGTGTGTGTAAAAGAGGTTGGGTTTATTAGAGAGGGCCTCACGCTCGCCCAGCAGCCTCCTGCAGGTGCTGCCAAAATGCGTGTAAAAGAGGTTCGGTTTATTAGAGAGGGCCTCACGCTCGCACAGCAGCCTCCTGCAGGTGCTGCCGGGGTGCGTGTAAAAGAGGTTGGGTTTATTAGAGAGGTCCTCACGCTCGCCCAGCAGCCTCCTGCAGGTGCTGCCGGGGTGCATGTAAAAGAGGTTGGGTTTATTAGAGAGGGCCTCATGGAGTACCGGGTTTTTATGGACCCAGCGGTGCCAGGGAACACACCTTAAAACTCCTGAGCTCTTCCTGTCGTGGATCACAGAAACACGAGTCTTCTAGGTGAAGTCAGACGATTGGATTTATTGGCTGCGACCAGTAACAGGTATCCTAGAAGTACAACAGCATGTAGGTTCATTCACTTTGTGAGCAATAAAAATGCTTTTAAATCTTGCTATCGTGTCACATTTGCTTTGCTTTCAGAGACAAAGGTCAAAAGTCAGTTTGTCTTCCTACTTGCATAGCTCGCCCCAATTAAATCTCTCTCAAATGCGAGCAGCTGAGTGGATTTTTCGATCCCCGTAGAGGCCCCCCAGACGCATACCACGCTCAATGATGACTATAGAGGCCCCCCCAGATGCACACCACGCTCAACCGAGTTTCACGCTCATCCAGCAGTCTCGTACGGGTGCTGCAGGGGAGCGTATAAAGAGGTCAGATTTATTTGATAGCGCCTCACACTCACCCAGCAGTCTCCTGCAGGTGCTACCGGGGTGCGTGTAAAAGAGGTTGGGTTTATAAGAGAGGGCCTCACGCTCGCCCAGCAGCCTCCTGCAGGTGCTGCCGGGGTGCGTGTAAAAGAGGTTGGGTTTATTAGAGAGGGCCTCACGCTCGCCCAGCAGCCGCCTGCAGGTGCTGCCGGGGTGCGTGTAAAAGAGGTTGGGTTTATTAGAGAGGGCTTCACCCTCGCCCAGCAGGCTCCTGCAGGTGCTGCCGGGAAGCGTGTAAAAGAGGTTGGGTTTATTAGAGAGGGCCTCACGCTCGCCCAGCAGCCTCCTGCAGGTGCTGCCGGGGTGTGTGTAAAAGAGGTTGGGTTTATTAGAGAGGGCCTCACGCTCGCCCAGCAGCCTCCTGCAGGTGCTGCCGGGGTGTGTGTAAAAGAGGTTGGGTTTATTAGAGAGGGCCTCACCCTCGCCCAGCAGCCTCCTGCAGGTGCTGCCGGGGTGCATGTAAAAGAGGTTGGGTTTATTAGAGAGGGCCTCACGCTCGCCCAGCAGCCTCCTGCAGGTGCTGCCGGGGTGTGTGTAAAAGAGGTTGGGTTTATTAGAGAGGGCCTCACGCTCGCCCAGCAGCCTCCTGCAGGTGCTGCCGGGGTGCGTGTAAAAGAGGTTGGGTTTATTAGAGAGGGCCTCACGCTCGCCCAGCAGCCTCCTGCAGGTGCTGCCGTGGTGTGTGTAAAAGAGGTTGGGTTTATTAGAGAGGGCTTCACCCTCGCCCAGCAGCCTCCTGCAGGTGCTGCCGGGATGCATGTAAAAGAGGTTGGGTTTATTAGAGAGGGCCTCAGGCTCGCACAGCAGCCTCCTGCAGGTGCTGCCGGGGTGCGTGTAAAAGAGGTTGGGTTTATTAGAGAGGGCCTCACGCTCGCCCAGCAGCCTCCTGCAGGTGCTGCCGGGGTGCGTGTAAAAGAGGTTGGGTTTATTAGAGAGGGCCTCACGCTCGCCCAGCAACCTCCTGCAGGTGCTGCCAGGGAGCGTCTAAAAGAGGTTGGGTTTATTAGAGAGGGCCTCACGCTCGCCTAGCAGCCTCCTGCAGGTGCTGCCGGGGTGCGTGTAAAAGAGGTTGGGTTTATTAGAGAGGGCCTCACGTTCGCCCAGCAGCCTCCTGCAGGTGCTGCCGGGGTGCGTCTAAAAGAGGTTGGGTTTATTAGAGAGGGCCTCATGGAGTACCGGGTTTTTATGGACCCGGCGGTGCCAGGGAACACACCTGAAAACTCCTGAGCTCTTCCTGTCTTGGAGCACAGAAACACGAGTCTTCTAGGTGAAGTCAGAGGATTGTATTTATTGGCTGCGACCAGTAACAGGTATCCTAGAAGTACAACAGCATGTAGGTTCTTAGGAGACTGCTCAAAGATACAAAGCCAGCCTTCTTATTTATACGAAATATTATGCTTTAGGCACAAATTCCTTATTTTACAATCGGTCGTTCACATATTTTACCACAAACAGAGAACAGCATCATGATGACAAGCCCAAATTCTAATAATTCCAGTCCATGATGGATTACCCAGCGAAGTCCAGTATTTCTATCAGATATCGTCGGACCCCCAATAAAACAGGGAACCTCCTCCTCGTAAAGTTAGTCATAAAACAAAGAACGGGGACAGGTGTATGTAAGATTAGACGTGTTTTGTGTGCGATGAGAGGTTTATGACATGCTGCACCTTGATAGGAATCTAGCTCGGCCACTGGGAGAAAAGCCTGGCCGAACCGGCTTGGCTTTTGGTGGTGGAGTCAGCTTGCCCAGGTCACAGAGGAGTCAGCTAAGGTGTACGTGTCCTTTGGACAATGACTTGGCTTTTAGTCATTTTGGCTATGTGAGGTCGATCACAAAATGGATGCCATGCACAACATGGAACGCAGAGGTTCGGAACGGAAATGCTGGGTTCAGGGTGATTTCGTCACTCGATCGTGACGAAAATGCTTGTGCATAGTATACTCGTCATTCTCAGTCTGCTGATACCAAAATCGTTCTGATACAATGAAGTTTATGAGGGGTCCGGAATCAAAGTCCCACACTCACGCTCGCCCAGCTGTCTCCAACAGAAGCTGCCGGGGTGCGTGTAAAAGAGGTTGGGTTTATTAGAAAGGGCCTCACGCTCGCCCAGCAGCCTCCTGCAGGTGCTGCCGGGGTGCATGTAAAAGAGGTTGGGTTTATTAGAGAGGGCCTCACGCTCGCCCAGCAGCCTCCTGCAGGTGCTGCCGGGGTGGGTGTAAAAGAGGTTGGATTTATTAGAGAGGGCCTCACGCTCGCCCAGCAGCCTCCTGCAGGTGCTGCCGGGGTGCGTGTAAAAGAGGTTGGGTTTATTAGAGAGGGCCTCACGCTCGCCCAGCAGCCTCCTGCAGGTGCTGCCGGGGTGCGTGTTAAAGAGGTTGGGTTTATTAGAAAGGGCCTCATGCTCGCCCAGCAGCCTCCTGCAGGTGCTTCGGGGGTGCATGTAAAAGAGGTTGGGTTTATTAGAGAGGGCCTCACGCTCGCCCAGCAGCCTCCTGCAGGTGCTTCGGGGGTGCATGTAAAAGAGGTTGGGTTTATTAGAGAGGGCCTCACGCTCGCCCAGCAGCCTCCTGCAGGTGTTGCCGGGGTGCGTGTAAAAGAGGTTGGGTTTATTAGAGAGAGCCTCACGCTCGCCCAGCAGCCTCCTGCAGGTGCTGCCAGGTGCATGTAAAAGAGGTTGGGTTTATTAGAGAGGGCCTCACGCTCGCCCAGCAGCCTCCTGCAGGTTCTGAGGGGGTGCGTGTAAAAGAGGTTGGGTTTATTAGAGAGGGCTTCACGCTCGCCCAGCAGCCTCCTGCAGGTGCTGCCGGGGTGCGTGTAAAAGAGGTTGGGTTTATTAGAGAGGGCCTCACGCTCGCCCAGCAGCCTCCTGCAGGTGCTGCCGGGGTGCATGTAAAATAGGTTGGGTTTATTAGAGAGGGCCTCACGCTCGCCCAGCAGCCTCCTGCAGGTTCTGCCGGGGTGCGTGTAAAAGAGGTTGGGTTTATTAGAGAGGGCCTCACGCTCGCCCAGCAGCCTCCTGCAGGTGCTGCGGGGGTGCGTGTAAAAGAGGTTGGGTTTATTAGAGAGGGCTTTGCGCTCGCCCAGCAGCCTCCTGCAGGTGCTGCCGGGGAGCGTGTAAAAGAGGTTGGGTTTATTAGAGAGGGCCTCACGCTCGCCCAGCAGCCTCCTGCAGGTGCTGCGGGGGGGGGTGTAAAAGAGGTTGGGTTTATTAGAGAGGGCTTCACGCTCGCCCAGCAGCCTCCTGCAGGTGCTGCGGGGGGGTGTGTAAAAGAGGTTCGGTTTATTAGAGAGGGCCTCATGCTCGCCCAGCTGTCTCCAACAGGAGCTGCCGGGGTGCATGTAAAAGAGGTTGGGTTTATTAGAGAGGGCCTCACGCTCGCCCAGCAGCCTCCTGCAGGTGCTGCCGGGGTGCGTGTAAAAGAGGTTGGGTTTATTAGAGAGGGCCTCACGCTCGCCCAGCAGCCTCCTGCAGGTGCTGCCGGGGTGCGTGTAAAAGAGGTTGGGTTTATTAGAGAGGGCCTCACGCTCGCACAGCAGCCTCCTGCAGGTGCTGCCGGGGTGCGTGTAAAAGAGGTTGGGTTTATTAGAGAGGGCCTCACGCTCGCCCAGCAGCCTCCTGCAGGTGCTGCTGGGGTGCATGTAAAAGAGGTTGGGTTTATTAGAGAGGGCCTCACGCTCGCCCAGCAGCCTCCTGCAGGTGCTGCCGGGGTGCGTGTAAAAGAGGTTGGGTTTATTAGAGAGGGCCTCACGTTCGCCCAGCAGCCTCCTGCAGGTGCTGCCGGGGTGCGTGTAAAAGAGGTTGGGTTTATTAGAGAGGGCCTCACGCTCGCCCAGCAGCCTCCTGCAGGCGCTGCCAGGGTGCCTGTAAAAGAGGTTGGGTTTATTAGAGAGGGCCTCACGCTCGCACAGCAGTCTCCTACAGTTGCTGCTGGGGAGAGTGGAAAAAGGGTTGGGTTTATAAGAGAGCGCCTCACGTTTGCCCGGCAGTCTCCCACAGGGACTGCTGGGGTTGTAAAAGAGGTTGTGCTTGACTGAGAGAGAGTCTAGTGTTCACGTCCAGGTGCTGCTGGAAAGGGCATTGATTAGGGTGGGTTTGACAGAGAGAAATGCAGCGATTCAAGGCGCAGCTCGCCTCTTTCATAAAAGGGCGCCGTTAGCATATACATGTTTGCAGTCTGGTTTGCAGTTTTTGATTATGGGGAGCCACGCAGAGCTTGGCATCGCTTCCTCTCCTTTCCAATGCTTACGTGATTCTCCTGCCTCTATTCTTCACATCATTACATTTTGATTTTTCAATGTATGCTGAACTCACCCAGCTAGTGGTCAATATGGATAAGGGAGGAGGCGACCAGATCCAGTCACTTACCTTGATCACTGAGGACGAGTAATTATTGAAAAACAGTTTTGGGACTCCTGCTGTAAGTCTCTGTGCTGTCCACGTTAAGCTTTGACCAACCAACAGGTTTACGTCGGGCCCCTCACACCTCCCTGATGAAGAAGGCCCTAGACATACATTTCAAGCCCCCTCTGTCCATACATAAGAACATCACTGGAGTTTACAGAATGTGTGAGAATGATTCAATCAACATTTATTTTATAATTAATGCATATTCCATTAACTCAATCCATCAATATCATAGAACAGCGTTTCCCAAACTGAGTCTCGACCCAATGGTGGGCCGTCAGCCAATTTATGGTGGGTCGGAAAAGAGTAATAAACAACAGTGCCTTTACATTTTGTAATAATCTTGTCAGATTTGCTGTGCTTAAAAAGCAGATGTCAAATTTTAGGATACGTCTTCTGTCAAATCCTGCTCATTCTTTTAACATGGGGATTTCTGTTTACTTGTCTTGCTCTGACTCTAAAGCAAGAGGAGTTTTTAAGGCGAACTATGCGACAATCACACTGGTGTACATGCCGTGTGAAAGGAAAGGCTGTAGGGTGTCATGGTTTGTAACACACAACAACATATGAATACCTTCACCTTTGGAAGTTTGGAAAGCAAAATGAAAAACATTATTTTACAATTCTGAAGTGTAATGGGAACAAAGATTTTAAAAAGATCAAAACAAATCAAGACAGTTTTACAAAGGATATTCACTGAAACCCGACTTCCATACATTATCATGTGTGTGCCAGACACAGTTATCATTAAAGCTGTCTGCAAATCTAGTGGTCAGAAAATGTGCTGCCTGTAAATGACGCATGTTACTGTATGATGCTTTATTATTATTATATAGCGACTCACGCCTGCCATGCACAGTTCTGTTATCAATGATGTCATTTGAAATGCTGCAGTCGTGATAAAAATGATGTTACAGAATATGTCACAAGCGATGTAATATGTGGGATATTTAGCTGTGCATGGGGAGGGTACGACTTATAGTTACTTTAGGGAACGAGCTATTGTTATTAGAGATAACAATAACTGTAGAATTTCAGTGGTTTTTCAGTTTAAAACAGTGCATTGACACATAACTTTTCACCTAACTATAACAACACTTTAACCTTAGTTTTTTTCTGTTAATTTCCAAGGTTGTTTTTTAATGTAATGCGAGACATAATTACAACTCATAACTATAACACCACTTTATCCCTTACTTTTTCCAGAGAATTTATCGGCTTTTTTAAAAATAAAGACCTATATTTTATTGCCATACGTAAAGCCAACCCCGCCACACATGTCCTTTGACTGTGTGCAGCATGAGGTTAGCCGCAGGGCCTTGCCTGCTGCCAGTCCCTGCCTCCAAACTAATGATTTTGTTAACGAGTCTCAACACCAAATATAACAATAACCATTGGCTTCATCAAGGGGTGAACATATCATTATACAGAAAGAATATATATATGTATATCATGTCTATGAAAATCACCAGCGCTTTTGTGAAATGTATATTTCAGTAATTCACACACTGCAATGTTTAATAATAGTGACCATTATAAAAATGTTTAATAACGTTTTAATATGAAAAAATCATGTTTGCTAGTCTTTTGTTTAACGTAATATTTATTATCAAAGCAGTTTGTGGTCTGTAAAATGTTACAAGATACACTCAAATACATAATTTTTTTAATAACACAAACATGTCTCTAAGTCTTAACATTTTTTCAGCTCACAAAAGGGAATAAGAAAAAAACACAAGAGAGCCTTGGACTTCAGCTGAAGACCATGGAGCTCCAAACAGGAGTGTTTTTGCAAAAATATGGTTAATTCTCCTGGGGTCATGGATTCAATGACCCCGGGGACTTTTAACTGGGGCAAAGAAATAAAAGAAGGTGTTAAAGGGCAGTAAACAAAAGTCAGAAGATTTCAGCAATGGTGTTTTTTGTTTATTTTTTATTCAATATAACTTTATTATAAAAGCATAAATAGATTTGTAAGTGGTACATCCTGGCATACACTGATGTTATGGTATTGTTAGGGTCTGCGGTATATTTTACGTGCGTTTTCTACTCCGACAGCTCGTAACTGTGTTGAAAGACCGTGACTTTGTGCTTTTACTTTTCTGCCCGCCTGCTGAGCTGTGAGGAGAGGTGAACTTCGACCAAAGGAGTGTGAGAGGCTGTTACAACCAGGAGCTGGGACTGCGAGACCCAGGGTTCCGCGCAGGATCACCGCAGCGCACCTGGAGTCTCTTCCCGCCCCTGCTCCTCCCTGATTGCCTGGCCTGCCTTCTTAACAGCTCGCGGCCCCCGCTTCGCGGGAGCCGCTCGTAGCTGTGTTGAAAGACCGTGACTTTGTGCTTTTACTTTTCTGCCCGCCTGCTGAGCTGTGAGGAGAGGTGAACTTCGACCAAAGGAGTGTGAGAGGCTGTTACAACCAGGAGCTGGGACTGCGAGACCCAGGATTCCGCGCAGGATCACCGCAGCGCACCTGGAGTCTCTTCAGGCCCCCTGCTCCTCCTACATAAACGCACTACTGACGCACAGCGGGACGCGTGTGCGGGACGCCAGAAAGCCCGGACTAAGGGCGGACAGTCTTAGACAGTCCGAGACAGGCCAAGACTGGACTGGACACGTCATACTGCCCCTGTTGAACCCGTTTTTCCCGGCTGCAGTAAGACTATCTATCCTTGCACATATTTTCATCCTGGTTATACTTGTATCGTATTTTGTGTGCCCTTTCATATTTATTGAACACTAAATTAGGGGTATTTTATTAGTACAAACAAAGATGCCTAAAAAGATCCAAGTTGTGGGGGGAAATACTATGGACAACTATATGGTACATGTAGTATCAAAGATCAATAATGAAAGGAGACAATCTTTAGGCCTAAGTCAATCTCCCAATTTATCCCCCCTAAGTCCACCCCCAAACTCACCGTGGATTGATATACCATCTCAGGATGAGGGAAATGAAATTCCAGACACTGATACACATGATAATGGGATTTTAAACCAGAGTGTTCATATAGAACAGGGTCAAGATCTAGCTCAGGACAATGACTCTGATTCCCAGATAGTTGACGCTGAACAAGATCCTACAGTGCAGGAGGGTGTACAGGGAAATACTGATGATATAGAGCCCCCTGTTCAAGTCCCTGTTACTCGTGCTTTTAGAAAGTGTAGAAAACCGCAAATACATTGTGGTGGAGCTCATTCTGGGAGGAAGAGGGCTGTGTCACCTCTGAACATTAAGGAAAAAAACAGGGGAAAAGGAGAAGTTGTTGAGAAGCAAAATGCGGATGAAGAGCTTTTATCCAGGATAGCTGAATTAATTGACCTCAAATTTAAAGCTTTAATTAAACCAGTAGTGGCCAAATTGGATAAGCTATCTGCAGATGTAAAGAAACTAGGCGCAGATCAGAAAAAGATAGTAGACGAGGTGTTAAATATATCAGTAACAATCACAAATTTGGCTGCTCCTGTAAAAGAGCCACTCGGACTAGGATTTGAGGAAAGCATTAACACTATTAATGTACATGTAAATCCCACAGAGCAGACCCTGACCAAAGCGATTATTCATTCACCGATAAGAGAGGCTCAGCCCCTAAACCCTCTAGTACTGCCCGCGCCAGGTGTAGAAGAAGACACATTACACTTTATAGAAGAAGCGTCACCACTAGTGCTGGTATTGGCAAACGCCCCCCCATTAGTAGCAGGCCAATTAGAATCCCCCACAGCATTGACAAGCAAAGCCCTGCATTGGCTGTATGGCAATATGCAATTGGCCCCATGGGGGAAACAACAGCTAGCAGGAGACATTAAATCAGCCAGAAGGGTATCTTGGATAGGGCAAAATCCCAAAAAATTTAAAGGGGACTGTATAATTATAAACTTTGTAAACTCCGCTGTCCTACCAAATATTCTACCAAACATCCTGCCGCCGCAGCGCAGGAGAGGTACTATCATCCCCCTCCCCTTAGAATTTTTTGGTAAAAAACAGCGAAGTATGACATTTCCCAAGCCAAACTACACCCACACTAGGCCAATTTGGCCAGGAACAACAAATGGCTGGGGCCATGGTGCCCCAAATAACAACTGGGGGTATAGTTTGGACAGATGGGATTGTCCAAAACAGATACACCAACAAGAACATCAATACCCTAGCCACTTTAATAACCAATTTAACATTCCTATTTCCAACAGGTATGATGTCTTTTTTGATGAGGGTGGGTTGGAAGGGGTGGAATGACTACCTGACACAATATATAACCCTGCCCACAATGATCGTCTATTAGGAGATGCAGGACTAGGAAATGATGTCCAAATCCATGAATTGCAAGGTAGTAATATAATGATGTTGGGTGTAAGCATGGGCGAATTTTGCAGATCTCGCGTTCGCGAATTTTGCGGATTTGCGGATTCGCAATCCGCAAAATCCGCGAATTCCCGCGAATTTGCAGATTTTTTTTTTTTTGTGTTCGCCCGTGTTTCTGCCAGTTCGCGAGGGTTTTTACAATTTCGCAATTTGCGAACTTACCTGTCGGGTCGCAAGTTTTGCGAACTTGTTGTTTCTACATGTCCAGCCTGTTTGGGACACTCTTCTTCATCACTGCCACTCTCTGTCACCACTGCCACTCTCTGACTACTCATGCCACCCTCTGGCCCACCCATGCCACCCTCTGTTTCATCACCACACCCTCTGGTTGTCCAGTGTACATTATTTTCGGCAAAGCAAAGCACACCTTCCCTGCCTCAAGTGACCTGAATTAATTTGGGGCTGATTAATGTGTCACAGAATATTTTTTTAGCTGGCACCTGCTTCCTTAGTGCGCCCTGATTAGTGATCTTTTGCACTTGCTAAGTGCTTTCATTGTTGCAAAATTAGTTACAACACCTGCCCTGCCCCAACTGACAATAATGAATTAGGGGCTAATTAATGTGTCACTGAAAGAATTTAAAGTTCCAGCCTGGCACCTGCTTGTCTGCTCCTTTAGCTGTAAATCAGGACCTTTGTGGCATACAGTTAAGGTCAGAGCAGGGTCACACAATAGTTGCAAGCAGGCAACCGAATTCTGGAGGGCTCCCTCAGGAAGCACTACAAAGAATCGTTACAAATCATGAGGTTGACCTTTTGCACCTGCTCATTGCTTTTGCTTTTGCTGAAATCGTTTTTCGGTTTTTTTCGCGCTATTCGCGGGGCGCGGCGTCGTGCGAAACCGACCGCGGAAGCCGCCAATTCGTGCGAATGAGCATTTTATTTTTTTGCGGCTTGTTGTTTTGCGAGTTTTTTTGCAGTATTCGCGAGCCGCTTGCAGCGCAACACGCGAATTTACCCCAAGGTCGAGTACGGGCGCGGCCATTTTGTTTGCGTGACGTATTTCCGTTTCCGCCCGCTATGTATAATCTCGCGCAGTAAGCGCATTGCGAGTAGAGGTTCGCACGAGATCGCGCGGGAAATCTAGAGGTTCGCACGAGATCGCGAGGAAAATCTCGCGCGAACTTACTTTCGCGCTCGTGAACGGGCGCCGGCCATCTTGTTTTTCATTCATTTCCTGTGTCTGGGCATGGTGTTTAATCCTCTTGGTATCTTTGCCATCCTTTGCTTGTTTTCAGTTTTTTTTTTACGATTTTGCTTCTTATCTATCCCTCTCTTTTCCTAGCTGTATATTTTTGTCTTTTCTGCTATTTTTCTTTACTTTTAAACTACTTTTTTAAACTCTTTTCTTTTCTTCTTCCCTATCCTATTCTTTCTTAATTTTCTACTTCTTCCTACCTTACCTGCCCAGACCATGGTCAAGCCAGGCGCCGTGAAGCTGCCCAGGCACTTGAGGGCCGCAGCGGCGGCGGGGAGTAGTGCTGGACCCAGTGGCAGGACAGCATGCGGGAGATTGAGGGGGGAGCAGGTGACGCGACGGGAGATATTCAGCCCGGAGGAAGTGGGCGCGCTGGTCTACTTCGTCCAGCGCCGCCTGCCCAGGACCATCGCGGGAGGCGGCAGGATCGCGGCCGGCGGCTACAACATGCGGGAGCGCCGGAAGCGGTGGGAGAAGGTGTGCTGGGCCATATCCCACCTCTACGGGGTCCAGCGCACCTACAGCCAGGTCACCCATCGCTGGACGGACCTCCTGGACCGCGAGCGCGACCTGCTGGACCAGCTCGGCCTGGAGATCCCCGGGCTTGGTGAGTAGTAGTAGCCATTTAATCACTCACTACTATGATGTTTTCTCCTGCTCTGTGTTGTTGTATTGCAAATATTTGTTTTTTACATGGAGCAAGCCAATAATGCCGCTGATGACGATTACATTGTAGTTAAATTATATTTCAAAATCTTCTGTGCATTTCAGGTGCACTGCTCTCCTTCTCAGTGGCGTTGCTACTATGCTTATTTGTTTTCTATTTCGTGGTCTCATTGGCCTGAGTAACTATTATGTATGAGTGTACTTTACAGAACTGCGTAATGCTAGACACTAGGGGGCAGATTACATTTACAAGCCCCTTGCGCCACGTTTACGTTGCCTTGCGTGACGCAACAGCGGCGTAAACGTGCCGCATCCCTGCGAGTCATTTACAGCACGACGCATCTAGGGAGATGCGTCACGTTATAAAGCCATGGGCCTGCACCACAATGGGTGCGTTCCTAGTACGCAGGGTGGGCGGTCCAGCGGCTGTGCGCCTCGCAAAATTGCCTGCGTGAAATGTACAAGATTTAACGCAGGCACTTCTGCGACGCTGCTACGTCAATTCAATTCCTTATGTCTGCTCGAAGCAGGCGAAAGGACTGACACAGCATGTTAAGTATTGGGTGGCCCTGAGCATTACTGGAGTTGCATTGCGTTGGCGACGTGACTCCAGCGATGCGCCGCTCTTACGTGACGAGATGCGTCACGCAAGTGCCTACCCTTGCGCCAGGGCGCGCCGCATTGTAAATGAGGCACATCTGCCGTGTCGCAAGGGTAGTTTTGCGTGACGCATTTGATGATGATCTGGCGCATCTCTGGAGATGCGCCAGAACGCGTAAGTAAGTATGCCCCTAAGGGGCAGAATTGCAATTACCGTCGCATCCCTGCAAAGTAGCAGGGATGCGCCATTAATTGTGCGGCCCGCTACCACCACCAAACATGGTGCGCCGTATTTGCAATGCGGCGCACCATGGGCCCAAAACGTCACCGAAGCTTTACTGCTGGAGTTGCGTCGCAACGATGGCGCAGCTCCATCAATGCTCTGGGGTACCCTATCTCCCCAATGCTGGGTCAAGCCGTACGTCTGCTTCAAGCAGGTGCAGGGTTTGTGTGACGCATCATTGTCCTAAAGGGGACTGATTGATATTTTGTAGATTTCCCTCAGCCACTATTAGGATGTGTTCCAGCGCAGGAATGCCCTCCCTTGCGCCGGAACGCCCCCTGATGGCGCAGGGCTTTATAACGGGATGCATCTCCCAAATGCGTCACGTTGTTATAATATTATTAACCCTGGGCGAAGAACTACGCTCCGTTTGCGGAGTTTGCAGAGTTTTGGCAACTCCGCGTTCCGCGGAGTTCGCGTAGCTGCCGATAACTCCGCTATCCGGTGCGGAGCGTAGTTGTCGCGCGCTAAATAACATTGTCGCGCGCTAAATAACATTATCGCGTGCGCGGCAATGGCTTACCTTGGTTCTGCGTTCGCTTTTTCCCGGTCGCGTCGGCCACCATGTTTGTAAACCCTTCCGTGCAGCTGTGCGAACGCGATAACGTCATTGGAAGCGCGATAAAGCCATAAGGACGCGCGAGTATGTTTGTTGGTAAGATCGAGTTGCCGAACACGCAGAACCTGCAATCTTGCACAGAATAACTCGCGAGCATGTTAAAAGTTAAACCATAATAATAAATTACCATTTTGGTTAGCAAACAAGTGAGAAACCCCTCAAAGTTGTACCTTTGGATGTATTTTTGGGGGGGAAGGAGTCCTCTTTCTGTTTCTACTGTATTTTTGAATATTAAGGAGGAAGGGCTCTGGAGTTTACAACTTCCTGTTCCTGTCCACCAGGCTCCTCCCAGTGCTTTGTCCATGAGGTGGTCACTTTCATTTGGATTTTGAGCTGGCAGGATCACTTTCTGTGTGTGTTGGCTGCATTACTGCTTTTTTTGAATCTTACTGAGGACTTTTGGATTTTGAATTCTCTTTTTCAAGTAAGTTCAGTAATGTATGAGTGAGTATGATGTTGTAGACTTGTGTTTGTTTGATTTAAAATGTTTTAACCACATTATTCATTCCTTGATTTAAATTATTGATGGGTGCCTACTTTTATGAGGTCCCAACTTGTATTTCTTTTTAAATTTCATCCAGGATACATAGAGAGGTACCCATGGGTAAAATCATAATTCTGTGTTTAAATTTTTATTCAAGTTTGTAAACAAACATCATGGCTGGCATTGGATTATGGTCATCATTATGCAATAGCAATGTCTGCTGTGGAATTTCTGTTTGTGTAATGAAAAAGTTTTTTTTATTTTTTTAAGCCAATAGCTGACCCTAGTACTCCATGTAGTTAGTGTGTAGGCATGTTTGAGTTCATTGTAATAACTTTCTGTGGTTGGCCTGGCCATGTGTTGTTGGCGGCCATTTTATGTTTCCCAGCCACTTTGGTCTTGCCATAGGCCTCCAAACTTGTGGCCTACTCTTCCAGTAGGCCAGAGGTACTAGTCATAGGGTCATGAAAGGTAATCAACTGTTTTTCTGGTGTACCTCTAATTAGGAAATCATGGATGGACTGGATTGATTTAGAAAATCTTATGTTTATGTGTGGGGTATGTCAGGTTTCGGGTGTCTGTCAATTTCTGCCATTAGGTAACCCTAGGAATACAGCTCGGGTAGTTTTGGTAACGGCATTGTCCCTTTGGCATAGGCATTTATTGTCTGTCCTCTCTTTCTTTTCATGTAGTGGTGAGGGCCATTTTGTGTGTACTTACTTCCTTTGTGATGATTCTGCTATGTTGTTGTTGGTGGGCAGGCTATGTGGTGGCGGCCATTTTGTGTATGCTTCCTTTGTGACTGATTTTGCCATGTGGTGGAGGCCATTTTGGGTGCATCCCCTTTCCATGTTGTCTTTGGGTGTCCCTGTCCTCCTGGCCCTATGGAGGCGGCCATTTTCTGTGTCCTTCCCTGGTCCTCTTCTTTTGCCATAGCCATCCAAGGCTTTTGTAGGTACTACCACTCAAAGCCATAGGTGCATTCAAGTTAATCAACTATTTTTGTGGTGTAACTTTAATTACACCGTGTATGGCTTTGGATTGTTTCACATTTTTTTGTAATGGTGGTACTTTTAGTTTTTTGGTTGCTTGTGTGTAGCTATTATGGCACTCCCTGCCATTAGGTAACCCTAGGAATACAGCTCGGGTAGTTTTGGTAACGTCGCGCCGTGTGAGAACGCGACCTTACCTTTTTTGTCTTTTTCGCGCGCTCAATGTACTGGCTCGGGAACGCGATAACGACTTTTTACTCGATTCGCGTTGCCGAACACGCCGATTTTGCATTCTCGCGAACAATATGTCCCGAGTTGCATAAAAGTTCCTCGAAAATGTTTAATGTGTCCCCTGTGCTACCAAAAAGTCCTCATTTTTTGTGTTATTTACTTCTTTGGTTGTAGTTTTGTCTTCCTGGAGCATGGGCCACTCCCAGTTCCTTTCTGTCCTCTATGTAATGATTTCTTGTTTATGGTTGGGGTGACCAATTTGGGGGGTGGTGTCTGGTGTGTTCATTTTGTGAAGCAAAGCATTGTCCCTTTGGCATAGGCATTTATTGTCTGTCCTCTCTTTCTTTTCATGTAGTGGTGAGGGCCATTTTGTGTGTACTTACTTCCTTTGTGATGATTCTGCTATGTTGTTGTTGGTGGGCAGGCTATGTGGTGGCGGCCATTTTGTGTATGCTTCCTTTGTGACTGATTTTGCCATGTGGTGGAGGCCATTTTGGGTGCATCCCCTTTCCATGTTGTCTTTGGGTGTCCCTGTCCTCCTGGCCCTATGGAGGCGGCCATTTTCTGTGTCCTTCCCTGGTCCTCTTCTTTTGCCATAGCCATCCAAGGCTTTTGTAGGTACTACCACTCAAAGCCATAGGTGCATTCAAGTTAATCAACTATTTTTGTGGTGTAACTTTAATTACACCGTGTATGGCTTTGGATTGCTTCACATTTTTTTGTAATGGTGGTACTTTTAGTTTTTTGGTTGCTTGTGTGTAGCTATTATGGCACTCCCTGCCATTAGGTAACCCTAGGAATACAGCTCGGGTAGTTTTGGTAACGTCGCGCCGTGTGAGAACGCGACCTTACCTTTTTTGTCTTTTTCGCGCGCTCAATGTACTGGCTCGGGAACGCGATAACGACTTTTTACTCGATTCGCGTTGCCGAACACGCCGATTTTGCATTCTCGCGAACAATATGTCCCGAGTTGCATAAAAGTTCCTCGAAAATGTTTAATGTGTCCCCTGTGCTACCAAAAAGTCCTCATTTTTTGTGTTATTTACTTCTTTGGTTGTAGTTTTGTCTTCCTGGAGCATGGGCCACTCCCAGTTCCTTTCTGTCCTCTATGTAATGATTTCTTGTTTATGGTTGGGGTGACCAATTTGGGGGGTGGTGTCTGGTGTGTTCATTTTGTGAAGCAAAGCATTGTCCCTTTGGCATAGGCATTTATTGTCTGTCCTCTCTTTCTTTTCATGTAGTGGTGAGGGCCATTTTGTGTGTACTTACTTCCTTTGTGATGATTCTGCTATGTTGTTGTTGGTGGGCAGGCTATGTGGTGGCGGCCATTTTGTGTATGCTTCCTTTGTGACTGATTTTGCCATGTGGTGGAGGCCATTTTGGGTGCATCCCCTTTCCATGTTGTCTTTGGGTGTCCCTGTCCTCCTGGCCCTATGGAGGCGGCCATTTTCTGTGTCCTTCCCTGGTCCTCTTCTTTTGCCATAGCCATCCAAGGCTTTTGTAGGTACTACCACTCAAAGCCATAGGTGCATTCAAGTTAATCAACTATTTTTGTGGTGTAACTTTAATTACACCGTGTATGGCTTTGGATTGCTTCACATTTTTTTGTAATGGTGGTACTTTTAGTTTTTTGGTTGCTTGTGTGTAGCTATTATGGCACTCCCTGCCATTAGGTAACCCTAGGAATACAGCTCGGGTAGTTTTGGTAACGTCGCGTCGTGTGAGAACGCGACCTTACCTTTTTTGTCTTTTTCGCGCGCTCAATGTACTGGCTCGGGAACGCGATAACGACTTTTTACTCGATTCGCGTTGCCGAACACTCCGATTTTGCATTCTCGCGAACAATATGTCCCGAGTTGCATAAAAGTTCCTCGAAAATGTTTAATGTGTCCCCTGTGCTATCAAAAAGTCCTCATTTTTTGTGTTATTTACTTCTTTGGTTGTAGTTTTGTATTCCTGGAGCATGGGCCACTCCCAGTTCCTTTCTGTCCTCTATGTAATGATTTCTTGTTTATGGTTGGGGTGACCAATTTGGGGGGTGGTGTCTGGTGTGTTCATTTTGTGAAGCAAAGCATTGTCCCTTTGGCATAGGCATTTATTGTCTGTCCTCTCTTTCTTTTCATGTAGTGGTGAGGGCCATTTTGTGTGTACTTACTTCCTTTGTGATGATTCTGCTATGTTGTTGTTGGTGGACAGGCTATGTGGTGGCGGCCATTTTGTGTATGCTTCCTTTGTGACTGATTTTGCCATGTGGTGGAGGCCATTTTGGGTGCATCCCCTTTCCATGTTGTCTTTGGGTGTCCCTGTCCTCCTGGCCCTATGGAGGCGGCCATTTTCTGTGTCCTTCCCTGGTCCTCTTCTTTTGCCATAGCCATCCAAGGCTTTTGTAGGTACTACCACTCAAAGCCATAGGTGCATTCAAGTTAATCAACTATTTTTGTGGTGTAACTTTAATTACACCGTGTATGGCTTTGGATTGCTTCACATTTTTTTGTAATGGTGGTACTTTTAGTTTTTTGGTTGCTTGTGTGTAGCTATTATGGCACTCCCTGCCATTAGGTAACCCTAGGAATACAGCTCGGGTAGTTTTGGTAACGTCGCGTCGTGTGAGAACGCGACCTTACCTTTTTTGTCTTTTTCGCGCGCTCAATGTACTGGCTCGGGAACGCGATAACGACTTTTTACTCGATTCGCGTTGCCGAACACGCCGATTTTGCATTCTCGCGAACAATATGTCCCGAGTTGCATAAAAGTTCCTCGAAAATGTTTAATGTGTCCCCTGTGCTACCAAAAAGTCCTCATTTTTTGTGTTATTTACTTCTTTGGTTGTAGTTTTGTCTTCCTGGAGCATGGGCCACTCCCAGTTCCTTTCTGTCCTCTATGTAATGATTTCTTGTTTATGGTTGGGGTGACCAATTTGGGGGGTGGTGTCTGGTGTGTTCATTTTGTGAAGCAAAGCATTGTCCCTTTGGCATAGGCATTTATTGTCTGTCCTCTCTTTCTTTTCATGTAGTGGTGAGGGCCATTTTGTGTGTACTTACTTCCTTTGTGATGATTCTGCTATGTTGTTGTTGGTGGGCAGGCTATGTGGTGGCGGCCATTTTGTGTATGCTTCCTTTGTGACTGATTTTGCCATGTGGTGGAGGCCATTTTGGGTGCATCCCCTTTCCATGTTGTCTTTGGGTGTCCCTGTCCTCCTGGCCCTATGGAGGCGGCCATTTTCTGTGTCCTTCCCTGGTCCTCTTCTTTTGCCATAGCCATCCAAGGCTTTTGTAGGTACTACCACTCAAAGCCATAGGTGCATTCAAGTTAATCAACTATTTTTGTGGTGTAACTTTAATTACACCGTGTATGGCTTTGGATTGCTTCACATTTTTTTGTAATGGTGGTACTTTTAGTTTTTTGGTTGCTTGTGTGTAGCTATTATGGCACTCCCTGCCATTAGGTAACCCTAGGAATACAGCTCGGGTAGTTTTGGTAACGTCGCGTCGTGTGAGAACGCGACCTTACCTTTTTTGTCTTTTTCGCGCGCTCAATGTACTGGCTCGGGAACGCGATAACGACTTTTTACTCGATTCGCGTTGCCGAACACGCCGATTTTGCATTCTCGCGAACAATATGTCCCGAGTTGCATAAAAGTTCCTCGAAAATGTTTAATGTGTCCCCTGTGCTACCAAAAAGTCCTCATTTTTTGTGTTATTTACTTCTTTGGTTGTAGTTTTGTCTTCCTGGACAGGCCATGTGGTGGCGGCCATTTTGTAGGTACTTCCTTTGTGCATTTATCATTGGCCTCCCTGCTTTTGGTCTGATCTGATAGTAGGACAGACTCCCAGAGGTGGTAGTTAGTTACTAGTTAGCGGGGCTGCTTTATGTAGCTGTTTCTATTTGGTCTATTTAATTACCATCATTACGGCATGTGTGTATGCCATTGCATTTCCAAGTTGGTTGTCTGGGCAGGGGGGTAGGTAACTTTTTTGTGTGTGTAATAATTTTATGACTTGTATGTGTTTTTGCCGTGAAGTTTTACAAACTCTTAGCCATGGTGTATTTTGATTTTCCTTGCATTAACCTGTCATGACTCATGTGTAGCAGGCAACCTCCTTTTTCTGTCCATGTTGGTATATGATAGGCCTGCTTGACTTTATTATTGGTTATTTCTAGCTGGGAGCTGTGGTGCTCGTACTATTAGTCTTCTTTTTTGTGTTTTATACATTGCCCTGTGTGTCTTTCAATTGTTCATGTGTTGTTGGCTTACTGCTTGTTTGACTGACGTTTTCTGTCTTCTTTGCTTGTAGGTGCACAGAAAAAGACTGAGGAGGTGCTGGCTGTTTTCATCCATCGCCCGTTCAACTGCCAGACGGACGTCCTTCAATTGTACGCCACGTGTGGGGTGTGACTCATCTGACCACACATCTCTGCAATTTGTGCTACTGAGTGCTGCTGTGTGCTGCTGACATCAGAAGAAGATGGGTCCTAAGAGAGCAGTTACCAGGTCCTCCACCACCAAGAAAGTTGCTGAGAAGAAGGTACAGAAAAAGGAAGTGTCACTTAAGGCTGGTATGGACCCCCAAACCTTTTTTGGGCCCCCAAAACGTACGCCTGCAGCAGCGGTGTCCATGGTGCAAGCTGGAGCCAGCACATCGGCATTAGCGGGGGCAAGCCACCAACCCAGGGCCAAGCACATGAGGGTCGAAGAGGTAGCCGACCTAGTGTTACAAAGCAGTGATACTGAGCCTGAACTTAACTTATCGCTGTCTCAAAGTAGCACACAATCCACGCAAGCTGAAAGTGCTGAACAACCGCCGCCAGCAGTAGATGTTCAACAACCACAACCACTTCCCGCAATAGTTGTTGAAAAACCACAACCACCGCCCGCAATAGTTGTTCAACAACAACAACCAAATCCCACAGTAGTAGTTGTTGAAGAACCACAGCACGCTATAGTACTTCCTCAAGAACAACAACCACCGTCTCCGCACGCAATAGTGGAAGTTGTTCCTCCCGATGTCGGGGCAGTTCAGGAAGTAGAGCCTCATTCTGAGCAAGAAGAAGAGGAAGCCACTTCTGGAGGTGATCTACTGTCTTTAAATTTACGAAAGGAAAGGAGGGTTAGTGGCAGTGCATCGAGTTCTTCGCATAGCATCCCTTCAGATGACCTTGATAAGGAATGGCATCCACGACGAAGAACTGAGCATTCAAAGGAGAGGCATCAAAAGACCAGGCTGGGAAAAAGGAAGGATCCGTCAAGGCTTGAACTTCCGGAGTTCGATGTAGGTGAACAGGATACTGATGGTGATAAAGACGGGTCTGACACTGACAATGTCATCATCACAAGCGTTATTCCTGGTGCAGAGGATGTAGAGACCAGCATTTTCACCCTATCTAGAAGGGCTGCGATTAGTGATGAGCAGGTAGCACGTGTAACTCCTACACACTCAGCGCCCAAAGTAACACCAGCTCCCATTTTTGCATCAGCGAAGGCCCGGCAGCGTGCGACATCCAGCGCAAGCGCCACCTCAACAGAAGGAGGTAGTGGCAGTACTAGTACTGAACTGTCACATAGGGAAATGCAACAAAAAGGCTCCAGTTCATCCGGGATTGGAAGTGGGTCCTCCTCTTCCTATGGCAGGAGACAAAAGTTTAGCTCCCCAGTCTGGGATTTTTTTACGGTTCACCCACATCAGGAGAACATTGCTATATGCTCCATTTGTCACACCAATGTTAGTCGTGGTAAGATTGGTACAAACTATGGTACTGGAGGCCCAACGACCCATATGAAAAAAACACACACAATTGTATGGGAGAACCACCTTGCAAGCTTACAAAAAGATGTAAGCACTGGTGTTGGTGGGGAGGATACAGTACTACAAGGTCCACTCATGGAAGAAGAGGGAGACGATGACCTTCTATCTGGGAGTGGTACACCAATGAGCCCTGTCGCCAGCACTGGAGTGGTGCAGTCCAAATCCTCAGCATCAGCAACTTCTCAGTGGCACCAGAGTCAGCCGGAGACACCAAGGGCAAGGAGTGAAAAGTCTGCGTTGAAAGGTGGTCCGTCTAGCAGAACAGACAGAATTACCAAGCAGCTTACCATTACTGGCATGTTTAGGCAGGAGGGAAAGTACGAGCGGAACCACCCAACAGCACGTTTGTACAATGCGAAACTTGCAAAAATGTTGGCACTGGACCTTCTCCCATTTTCATTTGTTGAGGCAGTGGGATTTCGGCAATTAGTGGCAACACTCGCCCCAAAATGGGACGTTCCCAGTCGCTACTATTTTGCAAGAGTTGCTATTCCAGCACTACACCACGACGTGCTGGGATTGATTGGGAAAGCCTTACAACAGAGTGTTGTCCATTGTATCCACCTGACAACCGACATGTGGAGCAGTCGCGAAGCCACAGCAGATTACATGTGCATCACCGCACACTGGATCTCTTTTGCAGGTGTGAAAGACAAGTTAACATCAGGCCTTCTTGATGTTGCTGGGATTTTCAATGACACTCGCAAACATGCAACTGTAGCCATGTTTGGTATGGAGAAAAATCATACTGCTGACAACATTTTGTCTGACTTTAACAGCAAGGTCTTTGAATGGCTGAAACCAAGAGGCCTTAAGATTGGTTTTGTTGCCACCGACAATGGCAGTAATGTAGTGAGGGCAATGAAAGATGGACAGTATTTCAGGGTACCCTGTTTGGCACACTGCATTAACTTAGTCGTGCAAGACTTTCTGAAACATGAACAACAAGTCAGCACCATACTGACCATCTGCAGAAGAATATGCACGCATTTTAACCATTCTTTCAAAGCGCGGAAGCTGCTACGCGTCATTCAGCGGGAGCATAATTTGCCAGTCAAAGCACTGATCCAGGAGGTCCCAACACGTTGGAACTCGACTTATTTCATGCTTGAGCGTCTCTTTGAGCAGTACATACCACTGAATGCTTATGTAATGTCAAGAAGATTTGTGGATCCTACTGTTAATCTTAAAAGCCTGACCGTTGAGATGTGGCAGTGGGACATCATTAAATGCTTGACAGAGATGCTACAACCTTTTGAGGTGTTCACACGTGCAGTTAGCAGGGAGGACTGTACTATGGGCCAAGCCATCCCATTGTTGTACATGCTCGAGCAACAGCTGAAGGAGGTCTGTGAAACATACGAAGGTGACGAAGAAAAAGTTGATGCATGTACCTTGGCCAAGGCCTTACGCAACCGCTTATCTGTAAATGCAAGGCTTAAAATGATTGTGTCAGATCCAAATTACATAACTGCAACAATCTTGGATCCACGGTACAAATTGTTTGTCAGCAGTAGCGCAGTCATTCCTTTTTCAGATGGGGATGTTGCCAATTACAAAAGTTCCATAGCTGTGGAAGCTAATGATTTCGAAACTGAACGGCTGTTACTTAAAGGCCTGACAGTGCCAGCCCAGGACAGTCAAAGTACTCCAGGCCATCCTCCTGAGGCAACTCTGGCAAGTTCATCACAGCATGAGAGCGGTGCGTCCGCTTCCCAGCAGGCACCAACAGTACCAAAAGCAGCACCTACACGATCTGATTCAGCAGACACAACCAAAAGCATAACTGCTTTTTTTCTACAGAAGGGAATGGGTAAGTCCGTTGCTGTTGCAAAGGGGAAAGAGGAGCAGCAAAGCCGAGCACCATTGAACACTGAGCGGATGGTTCAGGCCTATCTGGATGACACAACAGAGGTGTTCATGGAGCAAAGCCCATTGGTCTATTGGTATGAAAGAAGGAGACAGTGGCCAGTGCTGAGCAGGCTGGCGATAAAGTATTTGGCTTGTCCTGTAGCCAGTGTCGCCTCTGAGCGGGTTTTCAGTGCTGCTGGTGCCATTGTGACATCGAAAAGGACCAGTCTCTCCCCCAAAAGCGTCGAGAGGCTGACAATGATAAAAATGAATCAACACTTCATACCACCAGACTATACTGTACGTGAATCAGAGCAGGATGAAGAAAGCGAGCCCGAAGAATTTATCACTGCTGGGTTACATGACCTACTGCTGTCCGGACCCGCAGAGTTTGAGGACGAGCACCTCTTCCCTGACCAATAGGCTGTTAAATTTTGACTTTTTCCCTTCTTTTATTTGTGTTATTTATTTTCTTATTAAAAATGACTTTCTGGTGCATAACTGCTAATCTTAAAATAAAAAGCTCAACCAAATCCATCCCCACCACTCATTCTTTTAATGTACCTACTGGAGTTGCACACCTGTGCATTTTATTTTCGCTGTATCTTTTTTAGTTACCTCCTGGAGTTGCACGCCTGTGCATTTATGTTCCATGTTGACTGCACTCCTCAGAGTCTTGCTGCATCTTCTTGACTACCACTCAAGTCAATACAATTCCATCTTGGCAGCCATACATTTGATGTTGTAGATGGAGTATAGTACAATAACAATAATGTAGCCTCTAACAGTCCCTCCATAATAAGTGAACCGTACATGACTACAGCCATCCTCTATTTCATTTGAAATCTGCAACTCATAATAACTGCCTTGCTGAGTCTTACTGTTAAGGCTACCACCTCTGTCTGCAGGCATTCAGAGACGACTCTTCTGTGTCAAAAGAAACTTGAGCAGGCATCCACAACTGAAGTCAACTTGTTGTGATGACTCGCATTACAAAGGCTCGGCAGCATCTGTGATCAATCTTCTGACAGTGAAAGAGAAGAAGAGCAAAACAGGTATAAAAATGAATGATGCCATGCATTGCATGGGATGTATTTTTTGGCTGACTCTGAGCTAATGTGCATGGAGTTGAAGTATACTAGTAACTTCAGTTCAGACTCACGTGATAGCCAATTCTTCCATGTTATTTACTAATAATAGAAATTATTTACGCACTTGTGTTCCTACTACTACAGATGCAGTCAGGACTTAATTTATCTTTGCTGTCCGGCGGTTGGATCTGAGCTGATTGATGCACGATGTTTCTTGGAGTGGAATACAAGGTAATAAATAAATACAAATAAGAGTCACAGCACAGTAGACCCAGGCTACTGCATGTTTGTGCACAGTGCTGTGGTATAGTACAATAGTGGTATGATTGATGACTGAGAATGACGCATTGATTTTGTTGATTAATTTTGTAAATGCTAGGTTGCTTTTTCAATTTCATTCACCTTTCTGTGGGTCTGAAATTTTTAGGGAAATGCAGTTTGTATAACGGCCAAACCTGTGTCGTCGTGGGCCTGTTGTTGTGTGCTTGCTCCTGTCTTTTTTTGTACTTCTACATTAAAAATGATATGCAACTAGTAGACTTATACAAATTGTATCCAAGCCGCCTCAGTCTGAAAGTCCTCTCATACGACTACTCCTCTTGTTTTGTATTGTTTTTTTATCTTCACTGTATTACAATTTGTTTAGGTCATTCACATTCTTTTGTATTTGCCTTTTCTTTTTCAGGCTGGACATCTTTCACGGTTCACCCACTGCTTTATAGTATGAGCATCAACTCTCATCCTTACCACAGATCCTCATCATCAAGCAATTGGATTGCGGGAAACCAAGAATCATATTCAGCGTGTCCTTTTCTTACGTCCATTGCTTACAATCATTAGCTAGCTGATCAACATCATAAATCATCGTCTTCATTGTTTTGCTTTTGTTGTCTCCAATCTCCATGCGTACTGTTTTTCTTTCTCAAACCTTTCCCAAAACCCCCGTACCCATCCATTAAACAATCCCTAACCCTCTTCCCCCGGGCTGCGTGGTTACATTGAGGTGTGATGTTTCTTACATTAAATATACACCAACAATTTGATCACGCGCTTGCTGGGGCAGATGTGGTCAAAGCAACAATAGTGAAATGTCAACAAGGCATGGCCAGGATCTTCTGCGGCTTCCCAACTCAAGCTCTGTGTATAACGCCAAATAATTTACCATTAACATCAAACAACGAATGCATCTAATGAATTGGCGTAATTTTTTGGGTTTAAAGTGTAAAGCATTATGATTTAGAAAAGTTTGACGTTGCCGTGAGTACTACAAGTAAAGTTGAACTTCTTATCTTCTCTTGCACTTTGTTTCCAGTCCCCAAAACCATTGTTTTGTTTCAGTTTAGCAGTTGCAATATTGGGTCACCCATGCAATGTACTGTACTTACTTATACTACCCCCACATTGTCTGTCACGCAAATGACTGTCTCTTTCTTTTTGTCGCTACTGGCAGGGTCTGTCTACTACTATCACAGAAGTTCTGATTCTGAACCACAGATTCTTCGCCATTGTCTTGGAAATCAAATGCAGCCCTTGCAGTGCCACACTTCATGATAAATCATCATCATCTCATCAGCAATCACAGGTAAGATAAGTTTGCAGTGAGGTATAACGCAAGACAGACTGGTCGTTCTTCTAATACTACAAATATAACTCGGTGAGGGTTTACTGCATCTATCTGTTTGCATGTTAAAGAAAGATGTGGGCAATATATTTAATTATTAAAAAGCACTGTCCGCCGACCTGCATGGCCAAATTAAACCTTGCGAGGTTGCACAACGTACATTATTTGGTGAAACACTCCCCCCTCCAACCCCACAAGAAACGCAAATGAACTTCAAATGTTTTCTTTTTAACATAACTTTGTGTCTCGTTTATTTTAACATAATGTAATATATAACTAAAGATGATACAAAAATAAAATATATATAAATCCTACACCAAGCTGTGCCCCTACCCGCCTCCCCTAACCCCAACCAAATTCCCACACTCAATGTCATGTAAAAAAAAAGTAAAAACCCAACACCCAATTCCCACCCACCAACAAAAGGATTGAAAAAGGGGCAAACAGGGTCCATCTCATAGCCGGCGGGCTTTTAAGTGTTGATCCACCAGGATCTTTACACGCTCCTCTATCTGTTTTTTAGTCTGACTGCTTTGAGCCTCCAGCCTGGCTACCCGGAGGAGAATTTTTCGCTGGAACTGGCGGCACCTACATTGGCAGCCATGTTGTTGTGGGGGGGTGGACGATGCGGGGAAAATCTGGCGGCGGGCGGCTGCCTGAGCACGCCGACGTACTCCTGCAGGCTTGGGGGCCGGGGCATTGGAAGAGGCAGCAGCTGCTGCCGCCGCCTCCTCCTCCTCCTCCTCGGCCTGAGCCACCAGCCGGCGGTAGGCCTCAACGATGGCCTGCAGTTTCCGCTGACGGGCCCGGACTGCCAGCTCCTTCCTCGTTGGTTTAGAAGGAGTAACTATAAAGAAAGAGACAGAATTGTTGTAATCAAAAATCCCAGCAAATAAAGAACGCAAAAAGGATCCAACACATAGTGGGCGGCACAGTACAGTAGCAATAGCAAGCAAGTTGAGTACCTAAAATGTTGTTTTATCTATCTTGAACATTCTACGCCTTATATACTTCATTTGTCTGCCTTTTTGGCACGGCATTATGCCTGCCCTAGTAACATAGTATGGGTGTACTTGAACGGTCACATACGAACACCTGTCTTTTTTATATCTCGTTCTTTTATATCATATACTCTGTGCTTCCGGGAAAAGTGACAGTCTCAAACTAACATTAAATTAACAGTGGCCAGCTAGTACTAATAAATGTCTACTCTAGAGACTATCATTCTTTATATCGCCAACAAACGTTAGGTGGTTTGTGTTTCGCCAGCAACGACCCAGAATGCATCCAGTCGTCCCCTCCTTCCCTTGCCTTTGTGTTTAACCAAAACACCGCTGCCAACACTAGTATCCACTATCCACTAACCACCAATATTGGATGTGTCTCCCACCCACGCAGGCAGCTGTGTTTTCCACTTTCTATGCTTCCACAACAACCCACGCATCCAACTGCTCTCAAACACCTGCATTGCTGATTCCAAAGTATCCTTCTATATTATATGATTAGAGCTTTTTCCTTGCACCTTTCATCATACTTAAAATCAATCTCATGTTAATCCATCGCGGTCATGTAATGTTGTGGATAAGACTTTTTTAGTCTGCCACCAACCTTTCACAGCTGAGTTGTAGTCACATAGAAGAGGCATGTATAACTAATTTTATCAATTCTGGCCGGTGGTAATGCTTTTGCTAAGCTTGGTAATGAGAACAGTGGCGTCATATATTGTCCAGTAGAACTTCAAGTTCACTATAAATATCAGAGTACAGTGAGGAAGTTTTCCCCACCCACCAAGTAATGCGGATCACTATTGAATGTAACTTACCATCGCCCACCGTTGTTGTCTCCTCCCCCGCTGCTGCCGGTGCTGCTGTAGGTGCCTCTGGTGGTCCTCCATTCCCCTCCGGGATCGCCTCTGCTGACGGCGTTGCAGCGCCGCTGCCCCCGTCGGCACTGGTGGATGGTACCGGTTCTGCAAAAATAAAAATAAGTAATTAAGTACACCTTTTTAGATGGATGCACAGCCCCCATTGTACTTGTTCACCAAGAACGGAGTTCTGCAAAACAGTTAAGTACAACGTAATCACTAGTAGTCCACATTGCCTAGTACAGCAGAGTAAGTAACACACTACACATATCAGCATTTATTTGGTATGGTATGGTACCCAAGCTCATCTCATCTATACTGGTACTCTAGTCCTTGGAAAGTTAGACTGAACCATGTAACCTAACCAGTTTACTTTGTACATCAATGACATGTCTACAGTTTTGCGCATGCTACCTCACAGCTTGTTGCGCAGTACGAGGAGACGCCTTTGAGGCCACATGATGGTTCAAAGCATACACCTGAAGAGTTTGGAAAATAGAGGCCCGTATTTACTTTTTGAATGTGGATTGTGGAGTCCAGTTTCCTTACAGCCTCAGGTTACACCTTCTTTTTTGCATGACAGCTAAAAAGTTGAATAAATGTATGTAATGTTTTCAATTCATACCGTCTAACGTGCACCACTTTTGTCATTATCTTTCGGCAGATGAGAAGATTTACTTCTACGAAGCAAAGATTTGCAGAGCTTACCAACAAGAGGCATATGCAACCAGTATACGTTCAATGGTGAGGGGTCTCGGACATTTCCCACATTTCCCTATCGTGCACTGGTAGCTGTACAAATGTAGGATACTTTTTATTGAGCCTTTTTTAACTCTGGATTTCTTCTGGTGGCCCTGCCCTTGACGTATTTGACAGAACAACTTAAAAACATCGATGTTATTTACTTAGTTACTTCTAACAAAATAAAGGTTTTGAAGTACCACATTGACTCGGAAGTATATTTTCAGTGTCTGTTGTCTTGTAGACTTACACGAGAGAGTGAGAAAAAGGGGGTTACTTAGGTTATGGATTGTGTAATAAAAAAAGCATTTGGCATCTTCATATTGGGGTTCAGGAAAGGGGTAATTGAATAATTGACCAATGACTGAGCCCATATAGGTTGTCGTTCATTGAATTGTGGGTTCCTCTGAGTTCTGTGACTGAGGTGTAAGACTGTAAGTAAGTAAGGTCCAACCTGCCTATCAACAACAACATCCAATTTTGGGGTGCATACATAGTTATGTATGTCACTGCATAGAAGAATACCCGCAAGAGTAGTAGTGGTATTCATTACTAACGCTTACAAAATAGTAGACCAATATCTGCATGCATACTTGGTTGGTGTCAATTGCCAAAGAAGAGACATTACAGAGGAAAAAGCATAAGACAGGAGTGGACCCTGTGCCTTCCGCTATTCGATCACAGATTTTTTGAAAAGATTGATACCTTAACTAAACAGTTAGGTGAAATGTCATTAATCGGTTGGAAAAAAAGCTCCGTTAGAAAGTTAGGGAAATATCATTGTTCCAAAAGAAAACACTGTTGGACTTACTAGGGACAGCAGCAGGATCCTCAGTAGAGGAGCTCTGTGCCTGTGGTTCACAATCACGTTCACCCGCCGACTCGGTCCCAGCCTTCTGCTTGCCCCTGGGTTCTGTGGTTCATGTAAGAAATAATAAAGAAAGAGAAAACATTGAGTGCTGTGAAACATAGACAGCAAGCATTTCAAAAACCACTGCTACAACATTAAAAGAAACAAACATTGGTCTACCAAATGACTACTGCCTTGCATGATTCACTGACTAGTGTACTTGGTGAAAACAAATCAAATGTTCCATAAACATTCTGATTGCAGATTACTAAGTAACACAGAGGCAGTAAGACCTGAACAACACCACAGATTCAAGAATGTAAGTAGCCATTTCTTTTTCATTTTTTGCCAGCAAAATACATAGATCGCAAGGAGGAGACAAGCTTAACTTTGTGCATACTAACTAACACGAAATTGTACGTTCATGGCATCATATTTTGTTTTGCTACTGACTGAATGCTACTGCTGCCCTACCCACTCAATAAACAAACTACATCAGTTCTATGGAGGGCTGAGGCAGGGGCGGCTATAGGCTCATGGTGGTCCTGGACTCCTGGCCAGGGAGCGTAGGTGGGGGGCCCGGAAGAGGAGGTCGGGGCGGAGCACGGAGGCCAGTGAAGAGGGGGGAGTCAGGGTGTTTGGAAGTGGAACAGAGCCGGAGGCACCAAATCCCTGCCTGGGGCCGCCACGCAAATATGTATCCATCCTCTGAGGATTATTAAATTAAGGATATATATTGGTGGGGTGGCCCCTGGCGTTTGGTGGCCCTGTGCAGTTGCACAGCTTGAACATGCCTAAATCCGGCCCTGGCTGAGGTAAGAAGAACAAAGTAACTTTTGCATTCATTGCCAGAGGAGTATTATTCATGCAGAAGAGAAGGCCGTGAAAAAAAGATACAATATGCATTGCAAACACGTACAATTATCCATCAACGGCTATTTCACTGACGGACAAAGGAAGGACAAGACTCTATTAATAGCATTAACTAACTTCAGTTCTCTACAATAAAGAAAATCTCACACCAATAAACAGCAAAAGCTAGCGCCAAATTGAACACGCAAGAGTCAGTGAAGATGAAGAAGCGCAGCATAGACCAGTGTCATACAATTACAGTAGATATAATAACGGAATACATCGGAAATGTAACTAGGAGCACCAGTCATTGCGTTACTTATTCAGCCAAGATTTACAAAGATACAACAACAATACTTATACTACTATAGAGATATATTATACACACTTTTTTTTTTGGGTAGCCACTCACCAAGACCCACGACCTCGACGCCAAGCAGGTCCAACAGGTCCTGCTCCCGGTCCAAAATGTCTGCCCAACGGTGGGTCAGCTGGTGGTGGGTACGCCGGATACCGGAGCAGCGGAAGACTGCCCGGCGCACCTTCACCCACCGCCGGAGACGCTCCTCAATATGCTGGTAGCCGGAGCCGGGCCTGCCACCTGCTGCCAACATCAAGGGGAGGTAGCGCTGGATAAAAAAAACAAGGGCAGCCACCTCCTCCTCCCCAAAAAGTTGGCGGGGCCTCACCCCTTGGGGGCGCATTCTGCCGCAAGGCAGCCTAGTTTTTTGGGGCACTGGCGCCTTGCCCTTTGAGCCGCCGCTGCTGCTGGCGCCCTTGACCATGGTTCTGGGTGGAGGGTAGAAGAAAACTAAAAGTTCAAGACAAAAAGGTAGGGGAAAGAAGAAGCAAGGTAAAAGAACAAGAAGGAAGTAAAAAGCAATAGAAAAGTTGTAAAAGTAGAAATAAAATGAAAAATATAAACCTAGGCACAGAGAGAAATAGGTAATAACTAAAGAAAGTTAGAAAAAGTGGGTAAAAAGACAAGGATTAAAGGGATTTTAACAGGATGCAAAAGTAGGCCCAAAACCATAGCCAGAGTGTGTGATCCACAAGATGGCTGCGCCCATCGCGACCGCATGGGTAGGTTCGCGCGATATTTAGCGCGATCACGCACTTTTGTAGTGCGAACGAGAAAATGAGTTCCCGAACATGTCTTGCACAACGCGACCACGTTAATTGTGACCCGGAACAGGAAATAAGGGAACGCAAGCAGGCGGGACAAACCTCTGTGGTAATTTAGCGCGCTAGCCATCCCGAGCATGCAGGCAACGCCCCGAACACGCGCACCGCGCTCCCGAAGATGAAAAACGGCGCGCGAACGGGCCCAGCAAGCAACTCCGCATGCTTGCGGAGCTACGCGTAGTTCGCGGAGTGCAACTACGTCTTCGCGTAGCTCCGCGGAGTCCGACTCCGCGAACTACGCCCAGGGTTAAATATTATACGCCGCACCATGGCACCCTTTTTTGTTTAGCTGCTGCGTCACAAAAGTCATGCAAGAACGGCGCAAAAGAGCCGCAAGGGCTTAAATCTGCCCCTTCCTTTGTAACCCTGACAATAAGAAAAATAGTGGCGGTGGATTGATAGTTTGACTATTTAAATGACTGGTAATGTAGCAGGCAACTGTTAGTGTTGTCACTGATCTGACTGAAATCACAATGGAGTTTGTCTGTCACTTTGCGTCTTGCCTGCGGACTGCGGACTGCCAGTCCTAGGTGAACGTTTCAGTACTTTGTTTAGTGAGTTACGTGACTTTCGAAGTCACAGGTCCGCAAATAAATGAAAAGTAACCATAATCAATATAATTTCGCGGAAATATTTTGTTATTGTTCTTTTGAAATGTTTGATTTGGTTGACATTGACAAGCAACAATCATCCATGTTTTCTGTTCTTTCTTTCATGTTGTACGTCAGCTCCCCCCAGGGGCGAGAGGAGGACACAGGAGCAGCAGGCGGCGGATGCTGTTCAACAGGGCCAGGATCGGGCAGGCGAGGGCTCCTCTGCTGGCCCCAGTAAGTTTTCATTTTAGACTAGTACCTATTTTTCCTAGCGTTCCTCATTTGACTTTTTTCAAAATTGTCTTTGCTCTTCTTGTAGACTGTATCTAAATTCTTATCCTGCCTCTACTATGACTCCCTGTGGTATTACTAGATTATTCTTATTAGTCTGTCTGTGTAGCTAACTAAGATTGCACGGTTGGCGAAACTCCCATGATTCTAGTCAGCAATAGCTCTATCAACTTAGTGCAGTCCTCTGGGATTGTCCATAATGTCTTTTGAAGTGTTCTATCTGGACTCATGCTTGCAAAAATTGCAAAACCTTTCGCTCAGTCACTCTAGTCTGGACCAAAAAACACAGATTGTATTTAAGTTTAAAAGCTTTATTAAAAGTAAACACATTTATTAAAATGAAGTCATAATAAAACTAAACGTTTAACTGATAATGGAAAAGTGGTTAGTGCTGACGATTAATTGAAGACATTTCTTGTGGTCGAGCCGAGCTCTCACCTGGTTTCAACTTGATCTTGTAGTTAGAAGTCCATCTTCTGTCTATGTGGAGAAAAATGGTGCGTGTTAAAAAAACAGCCTTCATCAGTTGTGCCAAAAAGTGCAGCAAGACAACCTTCCCTGGAAAAAGGGACATTTTTTTTAACTTTAACGTAGACAGTCACAAATTACATTGTTTTCACATGTCTTCATTCCTAGACCAAATACTAGTGACTAGTGAGTGCTTTATTCTAACATTGTTACATGTACTTTGTAGGTGGAACATCTGGTGGCGGGGCCAGTGTGGAGGTGGTGGTGCTGGACACGGAGGCGGAGGCCGATTGTTCAGGGGAGGAGGCGGCGGCGGCAGCTGTGAGAGTTGAGACGGTGGTGGTGGCGGCCAGAGGTAAGCTCTTATATATTCCTTACTTATTGAGATTGAAGACTAGCTGGGAAGGCAAGAATATGAGATGCATGGCTGGGTGAATGATGAAGCAATGATGGGTGGAAGGACAACAGCCTGGGTGGGTGACACAGAAACTGTATGTGTCCATATACCTGGATCATGCTACTATCTGACTCTTAGATAGCATATGTGTATCTAGAGCAGGGGTACTCCTAGTACGGCCCGCGGGCCGGTGGTGGCCCGGCAAGCCTTCCTTGGCGGTGCGCAGACCTTGCAGACAATCACTGCTCCCCCGGCCCCCACAGAGCAGAGGCTTTTTTGTATTTCACCTGTTAGCGCCCCTGCATCTCCACTCTGACAATCACTGCTCCCCCGGCCCCCACAGAGCAGAGTGGAGATGCAAGGCCACAAAGAGGTGAAATAGAACAAAGCCTCTGCTCTGTGGGGCCGGGCAAGCAGTGATTGTCAGGGTGGAGAAGCAGGGGCGCTAAAACAAACAAAGCCTCAATAATATGTTAATGGTCTTTTAAAGACCTGTTAAGTACTTTGGTGTTGTTGTCTGTGTGTGCGCGTTGAGGAAGCGGTCTCAACCCGGGCTGAAGGCTGACACAGATAGACACACACACAGTGAGATGACAGAGGGGGAGGGAGAGGGAGGGCAGGAGGGAGAGAGAGATGGAGGGAGGGCAGGAGGGAGAGCAGGAGGGAGAGAGATGTATGTAAATGCTGGGTCTGGTGGCTCAGTGGATGAGGGCATCTGCTGCAGGGACCTGTGTGCAACCTCATGGTCACAAGTTATCGTTTTGCTTTAGCCCCGCCCCCTCTGACTCCGCCCCCACCAGTGCGGCCCTCGGCCCCAAACTACACTGTAAATGTAGCCCCTGAGAGAAAGTTTGTGAGTACCCATGATCTAGAGAGAGTAGACGGTCAGTGGATGAACTAAGTGTAACTTTGAAGAGCATGTAACACTGCACCCGCACGTCCGTTCCAGTGTAGGAAAGGCAAGGAAAAGAACTTTTAATTTTGTCCAAATACTACCATAAATAGTAGCAGTAGTTTGTATTGCAAGCACTGCATAGATCCGGTTATTATGGTGGCCACTCCCTACCTCTCTTAATAAGTTTAGTAGTACTCAGTCATTCATGTGTGGATGTATCACTGGTCACTCAATAAAAAGCAAAGCACCTAAAGTCATCCCAATTATAAGCAAAAACATCCCATGTGAAGTGATAGATAATCAGATTATTTATCTTCTTCAATTTTCCATTTCTAGTACTCATTTCCACTGTAGGGTGAAAGTTAAATTAATTAAGCAGTAGCCCTTGAGTTGTAACAGAGTATTCTCAGTGCCACCCGTAATAGAAAAGTAAGAGCTTCACCACCTGCATGTACTGGACGGGTACAGTAACGCAACGGCAACGCAAGTCTAGGTCACTCCTCATGGCGTGCGTCTCTTTTTCTCGGGTGCAAGTTTACTGCGCTGGCATTATGCCGGCTTGCAGAAAATAACGTACCAATTTTCCAAAACAAGAGATAAGAAGAAGAATAAGACTGGTGTACTTTCATAGTCGACTCCAATGGAAGTCCACAGTGCTCGTAGAATTTGTTCCTTAAACTCCCACTAATGTTAGAGCAAGGATGAAGAAGTGTGAGGTTAGATAGATACTGGCCTCAATAGTTATGTAATGCGCTTGCAAGTTGCTAGTTGTACTGCAACACAAATTTCTGCTGAATGATTGAGTTAATCTTAAAGAGCATTGGTTACAGACTATGTCTTTCTTTCTTCAAATAGGTTCTCCTTCCAAACGAACAAGGAGGAAGGAGCTGGCTAGAGCGGCCCGGCAACGGAGGATCGAGGCCACTGTTGCGGAATATCGGCGGCTGGTGGCCCTGGAGGACGTGGAAAGTGTGCAGTCGACAACTACAACAACGTCGTCTGCATCGGCCTCCATGGCCCCACGGGCTGCCACCCAGCACAGTGGTCCACCCAGACTGAGCCGGGCTGCCAAAGGCAAACGCCACCGCCGAGCAGCAAGGCCAACAGCTGCCTCTCACAGGCATTGCACCTGCAAGGCAGTGAAGGCACGCCTGCGCCGCACTACCCTGATGGTGTCCCGCCTTCAGCAGGAGCTCGCCTTGCTCCGCGAGGAGCATGATGCCCTGGCCCAAAAAGTTAACAGCATCCACCCATAGTGTCCCTTGCCCCTTTTTTAGAGACTTTTGGGGGGTGGGAATTGGGAGTTGGGTTTTTGGGGACTTTTGAAGGACAATCGTTGGGGTTAGGGAGGGTCTTGCGGGAGATTATTTTGTTAGGGATATAAATATACTTTTTCAAACTTTATCTGAGCATACCTGTTTTTTACTGCTTGCCTGGTGGGTGGGGGGTTAACGTTGACTGTTTTCCTGAAAGTTTAGTTCCATTTTCTTCCTTTAAGTGTAAATGCCCAAATGTTTTCAACACTAAGTGCCTCTCACAGACTAAGTGAAGTGAATCCAAGAGTCCTAGGACTTTAGTAGTACTACCTTCAGTCTCTCGTCTCTCGTACTAATACTCCATTATACCCCCAAACCACCAAACGCTTATCTTACCTGTAATTTGTGTTTGAAAGTAGGGCTAGACCCAGGGCTGGCTCCACGGGAAACACCGAATAACGTTGGCAATCTTGGTCGGATAAAATTTCCTCATAGCGGTGGTACTAGTGGTGTGACACAGTGGCAGTTGCATGCCTATGAAAAAAAAGAAAATGAAATCTGGTTTGTCCTCCTGAGCAATTCAACGGTACAACTGAGAATATAGCAGGTGACAGAAGTACAGTAGAGCAGTGCCACATTGTAGCCTAACAAATGGTAAAGTATAACTACTAATTCGGTTGAAGTTCTTTCACATTAGCAATGGTTCTTTGTCAAGCAGAGTAAGAATATATCATCGACAACTGTGGAAAGAAAGAATGCGACAGTACAGGGCCTGTGTGGAATTATTGATAATGATATTCAACATAAGGTCTCTGTAGCCAGATACCCGAGAGCCTTGCTGGTCACTATAAATCCATTCACAACAACACTCAATGGGGTTGGTCTGGAAGGTGTCAGGTTTACTCCCCGTGATCCAGTCGATGCAAATATGGTTCCACCTCCAAATGTCACCAACACCCAGAAGTGTAAACACAGGGTGTTCGAGGCATTAGGCGGGGGAGAAAAATAACAAAATAAAATAAAAAATGTGGGATGGGTAAAGGTAGGGTCAGCAGGGAAAGGATACCTGTAACAGAAGACAAGACAGGCATCAGTGAAGTGCTGTCCTAACATACAAGGGTACTCTCATATAGTCTCACTAAATAACCAAGGAAGTAGACAAGTACCTGAGCACCAAGAAAACATGACCTTGGATAGGAAATACTATAGCCCTTCTGCCACAATCTGTGAGGAAGGCCTAAGAAACACATGAACATATAGTTAACGAACACACTCCTGTCGCACCAAACACACTCGCGTTATACTAAGACATCAAACCCACTACTCACAACATACCACAAACTTGGTAGAGGACTCAATGTACAAAGGGGGTTCCAAATAGTCAAAGCAAAGATGTATGGTCCAACAAAAAGGAAGAGGGAAACGGTAGTGTGCAGAACAGAAACCAGAATAACGCGCAACAGGAAGCGCGTCTGTTCCCCAGATAAACTTCCTGCAAGTCTCCCGCCTACTCATGGGAAATGTAGTTTCATAGTACGGTAGGCGCTTAGGGGCTGCGTAACCTGACAGAAGGTATAGTAGATAGAAAAGGAGAAATTGCTTTTTTTCTAGGTGTCCCCTCACTCACCAGGGTTGCCCCTTGGTGACATGCTTCATCATTGGGGCCATCCCAGTCCTCTACGGCCTGGGGCGTGCTGCGACTTGCGAATTACGTAGGAGCACTTACAAATGACTATGTGTGGTGCAGATGTGATAGTGGAGTGGACTAAGTGATGTGTTAAGGGATCAATTTAGAAGCCTAGAGAGAGCCAAGAAATGCAGTCACAGTCAGAGAAAAAGGCAAGGGATACTGTATCTATGTGGTTGTAGTGGTCCTGTTGGAAGTGGTAAGTAAGTTGCCTGCAGAAAAAAAATCCTCCTATTAGCGGCACTCCTCCATTGCAGCCGACGCTTCGTCCATCGATGTTGGTCACCAGAAGACACCCTGTAAAAAAAAGCACAGCATAGACAAACAATTGAACATAAACAATTCTTTGGGTACAAACCTATCCATCAATCTTTGAAAGTGCATGCACTACTGCATGCATGTCAGTGAAAAGTAAGTAGTACATTCGACAACTGTGGAAGAAAGAATGCAACAGTAAAGGGCCTATGTGTAAATTATTGATAACGATATTCAACATAAGGTCTCTGTAGCCAGATACCCGAGAGCCTTGCTGGTCACTATAAATCCATTCACAACAACACTCAGTGGGGTTGGTCTGGAAGGTATAGTAGATAGAAAAGGAGAAATTGCTTTTTTTCTAGGTGTCCCCTCACTCACCAGGGTTGCCCCTTGGTGACATGCTTCATCATTGGGGCCATCCCAGTCCTCTACGGCCTGGGGCGTGCTGCGACTTGCGAATTACGTAGGAGCACTTACAAATGACTATGTGTGGTGCAGATGTGATAGTGGAGTGGACTAAGTGATGTGTTAAGGGATCAATGTAGAAGCCGAGAGAGAGCCAAGAAATGCAGTCACAGTCAGAGAAAAAGGCAAGGGATACTGTATCTATGTGGTTGTAGTGGTCCTGTTGGAAGTGGTAAGTAAGTTGCCTGCAGAAAAAAAATCCTCCTATTAGCGGCACTCCTCCATTGCAGCCGACGCTTCGTCCATCGATGTTGGTCACCAGAAGACACCCTGTCCACTGCCTGCCTGATGCTGAATTGTGGCTCGCTACTGTGAAGCCTGACTCCATCCTTTTTTCCCCATTGCAGAGACTGAAACCCGGCCTGTAATTATTCAACGAAAAACAGGAAGTGATATAATATTACAACACCACTGATAAATAAATATAAGGTATGTAGGCTGTGGAGTGCAAAAAGTCACAATTTGTTTTTCCTAGTAGACAGTACAATGTTTTTGAAAGTGCGTACTCTGAGTCACCTTTTGAAGGATAAATAAGTATGGGCAAATTAATGTAGCAGATCTTGCCCCTCAAGCTAGGTGTACTGTAAACTGTGTTTTAGAACAAAATTAGATCTTCCTAGCAGTGCTCCCACCCAGACCCTTACTAAAGCCAGTCGCAAAAATGTAGAAGACCCCCAATCAAATCTCAAAAAACGAGGCCTAGCAGAAAACTGGTGACAAAACTTACTTTGAAAGTAAAAGTAGGCCGAAGTACCCTAATTACCCATTACCCACCGTGGATTGCATTCAAACCACTTGCAAGCAACCAAGCAAAAGTAGCCATAGCCAGCATCGCTCCAAGACTCGAAATCCCCCCCACTCAAACACATGCAATAGAAATACTGCTAACCCTAACGAACCCTAAGTTAAGAATAGTGGCAAAGGCTTTCTTTAACTATGCCAAATCCCCCCTTTCCCACCATGGATTTTCTTCAAATGACTTGCAACCAAAATTACACATTCTCACGAGTGCTCTAAGACCCCAGAACTCAGTTTGAAAAATCTAGAACACCCCGAAACACATGTAATCCTGCTGCTAGGGCTAACCCTAACGAACCCTAAGTTACAAAAAGTGCCAAACTAAAGGCTTTTCCGCGCGGATTTTGTCCCAACCACTTCTACCCGGTATTAGACCTTCCCAGGAATGCCCCAAGACCCGGCAACCCACCCGCCAAGAAGCGTAACACCCCCAAACAGGCCAAAAGCAAAATCTCATACTTGCAATATTTCTGGGCCTTCGGTCCAAACGCGCTGCGTAGCTAGGCCATAAGTCGGGGTTGGCACGACGGATTTCCTGAAAAGCAAATGCAATCAAGATTAGAGTGTCCCAGCAGTGCTCCCAGACCACGAAACTCACCCGCAAACAGACGGAACCCCCCCTAAGAGCACCTCAAAGGCAAGCAAGTCATCAAAAACACAAAAAAAATTCCGCCTGGGATTTGGTCCAAAACACTTTTATCCGGTATTAGAGCTTCCCAGCAATGGCCCCAGAGCCGTCAACCCAGGAGAAAACGAGTAGAAGACCCCCAAACAGCCAAAGAGCAAAAGTACAAAAATGGGGACTTAGTCAATTTTTCACAAATTTCCCAAATCACTCCGCGCCCGCTCTGCAGCTAGGCCCTAAGTCCCCTCTGCCACCATGGATTTGCTTCAAACCTCTTGCAAAGTAAAGTATATATAGCCAGCAGTGCTCCCAGACCACGAAACTCACCCACAAACACCAGGAAGCCCCCCAAACAGGCCCCCGAAAACGCTACATAGAGCAAAATGTCAGAAATAGCCACAAAAAAAAAATCGGCCTGGATTTTGTCCCAACCACTTCTACCCGGTATTAGACCTTCCCAGGAATGCCCCAAGACCCGTCAACGTCAACCCACCCGCCAAGAAGCATAACACCCCCAAACAGGCCAAAAGCAAAATCTCATACTTGCAATATTTCTGGGCCTTCGGTCCAAACGCGCTGCGTAGCTAGGCCATAAGTCGGGGTTGGCACGACGGATTTCCTGAAAAGCAAATGCAATCAAGATTAGAGTGTCCCAGCAGTGCTCCCAGACCACGAAACTCACCCACAAACACCAGGAAGCCCCCCAAACAGGCCCCCGAAAACGCTACATAGAGCAAAATGTCGGAAATAGCCAAAAAAAAAAATCGGCCTGGATTTTGTCCCAACCACTTCTACCCGGTATTAGACCTTCCCAGGAATGCCCCAAGACCCGTCAACCCACCCGCCAAGAAGCATAAAACCCCCAAACAGGCCAAAAGCAAAATCTCATACTTGCAATATTTCTGGGCCTTCGGTCCAAACGCGCTGCGTAGCTAGGCCATAAGTCGGGGTTGGCACGACGGATTTCCTGAAAAGCAAATGCAATCAAGATTAGAGTGTCCCTGGTGTCCCAGCAGTGCTCCCAGACCACGAAACTCACCCACAAACACCAGGAAGCCCCCCAAACAGGCCCCCGAAAACGCTACATAGAGCAAAATGTCAGAAATAGCCCAAAAAAAATCGGCCTGGATTTTGTCCCAACCACTTCTACCCGGTATTAGACCTTCCCAGGAATGCCCCAAGACCCGGCAACCCACCCGCCAAGAAGCATAACACCCCCAAACAGGCCAAAAGCAAAATCTCATACTTGCAATATTTCAGGGCCTTCGGTCCAAACGCGCTGCGTAGCTAGGCCATAAGTCGGGGTTGGCACGACGGATTTCCTGAAAAGCAAATGCAATCAAGATTAGAGTGTCCCAGCAGTGCTCCCAGACCACGAAACTCACCCACAAACACCAGGAAGCCCCCCAAACAGGCCCCCGAAAACGCTACATAGAGCAAAATGTCAGAAATAGCCCAAAAAAAAATCGGCCTGGATTTTGTCCCAACCACTTCTACCCGGTATTAGACCTTCCCAGGAATGCCCCAAGACCTGGCAACCCACCCGCCAAGAAGCATAACACCCCCAAACAGGCCAAAAGCAAAATCTCATACTTGCAATATTTCAGGGCCTTCGGTCCAAACGCGCTGCGTAGCTAGGCCATAAGTCGGGGTTGGCACGACGGATTTCCTGAAAAGCAAATGCAATCAAGATTAGAGTGTCCCAGCAATGCTCCCAGACCACGAAACTCACCCACAAACAGACGGAACCCCCCCTAAAAGCACCTCAAAGGCAAGCAAGTCATCAAAAACACAAAACATTTTCCGCCTCGGATTTGGTCCAAACCACTTTTAGTGCTTCCCAGCAATGGCCCCAGACCCGTCAACTCACCTGCAAAGAGGTAGAACAACACCCCCACAAGTGCTGAGTCTTTCTTCATTGGGCGTAAACCAGCCCTCTGCTTTGATGGAAATAGGAGTCTGGAGGAGGAGGATAGAGGAGCATGTTCTTCTGAACTTGTGAACCTGAGGAATGCAGACTGCGGCACCTTCAAATAAATTAGCAAACAAGTGAAGACAGTTCTGCTGATGGGCTTGTTTTTGTGATTATCTGATTAAAGTTTGAATTATATTAACTGTGCACAACAAAGAAAGACAGACACACAGGAATAAAAGTGAATAAGGATGAAAAAGAAAGTTATTGATTCGTTGTCTCATTTTCAGGGCTCGAAGTCGGAATCACGGTCCAGGAATAAGAATAAGGCTTCGTCATCATACTCTGCGAATTCAGGCAGGGTGAGGTCAGTGTCACCTGACAGAGTAGAAATTCCCTCATCTATGTTGCTGGCCACCTCCTCTTCATCCGGCACGCTCTCTCGTACTCTGAAATCTGGTGGTATGAGGTGCTGATTCATCTTGATCATTGTTAACCTCTCCACATTTTTGGGCGAGAGGCGGCTCCGTTTGGGAGTTACAATCCCACCAGCCGCACTGAAAACCCGTTCAGAAGACACACTTGCGAGTGGGCAAGACAAGTAGTTTAAAGCCAGGTTGGTGAGCTGTGGCCACAATTCTTTTTTCCCATGCCAATACGCCAATGGGTCAGAATTAACATAGACCTCTGTTGAGTCATTCAGATAGTCCTTCACCATCGACTCAAGGTCCTCATCCAAGGTTCCTCCACTTTGCTTAGCTCTTGCTGTGCCTCTGACCTTTTGAGAACCAAACCCACGCAGAGCTAGCCAATCCTCTTCAGCCTCCAATGTTTCTGTTGTCTTTCGTGCAGATGATCCGGTTGCCGGTGTCTTTAACGGCTGAGAGGTCACTTGTGCCACAGCCACAGGTGCAGAAGTGGATTGTTTTGACTGGGGATGGCCTGCTGATGTACTGCCATTTCTTTCAATTTCCAGCCGTTCTGTTTCAAACTTCTTGGCTGACAAGGCTAGCCATCGTTTGTACTTTGGAACATGTTCATCATTAAAAGGAAAGAATGCTTGGCCTGCCAGCGCCTTTTTGTAGCGTGGATCCAGAATAGTAGCACAAATGTAATGCTGTTCTGAGTGGATCTTTTTAAGACGTTCATCACCTTGTAGGAGCTCTAATAATTGCTCAGCCAGAAGCAAAGAGTCTTGCTTTTTGTCATCTTTTCCAAACACAGAACACACCTCCTTCAGTTGGTCCTCCAGCATGTACAACAATGGGATAGCTTTTCCCAAATTAGAGTCCTCCTTGCTGACTGCACGCGTGAAGACCTCAAAAGGACGAAGCATGCGTGTCAGGCTTTCAACTATGTTCCATTGCGGCCCACCCATCCTCAGCTCCTCTATACCCTCTTTCAAGAAATATTGATCGAGTTGCGTATACTGCTCATACAGACGCTCAAGCATGTAGAAGGTTGAGTTCCAACGTGTTACCACCTCCTGGATGAGTGCTTTCACTGGCATTTGACATTGATATAGCATGCTCCTCAGCTGCTTCCGGGCCTTAAAAGAATGCCTGAAATGCTTGCAAATTTTTCGGCAGGTCTCCAATACACCGTACGCTGCACTGCGTTTATTACCCAAGAATTTTTGGACAACCAGGTTTATACAGTGCGCCAAACACGGCACTCTGAAATAGTAACCGTCCCTCATGGCCTTAACTATATTGGCGCCATTGTCCGTGGAAACATAACCAACCTTGCGTTTTAGTGGGGACAGACAGTTAAGGACCTTTGTGTTAAAGACATCCAAAATGTTTTCTGCTGTGTGACGTTTCTCCAAACCAAACATGGCTAGTGTTGCATGTTTCCGAGCACCTTTAAAAACAATGTTAGTGTCAACACCTGAGTTTAGCTTTGCTTTAGCCCCTGAAAAAGAGACCCAGTGTGCAGTGATGCACATGTAATCAGCGCCTGCGCCACTGGTCCACATGTCTGTTGTCAGATGTATAGTGTGAACAGCACTCTTCTGCAAAGCTGCCCCAATCACCTTCAGAACATCTTCATGTAGTGCTGGAACCGCAACTCGGGCAAAATAGAACCGGCTAGGAACCTTCCATTTAGGGCAGAGCGCTGTCACTAATTCTAGAAAACCAACCCCTTCTACAAAAGAAAAAGGGAGAAGGTCCAGAGCTAGCATTTTAGCCAGCTTAGTGTTATACAGACGGGTCATTGGGTGGTTGCGTTCATATTGCGCTTCTGTAAACAACATCTTTTTAATGTTGCCCTGGACCAATGATTTACGGGATGATGATGATCTCTTCGACCCAGTTACGCTCGCTGATGAACTTTTCCGCATTGATGTCTCACTCTCTCCCACACTCTTAGTGTGGCTCCCATGGGGTGTGCTGCTGACATGGGAACTGGGTGTAAGTGAAGTGTTTGAATCGTCTTCTTCTACCTCCTCGTCATCAGCAGATGAAAAATCAACGTTTTCATTACGTGCAATTCCGGCTTTCTTGACCGCCTCTAGGTGCGGAAACCATTGGACAGGGTGCCTTCTCTCAAGATGACCTCTCTGGCCTCCTGTACCATAGTTAGAACCAAGCTTACCATGACTAACTCGAAGCTTACAAAGGCTACAAATGGCTACGTTTTCCTTTTTTGGGCAAACACTAAAGAAGTCCCAAACTGGAGACTTGAAATGTCTTTGGGGGCCGGAGGAGGCGGCGATACTGGTGGTGGTGGTCCTGCTGCTAATGCCAGATGAAGTGGAGGATGTGGATTGCCGAACTTCAGTACGTTTTGCACTTTCACCACCACGAATTGAGGTCGAGGACGAGGTGGGTACCTTCTTGCGAAGAAATATGGAAGCGGTAGGTTTTGGTGTACTACTTAACTCCAAATCTAATGATTCCATTTCCATTGCCTCCTCGCCGACATCATCATCACGCTCAGCAGCTTCTCGGGATAGGGTCAAAATGTCTCTTTGCTGCATGCCCGGTGGGGCTGCAGTGACCTTTGTGATGACTGGCTCGTCGTCATCGTGAGAGGCTTCATCACCAGCAGTATCTGTCACTTCTTGTTGAGCCTCATCACACTCCATAGGTTTGAGTTTTTGGACGACCTTCCTTTTACGCTTAGGTACCGGTGTCAGATCATGGTGTGCCTCACTGTCAGACCGCAGTTGTGGTTCCCAAGACAGATCACTTGCATCAGAAGGAGGTGGGCTTGAAGAAGATGTAGACACCCCCCTTGATCTTTTCCTTGCTAGGGATGTGGAAGACAATGAATGATCATCAGGAGGAGTGGCTTCCAATGATACCTCGGCTTCATTGTCGATTTCCTGATGTGCCCCTACTTCGGGAGGAACAACTATTGTGGGCACTTGTGAACCTCCATGCACCTTTGCTTGCGCATCTCCTTTTGCTGCCTCTCCTTCCACATGTACTTGGGCGTGTACTTGCACATGGTGTTGTTGTTGCGGCTGTGTTGATTCAGGGACATTGCTGCTACTTTCTTGCGATGAGCCAACATCACTGGTCGATGGTGATTGGAGAAGTACACTGACTGCCTCTGAAGCACTCAAGGGCTTTGACTTAAGTTGGCGTGGTGGTGGAGGCACTGAACCCAATGGAGCAGGGGTGCTGCTCCCAGCTTGGTCCCCAGCAGAACCTGCTGCAGCAGGCGTACTTTTTTTTTTGCTCCCAAAAAACGTGGCGGGTGGCACACCAGCCTCCTTGGTACCTTGCTTCTTCTGCTCCTTACTAGCAACTTTCTTGCTAGAGGAGCTACGGAGAACTTTCTTTGGGGGCGGGGCCATCTTCTTCAGAGCAGGTCAGACAGCAGGCCGCAGTTGCACGAATTGTAGAGTTGTCTGAGGCCAGACGTGACGCCGCGTGACGTTATGCTGCACACACACACCGCTGCAGGACTTCTTCCTGGCACTGGTGGTTCTCTTGAGTCTTGTGCACCTAAAAAAAATGGAAGACAGAGGAACATCAGTTCAGTTATAGAGCACAAAAAAAAATCGAAAAACACTGCAAAATCAGCACAATCCCAATCCATCCATGCCCTCCATAATGTTTACATTCAAGACAACCCACAGAAAGACTAGGCCCATGCAAGACTCACTAGTACCCCTGGGCATAAATAAAGGTTGAAAAGTAGGCAAAATGGTTGGAGGCCTAACAACAAAGCCTGCATTCAAAATGGCCACTTGCCTGCCAGCACATGGCCAGTGCCTGTAGCTGCACTCAAAATGGCCACCAGCCACATGGCATGTCCCTCCCCATGAACACCCCCAAAAATCGAAAAACACTGCAAAATCAGCACAATCCCATTCCATCCATGGCCTCCATGATGTTTAAATTCAAGACAACCCACAGAAAGACTAGGCCCATGCAAGACTCACTACCCCTGGGCAAAAATAAAGGTTGAAAAGTAGGCAAAATGGTTGGAGGCCTAACAACAAAGCCTGCATTCAAAATGGCCACTTGCCTGCCAGCACATGGCCAGTGCCTGTAGCTGCACTCAAAATGGCCACCAGCCACATGGCATGTCCCTCCCCATGAACACCCCCAAAAATCGAAAAACACTGCAAAATCAGCACAATCCCATTCCATCCATGCCCTCCATGATGTTTAAATTCAAGACACCCCACAGAAAGACTAGGCCCATGCACCACTCACTACCCCTGGTCAAGGCCCCAACAACAGGTCAAAAATCGAAAAACACAGAAAAAATCAGCACAATCCCATTCAATCCATGCCCTCCATGATGTTTAAGTTGAAGACAGCCCACAGAAAGACTAGGCCCATGCTAGACTCAAATACCCCTGGTGAAAAGGCCACAAGTACAGGCCCAAAAAACGAAAATCACTGAAAAATCTGCACAATCCCATTCAATCCATGCCCTCCATGATGTTTAAGTTGAAGACAGCCCACAGAAAGACTAGGCCCATGCTAGACTCAAATACCCCTGGTGAAAAGGCCACAAGTACAGGCCCAAAAAACGAAAATCACTGAAAAATCTGCACAATCCCATTCAATCCATGCCCTCCATGATGTTTAAGTTGAAGACAACCCACAGAAAGACTAGGCCCATGCAAGACTCACTAGTACCCCTGGGCATAAATAAAGGTTGAAAAGTAGGCAAAATGGTTGGAGGCCTAACAACAAAGCCTGCATTCAAAATGGCCACTTGCCTGCCAGCACATGGCCAGTGCCTGTAGCTGCACTCAAAATGGCCACCAGCCACATGGCATGTCCTTCCCCATGAACACCCCCAAAAATCGAAAAACACTGCAAAATCAGCACAATCCCATTCCATCCATGGCCTCCATGATGTTTAAATTCAAGACAACCCACAGAAAGACTAGGCCCATGCAAGACTCACTACCCCTGGGCAAAAATAAAGGTTGAAAAGTAGGCAAAATGGTTGGAGGCCTAACAACAAAGCCTGCATTCAAAATGGCCACTTGCCTGCCAGCACATGGCCAGTGCCTGTAGCTGCACTCAAAATGGCCACCAGCCACATGGCATGTCCCTCCCCATGAACACCCCCAAAAATCGAAAAACACTGCAAAATCAGCACAATCCCATTCCATCCATGCCCTCCATGATGTTTAAATTCAAGACACCCCACAGAAAGACTAGGCCCATGCACCACTCACTACCCCTGGTCAAGGCCCCAACAACAGGTCAAAAATCGAAAAACACAGAAAAATCAGCACAATCCCATTCAATCCATGCCCTCCATGATGTTTAAGTTGAAGACAGCCCACAGAAAGACTAGGCCCATGCTAGACTCAAATACCCCTGGTGAAAAGGCCACAAGTACAGGCCCAAAAAACGAAAATCACTGAAAAATCTGCACAATCCCATTCCATCCATGGCCTCCATGATGTTTAAATTCAAGACAACCCACAGAAAGACTAGGCCCATGCAAGACTCACTACCCCTGGGCATAAATAAAGGTTGAAAAGTAGACAAAATGGTTGGAGGCCTAACAACAAAGCCTGCATTCAAAATGGCCACTTGCCTGCCAGCACATGGCCAGTGCCTGTAGCTGCACTCAAAATGGCCACCAGCCACATGGCATGTCCCTCCCCATGAACACCCCCAAAAATCGAAAAACACTGCAAAATCAGCACAATCCCATTCCATCCATGGCCTACATGATGTTTAAATTCAAGACAGCCCACAGAAAGACTAGGCCCATGCACCACTCACTACCCCTGGTCAAGGCCCCAACAACAGGTCAAAAATCGAAAAACACAGAAAAATCAGCACAATCCCATTCCATCCATGCCCTCCATGATGTTTAAATTCAAGACACCCCACAGAAAGACTAGGCCCATGCAACACTCACTACCCCTGGTGAAAAGGCCACAAGTACAGCCCAAAAAAACGAAAATCACTGAAAAATAAGCACAATCCCAAGCCATCCAGCCCCTCCATGATGTTTAAATTCAAGACACCCCACAGAAAGACTCAGTCCACCCACCACTGAGTACCCCTGGGAAAAAGGCCCCAAAACAGCCCAAAAATCGAAAATTCCAAAATTTTAATTGCAGCAACTGTATTGCCCCAAACAAACTTACTTGTAAAATTTCTAATCCAACAGTGATCCAAAGAAAGTCAAAAAGGCCTCAAATCCAAAGATCCAGCAGCATCCACAAAAAGTAATCCTTCCAGCTGCACATCCAAATGAAAAGTGACCAGGAGATGGACAAAGCACTGGGAGGAGCCTGCTGAACAGGAACAGGAAGTTGAAGACTGTGGGGCACTTCCTTCCTCCCACCCCCCTGCACCCCTCCCCAAAATGGACTCCTCGCTAAAAAAGTGCAGGCAAATGTCAAACTAAGGAGTTATTCACATAAAAATCATCATTTCTAGAAGGTTTATGCTGCTTGCTGGTGGATTTCTTGTGCAGAATTGCAAATTTATATTTTCGCTCGCCGCATCTCAAATCTCGCAATTGCGAAGTACCGCGAGACGTGATCTCGCCGTACTCGCGTTGACAAACTATCGCTGGCAAGCCGCGATGACGTAATCGCGCTCGCCAATTCCCGCGGGATCACACAGCAAGATCCAAAATGGCGCAGCACTCGCAAACTATCGAAAAAAACAACTCGGCAAACGATGATAAACGCCGCGCGCCGCAAAAATTGTATCACCAACGCCGCGCGCCGCCAAAAAAATCCGCTGCGTGCGAATTTGCGGATTTTGCGGGAAATCCGCAAATCTCGCGGATTGCGGATTTCCCGAAAATCCGCAAAATCCGCGAGCGTAACGGATTTTCCGCCCATGCTTAGTTGGGTGCTGCGAACCAGCTAATTGATTTGACTGGTTCGCAAACTGACATAAATCCTGTCCCCTTTCTGGCTCCTACTAGGTATAATCCTGCTGAAGAACGGGTTTGCTGTAGCACAGGTCTAATACCCCATAGCTCAGATGTAAATGAGAATGTTGAGACAAAACAAAGTGATCCACAAAAATGCAATGAAAGTTTAATATCCTGGAACATAGCCGGACTCCATGACAAACTGAGTGATAATGGTTGGTTGTCTTTTGTTAAGGAATATCCGATAATATGTCTCCAAGAAACTTGGGTGGTGGAAAAAAATGTACATATTGAGGGGTACCAAAGCTTTTTAATCCCCCCAGTTCCATCAGCCAGTGGTAGAGCAAAAGGGGGTTTGGCAATCTTTGTTAACTTAACACTTGTATGTAACAAAGTTGAACACTATTCTGGTAACAGAAATATTCAGGTCTTAGAGCTCAAGAGGGGTAAAACAAAACTTATGTTGATCAACTTTTATAATGCTGTGAATCAGTCTGGTGATTGTAACATTGTGTCTTTACGTGAATTCCTAAGGGAAAATTTTGGTTCTTTGTCTCGCCCAAAAATAATAGTAGGCGATTTTAACACACATTTATGTGGGAATCCTAGTGTGTCAACTGTTGGTCAAATGGGATGTAATAATATGGAAGGAATTCATTTTGATCACTCGCGGCGGGGAACAGAACTAAACGCCCTATTGAATGAAAATATTTTTTTCGTAGCAATGTCCACAGCATCAGATCAAACTGTTTTCCCTTTTCTCACATTTAAAGGTCATGCAACAGGAACATACATAGATCACATTTTACTTTCGGCAGATCTTGTTAATATTGTTGAGGAATTTTCCATACAATTGAGCATTTATAGTGATCATAACCCCCTATGTATTAAAATGGGTGAGAATACATTCGAAAAACGCAATCCACGTGTGGATCGTGGTTCTATAAAATGTATTAACAGTAAGCGACGCTTAAAATGGTCAATGGTGGATTGTGATAACTTTTACTCCTCTATTAATAATATGTGTAGCCATGAATTTTTAGTATGTACATCTCCTGCATCAGCGCCACACCAAATCTTAGCATCTTTTATGGAGGTTGCCAAAAAGGTGGAGTCATTGTTAACGGTACCTATAAAAGGGAATGCAAATCCAAATAGTAATCCAAAATGGTTTGACAGTGATTGCTCCAAGGCCAGCCGTGAGCTTAAGAAAGCACTAAAAATAAAACCGAGAGATTCCATGCTTATAAAGGACTTGCGGTTCAGGTATAAGAAGTCCCTTGCCAACCGCAAGAGAGCGGTAAAAAAAAGCATTTGGGAGACATTGTTAGATCCCGAGACATTGAAAAACAGCTCGAAGTTCTGGGACATTATTAACAAACCTTTATTTGACCATTGTAGTAATCCCAATGTGGGCACTAACATTCCAGAGGAAGAATGGATTAACCATTTCAGCTCTATTTTTAAAAGTAATGAGTCGCAGGCAGAACACATTCTAAACGATCGTAGAGAAAGTTTGCTGCTCTTCTCAATAGATGAGATAATAAAGGGAATTGAAGGGCTGTCAAATAACAAGGCCCCAGGGCCGGATGGTCTACCACCCGATCTCTTCAAATCTCGTACAGTACTCTGGGCTCCGGTTCTCACAGCGGTACTTAATGCGGCTGTGTCCTGTGGATGCCCAAAGTCATGGGGGGTATCTACCATTGTGCCCATATTCAAGGAAGGAGACCGTAACAGCCCCCTCTGCTATAGGCCAATATCGCTAATAAACTCCGTAGCCAAAGTGGTGGGAGGAGTAATTTTGAATAGATTGGTCACATGGTCAGAAGAAAACAAAATAATATCCCAAATTCAATACGGATTTAGGCCTGGTCACTCTACGATTTCACAATGTTTAAATTTATACCTAATCATAGGGAAGTACACTAAGGCCCGACAAGGAACAATCCATATGGCGTTCATGGACCTTTCCTCGGCTTTCGATTGTGTGAGTCGTGGGAAGCTCTGGGACGCCATGGCAAAAATGGGAGTGGACCAGAATTTAGTAAATTTGTTAGAAGATATGCATTCTGACACCAAAGCGAACGTTAGATACACACAAGATCTAAATGTGACAAAGGACTTTGGAGTGTATCGGGGTGTCCGGCAAGGATGCATTCTGGCCCAGTTCCTTTTTAATCTCTACATAAATGAATTGGAAGAGCACCTTTTAAGCACTAATACAGACTACCCGTACATTGGCCGTAAGGGACTGCCGGTTCTGCTTTATGCGGATGATGCAGTCCTTTTATCTAGAACCACCAATGGACTTCAAATTCTACTAGATTCCTTTTTTACTTTTATGAAATCCAGAGATTTAAGTATTAATAATTCTAAATCCTACATAATGAAGGTTGGCCAAGGAAATAAAAAGACAAATCCCTTAAATGTAAATGGAGTACAAATCCCTGGAACAAATACATTCTCTTACCTTGGGGTCCTATTCGACAGTCAATTAAATTGGGGACCCGTGATTCAAAAAAAGAAGGGAGAGATAATCAGGGCAAATGCGGCCATATTAGACTTCTCCAGAAAAATGGGTTATAGTCCAGTTGCTGCATTACTCCAACTTTACCAGGCCAAGAGTGTCACTACGGCATGCTATGGTAGTGAGATATGGGGATATGTCCCGCTGGGAGCCCTAGAGATAGTTGAAAATAATTTTTTGAAACAGATACTAAGGGTCCCCAGGGGAACGGCAAATTTCTGCACGAGGAATTGGGGGTTCCATTCTTATGTGATAAAATGGCAGTAAATCCCCTATTATGCTGGCTGAACTGCTGGTTAAATGATAATATACCACTTACCCAGCTTATACTGAGAGAAGCACTTACATGGGATAATAGGATTAAGGTTCCTTGGATAAAGTACTTGTATATGTGTTTTCTGATTTAGGTCGTCCTGAACTTTTCTTATTTCCTGATTCCATTACTAAACTGGATGTTAATGCGGTCAAGAAGGCTTTTATCTCTTCTAGATAAAAGCCGCTAGATAAAATGGCCGCCTGAGGAGGAGCTGCACTGGGAAGCTCCTGGTTTTGGGATCACCTTCAGGTGTAAATCCCTGATAAACCACCCAGCCCGCCCACCCTCCGTCCAACTACAACAACCGGAACATGGAAACAGGCGACAGATGACTGCAAATTAGAAATTGGAACGATCCTTACTGCGTTTCTCCTGTCTGGTCACTGTCTGGTCACTGAGCAGCTCGGCGTGCGGCGAGTTTCCTGTGATCGGTGGACCACCCGAGCGGCTCTGGGACTAGGCGCCGGACCACAGATGCATCGGTGAAGCTGGTTGCGGTGTGCCGGTAAGCGGGATCGGAGGAAAGAGATCAGTGCTTTTGGGGCCGCGTCGGAGGACATGGAGCGGGGCTCATGACTGGAGCGGCTGTGCGGGAGTAATCAGGGGAGCGACGCGAGGAAGAGTGATTGCGCCAACCAGAGCGGCGGGAGGAACCCTGGCCATGCTACCGGGAATCCGGCCCCGGTGAGTGATATTATCTGCTCCCCGGTGAGGAGCATGGACACAAAGGAAGGACAAACGACGGCGAGCGGAGAGAAGAGTGAGTCACGATAGAGGCTCTGGATCTCCCAGTCGGCATTTCCAGCAGAAGGGAGGGCAGGACAGAAAAGGTCTCCCCATCTCACTTATTTACACACGGCTACCGGGGAATCCCTCACATAACAGAAGCTGGGAGACAGATACCGCATGCCTGACCCTAAGATGGCGGCTAGTGCAGACAAATAAGGACGTGGAAAGTGAGAAAGGACTCCCTGCTAACATAAAACAAACAACGTCAGCCATCTTAGAAGGGTGGTTTTTACACCAAGCATAGAGCTGAACAAATGTCAGCTGGAGAATTAATTAATTGATTAATTAATTAATTAATAAGCACTCTGAAAGTACTACGAGAGCTAAATGTGGAATAATTAGGAAAAAGAGAAGCCTTTCCCAGCACTCAACAATAAAATAACATCAGCAGGGAGGCTACCTGGAATAAAACTGAAAAAGAAACACCATAACAAATGCAGAACGGAGCAAAAATGAGCGAAAGATACCCAGAAACTACTGGCTTGAGTGCCCAGAGTATAAAATACCCCAATAACTTAACTAAAAATGCAGCTAAGAAGTTTAAACACGACTACCTGAGAAAAAACCCGGACATAATATTCGCAGACCTATACTTTAATGCAACTACTGGTACGAAAATGAATGACCTCATATTCTATACATCCAAAACAGCTAAATGGCGCAATGCCTTCGCTAGGATGCTTACCATAAAAACTACGAAAAATATTCCTCACGGATTAAAAATGTCAACCGCACCATCACAAAGATGCAGAGCCGAACTTAACATCACGATATATAAATCCGGAACAGTGCTGATACAAGCAGCAAACCGTGATCTAGAGAGATTTGCCAAGACTTTCCCATCGTTAAAAGACGCATTGGACGACCCGAGTAATCAAACTCTCCTAACCCCACCAGTAGACACCCCAGACAACCATGAGGCCACAATCAGAGGCGCAATTAGAACCAGGAGCCATCATACGCCGGCATCAACTCTAGCGACTACCCGGGTAGAGTTAACTGGTCCAGTAAGACCTCTACCAGAGAACACGACTAGAAGAACTGAGAGGCCTACCTCTCAAACAAACAATGAACATAATCAGCACCTTAGAAAAGAATCGCCCCTATTCCCAAGGACATCGACCTGGCAATCCTTACAGAAACTTGGCTTACGGAATCCTCATCCCCAACCATGGATCTATTGATACCACCGCAATTCAACGTTCTCAGACTGGATAGACACGGAAAGCTAGGGGGAGGGATAGCATGCATTCATCGATCTGACATAGAGGTTAAACAAATTCAGGCCGACCCGCTGGAATCATGTGAGTATCTTGGTCTTAACATAAGATCATCCAACACTCAATGGTGCAACCTGCATACTTTCTATCACCCACCAGGAGATAACACAAAATTTATAGCAGAGTTAATGGAGATCATAACAGCCAACTCGAATGACGCTGCCAATAACATATTCCTAGGCGACTTCAACCTGCATTGGGAGAACTGCAATGACAAACTGGTCAACATGCTTAAAGGTTTCCTCACTGAACTAAACCTCAATCAAGCGTGCACACTGCCCACACATTCGAAAGGAGGGACGTTAGACTGGATAATCTCAAGAAACAAAGCTGCAACAATCCACTCCATAACTCCATGTGACTGGTCGGATCATCACGCCATAACTTTCATGATACCCGCAACGAGAAAAGGTAGAACCAGGCAACCTATCAAGACCAAAAAATGGACTCGAGACACAAAAGAAACAAATATGGAACTACTGGTCAAGAGCTGTGAAAGAGACTTAAAGCCACCCAACGATATGGAAACAGTTAACGAACTGACGGAACACTACATAACAACTGTCGAAAATATCATTAATAACACCATGCCACTAAAATTGAAACGAATCTCAGAAAAGACTAAAAACCCATGGTTTAACGAAAGACTAAATGAAGATAGACGCAAATTGAGAATGGCCGAAAGAAAATGGAGGCAACACCCATCAACTCCTGAACTGGAAGCCCTCAGAAAAACAAGGAAACAATATAATAAAAAGATCATCAACTCAAAAAAGGAATTTATAAGAGAAGAACTGGATAATGCCAAAAACAGGCCACGAAAACTATTTGAAATCCTAAAGGAGCAATCAAACAAACTAGCCAAAACAGTGCAAGAACATTCAAAAACATCTCTAAGCTGTGATGATTTCTCCACATTTTTCATGGAAAAGGCCAAAGCACTCGAAATAGAGCTTAAAGACTCGGCATTAAACCTTCCCAACGAACCTAGGGCTACTAACGATGCCAACTCTACAACAGATTGCACTAAGGCAAAAAACAAGGCAAGCTGGGAAACATTTGAACTATACGACCAACACATGATTGCCAAGGCGCTCTCTGGAATCAAACCTAACAACCACCACCAAGACCCTCTACCGGCAAAATGCGTAAAAGAAATCAATCACATCTTGATTCCAATATGGACCGAAATAGTAAATGCGTCACTGTCACAAGGGATCCTTCCAGACTGCCTAAAAACAGGTCAAGTCGTTCCCATAATCAAAAAACAGATACAGATACATCAGATCCAAATAACTTTCGCCCAGTGACCAACATCCCTTTACTGGCCAAGTTGACTGAGAAATGTGTGCAGAACCAATTGTGCCAACACATCAACAAATTCTCCCTGTTAGATGAATGCCAATCAGGATTCAGAGCAGGGCACAGCACTGAAACAGCGATTCTCCACATTACTGATGACGCATTACAGGCCCTTGACCAAAATCAAGCATGCTTACTGATCCTCCTGGACTTGTCATCGGCATTTGATACGGTAAATCATGAAGCATTACTGGCCAGGCTACGGGACAGGATGGGAATATCAGGAACAGTGCTGAAATGGTTCGAGTCCTTTTTACAGAATAGAACACAGCGCTTCCTGGTTAACCAATCAATCTCCCCTCCGTGCCCTACCACAATTGGAGTCCCTCAAGGATCGACATTATCCCCAGATCTGTTTAACCTATACGTCGAGCCACTCACAGAAATTCTACAAAAATCTCAAATATCCTATCACATGTATGCAGACGACACGCAAATATACGTAAAGATCGGATCCATAAAAGAATTGGAATTAATAAATGAGACACTAAAAATGACACTTCAATGGTTAATGGCAAACCACCTGAAGCTGAATGTACATAAAACAGAGTTCCTATTAATCTCTCCACCAAAGAGGAATACAGAAATAATGGAATGGATGAAAGTCGTGACTGCGCTAAACTGTACCCCTACCCTTGTCAACTCAGCCAAATCACTAGGAATCATCTTAGATGAGAATCTAGACATGAAAGCCCACATTAACTCAATGGCGAAAAGTGCCCGATTTCACTTGAACTACCTAAGAAAATTGAAACCTTTCATCACAGAGTCAGACCTCAAATTGGCAATCCAATCCTTAGTTGTCTCAAGGATTGAATATGGATGCACCACCTTGGCTGGATTACCAAAAATGTCCACAGGACCACTAAAAGCCTGCCTTAACGCTGCAGCAAGACTTATCACCGGAACTAGGAAATATGACCATATATCCCCACACCTAAAAGCATTAAACTGGCTACCTTATGAAGCAAGAATACAAATGAAGTTAGCATGTATCACACATAAAGCATTACACGACAACACCCCAAGATATCTAGCAAAGAAAATTCAGTTGTCCGGTGGCAACCGAACATCTAGGAGTGCTGGGGAGCTGCTACTACGACCAGCATTCTTCCGAAAGAAAAAAACTTATGACAGAGCGTTCTCAGGAGCGGCCCCCAGAATATGGAACTCACTCCCTCCAAACATCAGGAAGATCCAGAATCTGGTAACATTCAAACGGGAAGTGAAGAGCCTGCTGATGAATAGATACATTACTTAATGAAGATCACGGATCATGGATTTGCTATAATACTGCCTTAGTACAGATCATGTACGCCATCAAAATAGAAGGCTCAGACAATACTATAATGGAATATGTATCCTAGGATACGGGAACAACCCAATAGCCAACAGGAATGGAGATTTAATTGAACAGAAGAACAATATCTTTCATGAACCTATACCGTGCTACCTCATACATGAACCTATACCGTGCTACCTCATATTTGTTATATATACATGTCTTGTATTTTATTTAATCATAGTATACTTACTTTTGCTATCGTCACTTGTGTTACGAATTTATATGTCATCTACCTCACTGCGATTGCTTGCTAACGATGTATACATATGTAACCTTGTTTCCTTTTTCCTACCTCATGTTAAGCGCTCTGATACCCACGGGTCTTGTTCGCGCTATACAAAACTTTATAATAAATAAATAAATAAATAAATAAATAAGATAGGGAGTCATGTGAATTAAGAAAAGACAGTGTACGTAATCATGTACTAATAAAAAGTACACTGTCTTTGGAACCGTACCTAACATGGCAAATCTCTAGTTATGACCGTTTTTTATTGACAAGGTTCAAGTTTAACCTATTTCATTTACTGCTGGCTATACCCAAGGGATCTCACCGTGGACAAGTGTTGCCGGCTTGCGGCTGCGACGATAAGTCTCCGCAAGACCTGGCACACTTTTTGTTTTTTTGTCCTTATTATGTTATACCGAGGAAATTATATTTAAAACCCTGCTTGAAAAAACTGAACTTCTCTCAATATAGACCAGCTCTTCATTTCCTTCAGCTGCTAAGAAGTGAATACACCTTGTACATATGTAGTTTTTTAAAACTGGCTATGAAATTTAGAAATAGTATGGAAGGATAATTGTATTGATAAATGAAATGTTACACTTTTTAAGGCCTTTTTAAACCAGAATGACTTTTGTATATTTCTGTCTTGTTCATGTTACTATTTTTTAATAGATTTCTTTTTAATGAATATATGTGCTAATATATGTAAAATGTAAATGCTTTTATGGTTGTCAACAAGAGCAACCGAATAAAGTTTTTTGACTTGACTTGATTTAAAAAAATGTTTTATGAAGGCTGCTGCTGCTCCCCCACAACATTACTAAAATGTGTGTTGGTCCCCCCTGCTTTCTAGGTGAACCACCAAGTTGTAAAAATATGCTTAAAAGTCCCTTGCAGGGCATTATGGGGCACTCTTTCAAGGAGCAGTAAATAATAAATGTGTGGCTCCTGCCTCTCATTTATTCTTTTTTGTTGTTCTTTTTATTCAGGGTGTTCTGTGCAGCTCCACTCTCCAAGCCTATACAGTCCACAGGGACACCATACCCAGGGCCACACTCATTTTTTAGAGAAGGGGCAACACACCTCTGCAGGGCTCCAATGCCAGGCAGTTTTCTATTAGGGAGGGGGGTTGTGTACCCCCTCCCCAAGCTTCTGAAGATTCACTAAAACGACTTCTACATTCATCGCAACGGTGTCAGTGTATATTCTCTGATGTGTTTGGAAGTTTGATAAGTGACAAAAGCTCTTTACACATTCATTGCACTTGAATGTTTTTTCCCCCTGTGTGTGTTTGTTGTTGTCTTTGTAGGTCTGATATTTGCCTAAAGCTCCTTAAGCATTCTCTGCAACTGAATCCTGTGTGAGTTTGCTAGTGAATCCTTAATGCACAAGAGTCAGTTAAACTACTGTAATATCCAGTGCAATGATATGGTTGTTCGCCTGTGTGTCTTTGCTGATGAATCCTGAGCTTTGAGGAATCTCTAAACTCCTTCCATATTCATTGCAATGCCCCGGCCCCAGTGTGTGTTTGTTGGTGTTTTTTAAGCATGAGAGCAAAATCTGTTCCGTTTGCGGATTTTGCGGATTTTTGGTGAATCCGCAATCCGAGAATTTGTGGATTTTCTCGCAAAATCCGCGAACGGAACGGATTGGGGGCAAAAGTTCAAGCTTGAAGCTTGTAACTGTCCCAGGATGGCGCCAGCAAGCTGCCAGGCCATCCTGAGATAATTACAAGCTTCAAGCTTGAACAGGAAGCACTAATAGATAAAATAAAGCAGATGCTCGAGCACCTGATTTATTTTATCTATTAGTAACTGTATTTTAGCATGGCGCTGGCAGCTTGCCGGCACCTTGCTAAAATAAGGCTCAGGGGGGTCAGGGGCCAGGGGAGTGCACAGGAGCCCCCCCCCCCCTGTGATGCTGGCAGAGGCACTTGCATCCTTGACATTCACGAGCGCAATCCCCATGCAGCTCCTATGACCAGGAACTTCTTTCTCCTAATCTGCTCCTCTGATCGGTCTCTGACCAATTACACACATAAGAGGCACGTGAACTTGCACAGAAGACCCCCCCCCCCCACCACAGGAGACAAAGCAGGTACTCGAGTTGAGCATCAAATTCAGTAACGCATTAATCTGCCCAAAAACAATAGTGAGCTTTTTCGAGGCTGGGCACAGGTCTGCTTTCTCCCCACATCTACCTTCGAAAATCAGCTGTGATGCTGCACAGAGTCACTTGCATCCTTGACATTCACGAGCGCAATCCCCATGCAGCTCCTATGACCAGGAACTTCTTTCTCCTAATCTGCTCCTCTGATCGGACTCTGACCAATTATACACATAAGAGGCACGTGAACTCGCACAGAAGACCCCCCCACCACAAAATCCGCAAATCCACGGATTTTTACGGATTCGCAATCCGCGAATTCGCTAATCCGCGGATTGCGAATCCGCAAAATCCGCTCATTCTTAGTGTTTTTGTAATTCTGATAATTAACTACAGCTCTTCACGCATTCACAACAATTGTATATTTTTTCCCTAATGTGTGTTCACAGATGTGTTTGGAGGTTGGATAACCGAACTAAGCTCTTCACACATTCAGTGCCCTTGAATGTTTTTTCCCCAGTGTGTGTTCACTGATGATTCCTTAATGCTGAAGATTGTTTAAAACTATTGCCACATTCACTGCAATGATATGTTTTTTTTTACCCTGTCTGTGTTCGCTGATAAATTTGTAACTATACTTTTTGACTAAAGTTCTTCACACATTCACTGCAACTAAATGGCTTTTCTACAGTGTGCATTTGCTGATGAATCCTTAATGCTGAAGAGTCACTAAAATCACTGCCACATTTACTGCAATTGTATGGTTAGTCCCAATTATGTGTTTGCTGATGTCTTTGTAACTGTGATAACCAACTAAAGCACTTTGCACATTCTTTGCACTGGTATGGTTTTTCCCTTATGTGTAGTCGCGGATGTCTTAGGAGATATGACTAAAGCTCTTCACACATTCACTGCACTTAAATGGCTTTTCCCCTGTGTGTCTTCGCTGGTGTCTTTCAAGGTGTGATAACAGACTAAAGCTCTTCCCACATTCATTGCATTTCAATTGTTTTTCCCCGTGTGTGTTCGCTGATGACTTTGAAGGTGTGATAACTGACTAAAGCACTTTGCACATTCAGTGCACTTGAATGGTTTGTTGCGTTCTAATCTAGGACCCTGATCGATACTGTGACCTTATGCCCCTATTCAGCTATAAATCCATTTATTCCCTATATTGGCATAACCGTTCAAGTGCAATATTCAGAAACTCGTCTCTGGCCTCACACGAACAGAGCCACATTTCGGAATACCTTTCTCTGCCACTTCCTTTGCAACCAATTAGTGCAATGACATAGCAGAAGTTACTATCTGAGATTCCTAGATTAAGACTCCGAGTTCTTCAACAAGATAAAAACTCAGCAACCTGGAAATCCCCGCTTGCTGTGTTTTGATTAGTAATAGAACTCTAATGAGCACTGATAGACGATCACTTCCTAGTGACATCTTTATTGACGTCTTATGTCCGAAAACTTACGGCAAACAAGGCACCTTTCAGGTATAAATATTACCAACGTTGCCTTAAGCAATCGCTGTTGTGTTGCTGAAGCTATCAATGCCATCGCTGAAGAAGCTGTCATGCTGATGCTACCATAGCTGCTATCGCTACTGCTATCGCTGCTAACTAGCGAACGATGGTGTGGTGATTTTAGGAGCTGAACAGCCGTCCCTTGCAAAGAGCCCAGCAGATGCAAGCTGCCCGCGGACGCTGCCCCTCCTCCTCCTCCTCGACGCGCTGAGAAGAGACGCTGTCTTTCTCCTGCAGAGAAATCCAGCTCCGGCGTTTCTAGTCTACCCTTGCGGGTGACTGGGATATCGACCCCCTGAAGGAGATACCAGACCTCCATCAATCTATTCCAGAGGTATGGTGTTGACTAAACCCTTAGAGAGAATTCTTGAAGCAAACCTTGGCAAAACCAACTTAACTTAAAGCTACTTACTTACTCCCCTCCCAAGTATTAGGCTTAGGTCAGGTACACTGGGATAGGCGTAGTTAGAAGCACCAGTTGAGTATTTTAGCCTAATGTATATATGAATGTATATATGTTTTATTCCTTTTAAACCATTGTATGGGTAAGAAACCATATCAATGCTTTTACAGTATTATTTCGCAATACTTATCTTACTGTACGTACTTTTTATAATAACAAGTCTTGCAATTGTGGCAATTCATTTCTCCTGTACGAGAAGAAAGACTGTTCAATAAATGTTACCCTTTATTGACAACGCCTGTCTCTCTATTCTCTACATATTGTGAAAGTAAACTGCACAACCACTGACTGAGTAAAATAACTGTCTATTGTTTCACACGACCCTAGAGATTGACTCTTGATCTGAGGAGCAAAGTTGTCATGTTGCACGGTTGTTGGAAAACTGAATCCCTTCTTGGCTATGCCAGGGAAGCTGATCACTTCCTATTTCAGTCAAGAAAGTTTCCAGTGACCTCTGAGCTAGTTGGTAACAACCCCAATTAAGTTCAGCATAGTCAGTGGAGGCCTGGAAGATCCGCACTTCTACGTTGATACTAATGTTTATGTTATTCCAATGCGCAGGGCCTATTGGGAAAATAGGAACTACACTACAGGTTTTTCTCCTATGTGTGTTCGCTGATGACTTCGAAGGTGTGATAACTGACTAAAGCACTTTGCACATTCAGTGCACTTGAATGGTTTTTCTCCTGTGTGTGTTCGCCGATGACTTTGAAGGTCTGATAATTGAATAAAGCACTTTGCACATTCAGTGCACTTGAATGGCTTTTCTTCTGTGTGTGTTCGCTGGTGTCTTTGTAAGTTTCCTAACATACTAAAGCTCTTTACACATTCTGTGCATTTGAATGGTTTTTCCCCTGTGTGTGTTCGCTGATGAATCCTGAGAGTTGAGGAAGCACTAAAGCTCTTCCCACATTCATTGCATTTGAATTGTTTTTCCCCTGTGTGTTCGCTGATGACTTCGAAGGTGTGATAACTGACTAAAGCACTTTGCACATTCACTGCATTTAAATGGTTTTTCCCCTGTGTGTGTTCGCTGGTGTCTTTGAAGGCTTGATAAGTCACTAAAGCACTTTGCACATTCAGTACACTTGAATGGTTTTTCACCTGTGTGTGTTCGCTGATGTATTTGTAGAAGTGATAATCGACTAAAGCTCTTCCCACATTCATTGCATTTGAATGGTTTTTCCCCAGTGTGTGTTCGCTGATGTCTTTGAAGGTGTGATAATTGACTAAAGCACCTTGCACATTCAGTGCACTTGAATGGTTTTTCTCCTGTGTGTGTTCGCTGATGACTTTGAAGGTCTGATAATTGACTAAAGCACATTGCACATTCAGTGCACTTGAATGGCTTTTCCCCTGTGTGTGTTCGCTGGTGTCTTTGTAAGCTTCCTAACGTACTAAAGCTCTTTACACATTCTGTGCATTTGAATGGTTTTTCCCCTGTGTGTGTTCGCTGATGAATCCTGAGAGTTGAGGAATCACTAAAACTACTTCCACATTCATTGCAATCATATGGTTTTTCTCCAGTGTGTGTTTGTTGATGTCTTTGTAAGTTTCCTAACTGACTAAAGCACTTTACACATTCACTGCAATGATATGGTGTTTCCCCTGTGTGTCTTCGCTGATGAATCCTAAGCTTTGAGGAATCACTAAAGCTCCTTCCACATTCATTGCAGTGGTATGGTTTTTCGCCAGATTGGATATGTTGGTGTTTTTGTAGTTCGGATAATTGACAAAAGCTCTTTACACATTCACTGCACTTGAATGGTTTTTCCCCAGTGTGTGTTCGCTGATGGCTGTGTAAGACTGATGATTGACTAAAGCTCTTCCCACATTCACTGCACTTGAATGGTTTTTCCCCAGTGTGTGTTCGCTGATGGCTGTGTAAGCCTGATGATTGACTAAAGCTCTTCCTACATTCATTGCACTTAAAGGGTTTTTCCCCAGTGTGAGTTCGCTGATGATACCTTAATGCTGAAGAGTAACTAAAACTACTTCCACATTCCCTACAATGGTATGGTTTTTCCCCTGTGTGTGTTCGCTGATGACTTTTTAGAGATACTTTGTGACAAAAGCTCTTTACACATTCACTGCACTTGAATGGTTTTTCCCCTGTGTGTGTTCGCTGATGACTTTTTAGAGATACTTTCTGACTAAAGCTCTTCACACATTCACTGCACTTGAATGGTTTTTCCCCTGTGTGTGTTTGCTGATGACTCCATAATGTTGCGTACAAACGAAAACTAGTCCCACATTCATTGCAATCATATGGTTTTTCCCCTGTGTGTGTTCGATGATGTTTCTGTAGGTGCGGTAATCGACTAAAGCTCTTCACGCATTCACTGCACCTAAATGGTTTTTCTCCTGTGTGTGTTTGTTGATGCTCATGTAGGTGTGCTGATTGACTAAAGCTCTTCCCACATTCACTGCAATTGAATGTTTTTTCTCCTTCGTGTCTTCGTTGATGGCACTTTAATAGAGATGAAAAATTAGAGCTCTCACCAAATGTGTATGATTCTTCTTTCTTTGTTAGTGTCTGTGGGTCTGGTGTATATTTGTCTACATCCCAAGCCTGTGCTTCCTGATGGGCCAACATGGCTGAAAAAGCACTTGTGTTATTCTAACATATCCTGTATATTTGTGTGGTATTTTGCACGTTTGATTTCTGATTTAATAATAATGTGCAATACTCATTAAATCCTTTCCACACTCATAATATGTATAATGATTTTTTGTAGGTGATTGTGCCTTTAGATTGGATTATGGTTATGCACGTTTGTGGGTAAAGATCTTCCTTCTGGCCGGTGCAATCTGGGATGGTCAGTTGTACTGTAGATAGCAGAATCCGTCTTTTCTTTACCCTTCAGTTTTCAGGCTCCACGCTGTTGTGCTTTCATTGGTTGCTGCAGTTTGGCCAGAAATAGTTTATAAGACAGCTAGAGCACAAAATGATGGTCTATTGTCACTTTAGAAAACAAAGCACTGCTGTAACCACATCATACCGATACCATGATGAAAGCTGGCACTGACACCTGTTTATATAGAAGGTGGCTTGTCTATGTTTTTCTAGAGATCATTTCTTAGTCTTGTGGCATGGAGGTGCACAGCTCAGGTTTTATGTCCACTGAACTCCCCTTGACTGCTTCTGCCAGGATCTGTCAGTTTATGTTCAGGTTCCGCCGTTGCTGACTGCGCTGATGTTTTTCTGAACACCGGAGATCATTGTTGGTGACAGGTTTGTGCAGATTTTGATTTTTAGTTCCATTATTCATAATAATTTCATGAAATCAAGGCATTTTTTCCGCTGGATGAAAAGAGATATAAAATTACTAAATGGAAATAATGGAATGGGAATTCACAATATTTAACTGGCTGTAGATAAACATTTCATCTTTACCATATTTAAAATTTAGCAAGGAATATTTCATCATATATGGATATTTAACTAAAAGTTCTGTTGATCATATAATTGTAATTGTAATTGTAATTTGGATTTATATAGCGCCTATCACCCAGGGGTCTCTAAGCGCTTGCTTTGGGAACCCGTCCTGGCTTTTCCCTGTGAGATAGCCCCTACTGGGCATCCCCAAGGTGAAAGCCAGGCATCCCGCCGCGGGGGGCCGTAGTGGAGATTAAGCAAGCTATTGCCCAGAGTTGCAGAGTGTGAACCAGTGATTCGAGTAGGCGCCGAAGTGAGAATTATCGAGTCCGTGGACATTTGAGCTCAAGACCCTGCCGCGTCGGGAATTGAACCCTGGTCCCGGGTCTGACCGCTGCTTCAGGATCTACCTCCTCTAACCAGTGAGCCACACTTCTCCATATAACATCTTATTAACTTCTGAAAAGGAAGCTATTTACCAGTGTTCACAGAGTAACCTAGAAAAGAAAGGGTGGTCACAGAGCACCCACATGATTGAGGTGCAGTTTAAGGTAGATACACAATGACAAGTTTTCATTTAAACAAGAACAGATTGTGGAAATAGAGAGGGATCAAGCTGGGCTGCTGTTATTTCAGTAGCTCTTCAGGAAGTATATAACAGATGTAACTCTTCAGGAAGTATATAACAAAGGTAACTCATAAGTATGTAACAAAAGAAATTCTATTCATACACTTCTTCTCATTCCTTTCCTGTTCACACTGTGCAGCTCAAATGCCAACTCCTGTCTTTACCTCGCTGTTTGTTAAGTCACCTTTAAAATTGTCAATAGCTCCCTTGGTCCAAACATTTCTGGGTTTTTTTCACCTGGAAGATTGGAACAATTTTTGTGTGTTGAGGTGTGTTTCCTATCGCAATAACTTAAGTTAATCTCCCTAAATCTAGTGAAGCCTACAGGGCCTGGGTCTGGCCCTGAAAGAGAAATTTAGAAAGCAAGGGCCCAATTCACAAAGGTACACTGAGACACAAGTCTAACTACCAACTGACCAGTGGGGAAAGAGGTTACCGGGAATACATATTGAAGACTGATGGCAAGTATCCTGTAACATTCTGTACTCTACGGTGCATGCTGCAAATTTAAGGAGGAACCATATTTTTTGTCTTCACATGCCAAATTCGATATCCCATCTAAATATGGGAAGGGTGTAAGGCCGAGGTGTCCAAAATGCAGCCAAGAAAAGCAGATGACATACACATGTCCCTGGAATGTCCTGGGATTCAATGTTTTTGGGCAGGCGTGAGTAATTATATGTCAATGATACTCGGTGTTAGAATTGGGGGTCTCTAATTGGCAGTAGTAGGTACCATTGACCAAGTAGGGACCCTTGTTTCTAGTCAGGGAAAGGGAGACACACTCCTGGATAATCCCTGCTCACCCCTTTGGTTGCTTGGCACAAGCAGCCTGGCTTATCTCAGAGGCAGTGTGTAAAGCATTTGTGAACACATACAGTAATACAGTGAAAACACTACAAATGGACACCACACCAGTTTAGAAAAATAAGCAATCTTCTCTAGACTTATCACAAGACCAAACAACAAAAATCAACAATATTGTAATCAAAAATAAGATTAAAATGGTAGAAAGTAGCTTAGTTCAATGTAGTTGGTAAATGAAACACTTTATTCTCAAAGTACCTTAGATGCGTCACGCAATACAAACAAAAGGGTTGCAGGGAAGGTAATGGGTCAGTTCCTTGCTTCGGGGGAGGTGATGCGCCAGTTCCTTACTGCAGCGCATGGGAGGTGATGTGTCGGTTCCTTACTGAAGAGAAGGTGATGCGTTGGTTTCTTATTGCGTTCTGGTTACGATGCGACAAGATGGCGCCTCGATGCAATGCGATGATCTGGTGCAATGCAACAAAATGGCGTCTTTGGTGCGATGCAACAACATTGGATGCGATGCGTGCACGCCCGAAGGCTGTGCGGCGAACTCAGTAACTTCTGGACTCTGTGACATGCTTCTCCGGTGATGCAACAGCGACCTCTGCAGCAGCGACACGCTTCTCCAGTGACGTGACACGCTTTGTCTGTGATGCGTCGGCGAACAGCTGCAGCGGTGGCATGCTTCTTCGGCGGTGCGACAGCAACTTCTGCGGTGGTGACACGCTACTTCTTGTTGCGTCGCGCTTCCAGCTCCCAGCGACACGCAGTCTTCTCACGAGGCCTAAACAACAGTAGGCACCTCTATGCAGGTAGAATCCCCAGCAAGGGAATTCAGGGGAGCTGGTGGTGAAGTCTTGTATCCCTAAAGCACACTTCAAGCCTTGGAGATTCTTCTTCAAGATGATGAAAAGTTCACAAAATTCCTCTTCCCCTTTCCTTGGCAAATAAAGTATCAGGTCAATCTGCAGTCTGCAGTCCGGAGCTTGAGGCTTGAAGCAGCAGCCGCAAAAACTCTCTCCAGAGGAAAGCCGGGGAAACCATGGAAATCGGCAAGATAACACATCCATGGCTCACTGCCCGCCACTCGCTGCCTTGCCTGTAGCCGCTGGTTGTTTTGCCGGCCTAAACCTCCCAGCGGCAGCAGCATAGACGAAGGCAGAGGTATTGGTTGTGCCCTCGGGCTCTTTCCGAGTCAGGTGCACAGCCACCACAGAGGAGCGACCAGAAGCGGCTGGTAGCAGGCAATAAAAAAACAAAACATAAAAACTACCAAGGCCCGGAAAGAGGTTTATTTCAATATCCTGTGTTTGCAAATGCTACTTTTAGAAAGTTAGCCTTTGCTTGCCTAACCATCTCGGCCCACCTCTGCTCGTGTGTGTATTTGTTGTCTGGGTGTGTGCATGACAGGGCTGGGAGGAGACAGGTGGTGATTAGGATAATTACGCATGGATGGGTGGGAGGAGTACACCCTGACTCGAGATAGGCCTGTGCTCTGCCACCTGAATGCCGTCTGTTAGACGGACCGGGAGGGTCGGCCGAGATTACGGGGAGAGGTCTCCGGGGAGAGCCGTCTCCAACGACTGTACAGACAAGTAACTTCCCCCCCACAGACGGACACCACACAAGGTTGAAGGTTAACGAGACTTTATATGCAATTCTTAGGTTACGATGATATGGTACAAGGAGGTCTGGACTCAGGGGTCCCCTCGGTTCTAGTCTCTGGCTTAGGAAAGGGGTAGCGGGACAGTCTTTGTTACCGATGAGTGGAAAATAGCTCTCAATCCTCGAGCTCGGCGTTCTAGATGATCGGGCCGCGGCGGAGCCAGGCAGGTCCCGAGATGGACGAAGGAAGGACCTGCAGGTCCCGGTGAAGATGACGGTTACAACGGTCCGCGGCCACGCCAGCAGGTCCCGACGACGATGATGGATTTGAAGGTTGCGAAGGCTGTGGCAGCGCCAACAGGCAGGACGATGGTGCACAGGACAGAGCTATGGCAGCGCCAGTAGTCCGTCCAGGATGAGTTCCTCTTTACGTCTCTCGACTCCAAGATACAACTGCCTTCCTGCTCTGGAGCTGCCCCAGTTATAGGGCTGGCGTGCTTTGATGTCCGGACCCTCGCACTTGGAGGTCGGGAGGTCCGGGATGAGGGAGTCCAGACACCCAGCAGGGGGGTGGAGCCAGCGCCCGGGGAGGCGATGGGCGAGCGGCACTTGGCGGGGGAGAGCCATCGGCACCTCTTTCTCCCATTGACTTGCCAAGTAGCCCGCTCACCTCCTGGGTGGAGAGTGGTGCCGGAATGTCTGAGGCCGGGCTAGGCCCAGGGTTGAGGTCGATCGGGGGCCAGGCGGCCTCGTGGTGAAGCGTCCAAGATGGCGGCCCAGGCTGGGCGCGTGGGCCGGCAGTGGATCGGACCCACGAGGTTAACGTGCTCGAGGGCAGGGGCCCTGAGAGGACGGAGGACGTGCAATGGTGGTGTGTGGTACTCGCGTGACGGGACTCAGGCCTGGTTGGGCCGGGGGGAGCGGCCCTTCATGTGGCCTGTCCAACATGCGTCCCCCCCAGCTGAAGGCGGGGAGAGTTACCCATCCTCTTGGGGACTCTCCTCGTCGAGGCAGAAAAACCGGGACAGGCCATCCGCGTTGGCGTGATCTGGCCCAGGCCGGTGTTCGACTGTGAAGTCCATACCTTGCAAGGAGATGGACCAGCGTAGCAACTTTGGGTTTTCCCCCCGCATATGCATCAGCCACTGCAGGGGTCGGTGGTCGGTCTGCACCCGAAAGTGGGTGCCAAAAAGGTAGGGCCGGAGCTTCTTGAGGGCCCATACCACAGCGAAGGCTTCCCTCTCTATGGTGCTCCAGCGTTGCTCCCGTGGTAGGAGTCTCCGGCTGATGAAGGCCACCGGTTGATCAAGGCCTTCGGTGTTCACTTGAGACAGGACCGCCCCAATGCCCTGGTCGGAGGCGTCCGTCTGGACGACGAACTCCCGGCTGTAGTCTGGGGCCTGGAGCACAGGAGCGGAACACATGGCGGCCTTCAACTGTTCGAATGCCGTTTGACACTCTGGGGTCCAGTTCACTTTCTTGGGCTGATTCTTTGACGTGAGTTCTGTGAGGGGCCCCACTATGGTACCATAGTCTTTCACGAACCTTCGGTAATAGCCCGTGAGGCCCAGGAAGGCTCGTACCTCGGTTTGGGTGATGGGGGGCTGCCAGTCCTGGATGGCGGCAATTTTCAGCTGTAGAGGGGCCACTAGGCCGCTTCCCACCTGGTGTCCGAGGTAGGTCACAGACCCTTGTCCAATTTGACATTTGCTGGCCTTGATCGTGAGGCCAGCTCGCTGAAGGGCTTGCAGCACTGCTCGGAGGTGGTGGAGGTGCTCGGTCCAATGGTGGCTGTATACAGCGATGTCGTCTAGGTAGGCGGCGCTGAATCCTTCGAGCCCCGCCAGGACCTGATTGACGAGCCGTTGGAATGTTGCTGGGGCATTCTTCATGCCGAAGGGCATGACCGTAAAATTGTAATGGCCATCGGGGGTGGAGAAGGCAGAACGTTATTGCGCTCGGGGTGTGAGGCCGATCTGCCAATAGCCTGCGGTCAGGTCGAAGATGCTGAGGTAGCGGGCAGCTCCCATTCGGTCGACCAGTTCATCTGCCCGGGGGATGGGATGGGCGTCTGTTCTGGTGACCGCATTCAAGCCCCGGTAGTCGACGCAGAACCGGAGTTCTGGTGTGGTGCCGGGGGCAGCTGCTTTGGGGACCAGTACGACAGGGCTGGCCCAGGGACTGTCTGAGGGCTCGATGACCCCGAGCGTGAGCATCTTGGCTACTTCTGCCTGGATGCAGGCCCGTACCCGATCTGGCACGCGGTAGGCCCGGTGGCGGATAGGGGGGCTGTCCCCGGTGTCCACATCGTGCACACACCAGGAAGTGACACCTGGGGTGAGGGAGAACAGGCTGGCGAACTGTGACAGGAGGGCTTGACACTCTTGGCGTTGTTCTCTGGTGAGGGTCTCCGAGAGTCGGACCCCATCCACGGAGCCGTCTTGCTCCTGAGTCCGTAGGAGGTCAGGGAGAGGCTCGGAGTCTTCTTCAACCCCACTGTCTGTGGCCATCAGGAGGCTGAGCTCTGTTCGTACAAAGTGGGGCTTTAGTCTGTTAGCGTGGAGGACCCGGAGAGGGTTCCGGGAGGATTCCATGTCGATGAGATAGGTGGCAGGACCCTTGCGCTCGATTACTTTGAAGGGCCCCGTCCATTTGTCTTGTAGAGCGCATGGCTCCGTAGGGGACATTACCCATACCTGTTGGCCAGGTTCGAATTCAATGGATGAGGCATTCTGGTCATACCATTTTTTCATGTCCTCTTGACTGGCCTCTAGGTTGGCTTTCGCTAGTTCTCTGAACCGCCGGGTCTGGTTGCGGAGGGTGAGGAGGTACCGGAAGACATCTGGAGGGTTCTTTAACGGAGGCATCTCCCAGCCCTCTTTGACTAGGCTGAGCGGCCCCCGCACTGGGTGTCCATATAGCAGTTCAAATGGGCTGAAGCCTAGGGATTTCTGAGGGACCTCTCGGTAGGCGAAGAGGAGGCACGGCAGTCGCACATCCCACTGGCGACGGAGGGGCTCTTCCAACCCCCCGATCATCCCCTTTAGCGTGCGGTTGAACCGCTCAACAAGTCCGTTCCCTTGAGGGTGATAGGGGGTCGTGAATCGGTAGGTGACCCCGCACTGCTGCCAGAGGGATTTCATGTATTTAGAGATAAAGTTCGTGCCTCTGTCGCTGACGACTTCTCGGGGGAAGCCCACACGGGAGAAGATCCCCATCAGAGCCCGGCCGACTACCGGGGCTGTCACAGTCCGCAGAGGAACAGCCTCAGGATAGCGGGTGGCGTGGTCCACTAGTACCAAGATGAATCGATGGCCTTGTTTTGTGCGCGGGTCCAGGGGCCCCACAATGTCTATTCCGACCCTCTCAAATGGGGTAGTGACCACAGGGAAAGGTTGCAGGGGGGCCTTTAGTTTGCGGCCGCTCTTTCCACTGGCTTGGCACGTGGGGCAAGATCGGCAATGCTGGTGCACATCGTTCCTCATTTTGGGCCAGAAGAAGTGGGTCACTAGGCGACTGTAAGTTTTATCTTGTCCCAGGTGCCCTGCCAGGGGGACATCGTGGGCCAGGTTTAGCAGAAAGTCTCTAAAGCGGAGGGGCACCACTAATACTCTGTTGGCCCCCAGCTCGGCGATTCTTTGCTCGCTGTACAGCAGGTCATTGTCCCAGTAGACCCAATGAGTTCCGGAGGTATCCCCTGCGCTTTGGGCGAGCGCTTGCTGGCGGAGTCCCTCGAGGGAGGGACAGGTCTTCTGTTCTTGGCGAAATTGTTCTTGCGTGGGCCCCCCCTCTTGAGGCCACTGGTCGAGGTTAGCGAGGTCGGAGGGTTGAGCTGGTTCGGAGGGGATGTCATGGTCGGTGGTTTCGGCTGGGGCGACCGGAGGCGGTGGCGCCGGCCATTCGGGTTCTTCTGGGCGGTGGTTGGCACGGGCGGCCATGGACCGGGTGGTGACGCACGCCCAGTCTGGGACGCCTAACATCCCCAGGTGTTCTTTTCGCTCCACGGCTGCCCACGGAGAGCTTTCAAGGTCATTTCCAAGGAGGCAGTCTACGGGGGCGTCGTCTCGGACTGTTACTTTCAACATGCCGGAGACCCCTCCCCATTCGAAAGGGACGCAGGCCATCCGGCACAAACTTTCCGAGTTATCGGCTGATCGTACAGGGCAGAGAATGTTCGGTAAATATTGTTCTGGGGCCACCAGGTGACAGCGGACGGCTGTTACACTGGCCCCGGTGTCACGAAGGGCTTCGGCCCGGCGCCCATTGATGCTCACCCATTGGCTGTACTTCTGGGTGTTAGCGGGTAGGGGGACCCGCGGGACCATGTCTTTCCCCCCTAAGCATGCCAGAGCCATGGCGGCTGGCTCCCACTCTTGATGCTCTTGTTCGTATTCTTCCTGCTCCTCGGAGATCTGTTCTTCCCCTAGGGCCGCGGCGGCCACTTGGCGGGGTCTTGGGCTCTGGTACTGTGGGCAGTTTGGGTCGTTTGCGTAGTGGCCGACTTGTTGGCATCGGTGACACGTGACATTGGCTCTGTACCCCGGTCGCGCCGGGGTGCTGCCCCGGTTGGCCGGGGGGGTGGTGCTGGTTGCGGGGGTGGCCGGAGCGTTGTCTCTTCCTCGTCCTTGGCCCCCTCCTCCTCCTCTGGGTCGGTGCTGACCATTGTTGTTCCGGTTCTGTTCGTAGAACCCATTCCGGCCCACTCTGGTGATTTCCCACCGGTCAGCTTCCGCTGCGAGCTGCCGGGGATCTGTTAACTTGCTGTCGAGGAGGTGCTGGCGGAGTTCAATGAAGCAATTGTTCGACAGATGCTCCCATACCATCAGATTGAACAGTTGTTCGTAGGTCGTGACATTGCTTCCTCTGATCCAGCCCTCGAAGGCTCGGCTAAAGTAGGTTACGTAGTCCACCCAAGTGGTACCCGGGATGCGGGTGCAGTCTCTGAACCTCTGACGGTACATCTCGGGTGTGAGGCCATAGCGGGTGAGAAGGGCCGCTTTCATATGGTCATAGGAGGTCATCTGGTGGTCCGGGAGTTGTAGCAGGGTATCGCGGCCCTCATTGAGGAATCTCCCCCATAGACCGGCTCCCCAATCGCTTCTATCGATCCGGTGTGCAGTCATAGCGATTTCATAGGCCTTAAACCATTGCTGGATGTCGTCTTCTCGGAAATATTCTCGGACGACATCCTTGGGGATGTGTACCTTTTTCTCTGTGGCCCCTGAGGTGTGGGGTCGCTCGGGCACCCCTGCTTCTTTATTCTGCTTGCGCAGGTTGATCTCGGCTAGGTTCCGTTCGTGTTCGTATGCCAGTTTCTTTTCCTCGAGCTCCCTTTGTCTCTGTTTTTCTTCTCTTTCTTCTCGGAGACGCAGGTGCTCTAAGTTGATTTTTTGTTCGGCCAGCTTGAGTTCAATGTCCATCTTGAGTCGGGCCATTTCCAGCTCGTGTAGTCGGGTTCTTTCTCTTTCCTGGATCTCGTCTTGCGAGAGACCCGTTCTTTGCCCTTCAGGGGCCGTGGTTGTTTTTTCTGCGGTGCTTTGATCGGGGGTTCCGGCAGCCCCGGTCTCCGCCCAAGATTCTAGGGCATGCTTGAAATCATCTTTGGTGCTTAGTCCGGTGGTAGCGATACCCAGTTCGATGCAGAATTGTTTTAGTTCACGATGGCTGTACTCCTCTAGTTTCTCCATTTGGAACTTCTCGGTTGATCCGCTTTCTTTAGTTGTCATTGCGATTTCGTCGTGGGGTGAGCTACTCTCTGTACGTTATGCGGTGATTCGAATCGCGCCGCTGGCCACCAATGTTAGACGGACCGGGAGGGTCGGCCGAGATTACGGGGAGAGGTCTCCGGGGAGAGCCGTCTCCAACGACTGTACAGACAAGTAACTTCCCCCCCACAGACGGACACCACACAAGGTTGAAGGTTAACGAGACTTTATATGCAATTCTTAGGTTACGATGATATGGTACAAGGAGGTCTGGACTCAGGGGTCCCCTCGGTTCTAGTCTCTGGCTTAGGAAAGGGGTAGCGGGACAGTCTTTGTTACCGATGAGTGGAAAATAGCTCTCAATCCTCGAGCTCGGCGTTCTAGATGATCGGGCCGCGGCGGAGCCAGGCAGGTCCCGAGATGGACGAAGGAAGGACGACGGTCCGCGGCGGAGCCTGCAGGTCCCGGTGAAGATGACGGTTACAACGGTCCGCGGCCACGCCAGCAGGTCCCGACGACGATGATGGATTTGAAGGTTGCGAAGGCTGTGGCAGCGCCAACAGGCAGGACGATGGTGCACAGGACAGAGCTATGGCAGCGCCAGTAGTCCGTCCAGGATGAGTTCCTCTTTACGTCTCTCGACTCCAAGATACAACTGCCTTCCTGCTCTGGAGCTGCCCCAGTTATAGGGCTGGCGTGCTTTGATGTCCGGACCCTCGCACTTGGAGGTCGGGAGGTCCGGGATGAGGGAGTCCAGACACCCAGCAGGGGGGTGGAGCCAGCGCCCGGGGAGGCGATGGGCGAGCGGCACTTGGCGGGGGAGAGCCATCGGCACCTCTTTCTCCCATTGACTTGCCAAGTAGCCCGCTCACCTCCTGGGTGGAGGGTGGTGCCGGAATGTCTGAGGCCAGGCTAGGCCCAGGGTTGAGGTCGATCGGGGGCCAGGCGGCCTCGTGGTGAAGCGTCCAAGATGGCGGCCCAGGCTGGGCGCGTGGGCCGGCAGTGGATCGGACCCACGAGGTTAACGTGCTCGAGGGCAGGGGCCCTGAGAGGACGGAGGACGTGCAATGGTGGTGTGTGGTACTCGCGTGACGGGACTCAGGCCTGGTTGGGCCGGGGGGAGCGGCCCTTCATGTGGCCTGTCCAACACCGTCTCCGCCCTCCCTGGGAGCGGCTGACGACTCTGCCCATCACCGTGTAAATAAGGGTGGGAAGACCCGGTGGCAGTGGGCTAGCTGGATGGTTGCTGTGTGGTTTTTAATCAAGCTCTTCTTGTCACGCTGATTGCGAGCGGTGACACGCTTTTGTAATTGCTCTAAATTGATCGTTTTAATTGTGCACTAACCTGCCCTGAAAGTCAACAGGTTACTAACCTTCATCTTGGATTTTAGGGGCTGTGCGTGGCTGTCTGTGGGCTGATTGTCATCGCGGGCTTACAGCGGCCGCGGCCGCGGCCGCCATCTTGGCTTGGGCTGGATCGGCAAACCCCACCCACGCCACTCCCCCCATGCTCCTCCTCTATTTAGGAGAGTCTCTGGCGCCTCCCCAGTGATTGCGAGCAGCCCGGTGGCAGTGGGCTCGCTGGCAGTAGCTAGATGGTTGCTGTGTGGTTTTTAATCAAGCGCTTCTTGTCACGCTGATTGCGAGCGGTGACACGCTTTTGTAATTGCTCTAAATTGATTGTTTTAATTGTGCACTAACCTGCCCTGAAAGTCAACAGGTTACTAACCTTCATCTTGCATTTTAGGGGCTGTGCGTGGCTGTCTGTGGGCTGATTGTCATCGCGGGCTTACAGTGGCTGCGGCCGCCATGTGTCAGCGCAGCGGGCGCGACGTAGGCGCGCCGGAGTCACACCAGAGTCGAGCCCGTCTGCGCCCGTCCGCGGCTGACCGGGGCAAGGGGCACCTCATTATGCCCCTTTACATACATATTCTTCATCCCTTCTCTGTTCATACTGGAACCCCGGTGCGATTGGACTCTGTCACTGATCTTCTGACCCACCTTGGTCTACTCTCTCTCCCTTCCCGCACTCCACCCGCGATCATATCACGGTTGATCTCTTCGCCCCCCTCCCCCGCCTATTCCTTCCCCTCCTTCTACCCTCTATACTCCGGCATTTAATACCGCGGCCACGCTCCTGAACACCAGGTCGGCGGTCAATCATCAGTACGAGCTATTCGATTACATCGATACTCATGAACCGGATCTCCTGTTTCTAACGGAGACCTGGTTCAAGGCCGACTCCCTGCCTAACGTTCTAGCTGCACTGCCCCCCTCATACTCTGCCATTCGAGCGGATCGACCGGAGGGCAGAAGAGGCGGAGGAGTGGCCTTGATAGCTCGCACTGACCTTCACTTCCAGATCCTTCCCTCCCCTCCCATTCCTGAAGTAGACTACCTGGTAACCCGTTCGACTTCCCATCAGGCTCCCTTGACCTCTGTTCTTATCTACCGCCCCCCTCATTCCACCCCTTCTTTTGTTTCCAGCCTCCAAGATCTCCTGGCCACACTGGTAATAAACAACTCGTCAGTGTTAGTCCTAGGAGACCTTAACTTCTGGCCAAACGACCCTGCTGAAAGCTCCCTCTCTAAGGAGTTCACTGATCTCATGACTAGCCTTAACTTTACATCTCATATTCACAGCCCCACTCATAAACAGGGCCACACGTTGGATCAGATCTGGACCTTGAATATCCCCACTACACCTCCCTCCATTTCCCCTTGTTCCTGGTCTGACCATTCGCTAATTTCATTTTCCGTTGCCCTAGCCCCTGAGACTAAGCCCCGCTTCCTAAGAATACCTGGGTTAGGAAATGGGGCAAAGCCGACATGCCATCCTTCTGCTCGTCTCTGGCCAAATCCAGCCCTGACCTTTCCGGCCTTGTAGCTCCTGCTCAGCTGGCTACCATCAATAACTGGCTGACCCAAGCGGGGGATGAATTCGCCCCCTTAGGTCGAATCACGGTTAAGCGAGCCCATGCTGCCAACCGTTGGTTCATCTCAGACCTTAAGGAGAAGAAACTGGCTGCGCGGAGAGCCGAGCGAGCATGGAGAAGAGCGTATTGCCCTGTTCTAAAAGCCACTTACTTATCTGTTCTCAAGATTTACAAACAAGGCATTATTGACGCCAAAACTGAATTCTATTCCAACAGAATACTAGCAGCGGAGTCCCAATCAAAAAAATTTTTTGCCACTGTGCATGAACTGGCCTCATCCGATAGAGCTACGGCTACGATTCCCCCTTCCCAATCCTTCTGTGATTCGCTCAACGAGTTTTTTATTGAAAAGGTCGCAAATATTAAAACCAATATTCCCCCTCTATCTCTCACATTCTCTAAATCCTTCCCCCCTTCCACCATTTCTAAATTAACCACCATTCCCCTCCTGACCAAAGCCACACTCCTCCCACTGCTCCAAAGGGGGAAGTCGGGCTCCCCCCTGGATTTTGGCCCTGCCCACATCCTTAGAGAAATCTTCCTAGCTTATCCTACCCCGCCCCTCACACTCCTTAACGATTCACTCAGTAATGGGGTTGTCCCTGTCCCTACCCTCCATAAATCTGCGGTCGTCATCCCTATCTCAAAAAAGGCTGGCGCCGACCCATCATCCCCTTCTAACTATCGCCCCATCTCTCTCCTGCCTTATTTGGGTAAGGTTTTAGAAACCCATGTTACCAGCACCCTGAGCACCCACGTGGAGACTAATCACTGTCTCTCCCCTTGTCAGGCAGGCTTCCGGCCCCTCCACTCCACGGAGAAGGTGGTGATCTCAGTGATGGACGGGCTACGTGAAGGCATCGACACCAACCTTCCGCAAGCCCTCATCCTTTTAGATCTGTCCGCCGCTTTTGACACGGTGGACCACTCCATCCTTCTCACCCGTGTCAGGGCGGCGGGCATAGAGGGCCTAGCCTTCTCATGGCTCGAGTCTTTCCTGAGCAAGAGGGCTCAGGCAGTCCACCTTGCCGGTTTCACTGCCGCCTCCCGCAAGGTAGTGTGTGGTGTTCCCCAGGGCTCTTCACTTTCCCCTCTTTTGTTTAATTTATACATCTACCCCCTCATTTTTATGTTGCAGCAGCTCAAGGTCACGGCGTTTAATTACGCCGACGACCTCCAGCTAATCTTCAACCTTTCCCATTCCCCCTCATCCGCCCAGAATGTCCAAACTGTTATGTTGTTCATTCAGGACTGGATGAACTGCAACCACCTCAAACTCAACCCGGACAAGACAGAGTTGGTCTTGACCGGAGGTGGTTGCAGTCCCTGGTCTCCGTCCCATTGGCCCCCTTCACTTGGTGCTCCCCCACTCCCAGTTCCCAAAGTTAAAACCCTCGGCATTTTTCTTAACTGCAAACTTTCCGTTCACTCCCAGGTTAGTTCTGTTGTGTCTTCTTGTTTTTTTTCCCTTAGGACAATCAGGAAGATCTCCCGCTTCTTTTCCCTCCCGGCTCTAAAAATCATCGTGATGGCAATGGTGCTCTCACGCCTTGATTATGGCAACATAATCTATAATGGCGTGCTGGCCTATGCTATTCACCGCCTGCAACTAGTGCAGAATCAGGCTGCCCGCCTGATTCATGGCCTGCCCAAATTTCACTGTGCCACCCCTCTATTGCAGGCACTACACTGGTTGCCTGTGAGAAAGCGAGCCTTATTCAAACTTGGCTGCCTCACCTTCCAGGGCAGAATGGGCACCGCCCCTGAGTTTATATGCTCTGTCATCAAGCCCTACATACCGGGTAGAGAACTCCGTTCCACCCACATGGCACTCCTGGCTACTCCACGCTTCGAAAACTGCCTTCCTGAGGGACTTCGCACTTCACCTTCCTACACTGAGTTCCGGAAAAATCTTAAAACCTTTCTCTTTTCCCGAGCTTTTGCTGCCTAACCTCCCCCTGCCACTGACGTTGGTCGTAATCTGAAAAGCGCCATGAAACCGCTTGGTAAAAGCGCGCTTCATAAATGTTTTTAAATTCAAATTCAAATTCAAATTCAACAAGAGTACACCTGGACTGTACTTGTCTCCACAATGGTGGCTCCACCTCCTGCGGAGCGTCGGCAGGGCCTGCCCTGCTCACTGAAATGAAAACCCAGACTTCGCAAAACAAAGTGCTCAAGAGCTAAGATGGATTATGCTAAGGCCCCCCTGGCCAGGGAACACAAAAGAAAAGGAGTATAAAAAGAGGAGCTCCGCTCCTACCAAATCAGATCCAGTTTTCAATACGATGAACCTCTGCCTGACTAGAAGGACCAAGAGAAGCTGAGGAAAAGGAATCCTGCAGTGGTGCCTTGCTGAGAACGGAGAGGAAAAGACCAGAGAGGACTTTGCAGACTTGTGCCTGAAACGATCTCCAAGGGCTTGATCTGAGCCTGCCCCCTGACCTGAATCCCAGGACCATTGGGTTCAATTCTGCCTGTGCCCATCTGCTGTTGGGCCCTCAAGTTCTTATTCCCTCGCCGGAGTTGTGACTCGGGTGCCTTCGTCCTCCAAGGTCGTGACAGCTCGGATAAGCATGGGCGGAAAATCCGTTTCGCTCGCGGATTTTGCGGATTTTCGGTAAATTCGCAATCCGCGAGATTCGCGAATCTCCCGCAAAATCCGCAAATCCGCGAGCAGCGGATTTTATGGCTTGCTCGCACTGTTCGCGTGAGTTCGCGGCTTCCTAGTACAACTTCGCGCCCCGCGAATAAGCGCAAAATTGCAGAAATACGATCTTAGCAAAACTGAAACTACTTACCAGGTTCAAAAGTTCAGGCTCATCATTAGTAGCCATTTCCTGTAGTGCTTCCTGAGGGGCCCCTCCAGAGTTCAGTTGCCAGTTGCAACTATTATGTGACCCTGCTCTGAACCTCAGAATAGTTACACATATGCCACAAAGGTCCTGAATTACAGCTAAGGGAGACAAGCAGGAGCCAGGCTGGAAGTTCAAATCCATTAATCAGCCCCTAATTCATTATTGTCAGTTGGGGCAGGGCAGGTGTTGTAACTAATTTTGCAACAATAAAAGCACTTAGCAAGTGCAAAAGATCACTAATCAGGAAGCACTAAAGAAGCAGGTGCCAGCTAAAAAAATATTCTGTGACACATTAATCAGCCTCAAATTAATTCAGGTCACTTGAGGCAGGGAAGGTGTGCTTGCGTTGCCACAATAATGTACACTGACTGGACAACCAGAGGGTGCTGTGATGAAACAGAGGGTGGCATGGGTGGGCCAGAGGGTGGCATGAGTAGTCAGAGAGTGGCAGTGGTGACAGAGAGTGGCAGTGATGAAGAAGAGTGTCCCAAACAGGCTGGACACGTAGAAACAACAAGTTCGCGAAACTTGCGACCCAACAGGTAAGTTCGCGTTTTGCGAAATTGTACAAAACCCTCGCGAACTGGCAGAAACCCGTCCGAACACAAAAAAAAAAAATCCGCAAATTTGCGAGAATTTGCGGATTTTGCGGATTGCGAGTTCGCAAATCCGCAAAATTCGCGAACGCGAGATTCGCAAAATTCGCCCATGCTTAAGCTCGGAGCCTTACCGCCCCGCCGCAGAGAGCCCCGCTCAAGTCTGGGTCGCTCTTCGCTTCAGTGCCGGGCCGCCCGCTCTCCTGACACCTCACCTGCTATGGAGCGCATTGTACGCCTCTCATCTTCTCCCGCAGGAATCTGCACGGAAAGCATCTCATAGCCTCGGACGGTCGTACATCGTCACGTACCAGACTGTCTCGCTTTGCACTCCTGCATACCAGGGCTCGTGCCGCACCTCAAGAAAGGCCTTCCGTACCGTGGTACTGGAGGCCTGGAGCTGCGCCTGTCTGTCCGAGAACGCGACATTGCGCACAGATCCACAAGTACGACCCGGCGTGCTAAGAAGTAGCACGTCCCGCAGGCCTGAACGGCGCCTCTCCTAGTGAGCTGCTTCGACTACAGATCGCTGTGACCCTCCACTGTCCAGCTCACCTGCCTCGCACCTCGAGGGAGCTTCAAGCCGGACCCTTCTCCGGAGAACCGCCGGTCTCGTCCCGAGTCCGCCCTCACCAAGGTCGCTCCTGAAATGCTTCGGACATCCGACACAAGGTACACGTGAGCTCAGGCCGAGTTCACATCGGATCCAGGGTCTGCAACGTTCTGTTTTCCCTGTCATCCATCGTCCTACGAACTACAACGTACCTTGCTGGTAAAGAACACAAAAGAGAACAATCGCCTATTTAAATCTGGTGGCTTCACTCGTTAAACTGTTAGATTGGTCTTGTGATAAATCTGCAGCTGAATATAAAGTCTGTGTATTTTTGATACAACTTAACGACTGGTGTCCGTTTGTGGTGGGTCATTGTGTTTACTGTTTGTGATCATAAATGCTTAACCAACTATCGCCCTGAAGATTAGCCTTGTCTGCTCGCACCACACTACCTAGAGGGTGAGCAAGGGTTATTTCTAAAGGAGTAGTTCTCTTGCCCTGACTAGAGGAGAGGGTTCCTGCTTGTCACCAGTACCTACCGGTGGCAATCGGAGACCCCTGAATCTAACATTGGTGGCAGCGGTGAGGATTTCGGATTTGCATTTATGATTCATATACAGTGAATTATTGATCACCACGTAGTGAGAGCAGACCTTTAACAGAGCCACAGATTTATCATCATTTAATCTTGCCAAGAGATCTCGCGTCATTGAAAACATGCCTGGTTCACTTCCCATGAGAGCAGCCTCTGTCATCTCTGGACTAGATGACGTTGAGTGGGAAAAGCTTGAAGATTACAAGGTCGAGCAGTTGAAAGGTTTCTGCTTGAAGTTCCGAGTCGCCCAGACGGGGTGCAAAACCAAAACCCAGCTCATCAAGGCTATGAGAGCCTGGAAGGAATCGAGAGAACCAGAGAATCAGCTGGTGATGTGTTGGACCCGGCCTCGTGGCGTGGCCCGACCCCTCCCGCATGGTGGGTCCCAGACTACCGTTACCCCTGTTCCCCGGACAAGAGCCGCACCTTCCGCCCTCCGGGCTACCCCAGCTATTCCCCGATGGAACTCAAACTCATGTCCGCAACCTTCTCGGCTGGCTTGGACCACTTTTCCCGGACCACCGTCTCCGGCCCAGCCGCCATCTTGGACCCTCCATGACCAGGCCTCGTGGCCTAGGGTCGACCTCAGCCTCAGGCCCAGCCAGGCCCCGACATTGAGGCACCACCATCCACCAAGGGGGTAAAGAGACCACTTGGCGAGTCAATGGGAGAAGGAGTGTTGATGGCTCCCATCCACCTGGTTTCGATCGCCCCCAGCTTCCCTGGGCGCTGGCTCCACCCCCCTGCTGGGTATCTGGACTCCATCATCCCGGACCCCCCAACCTGCAAGTGCGAGGGTCCGGACATCAAAGGGCACCAGACCTATAACTAGGGCAGCTCCAGAGCAGGAAGCCAGTTGTATCCTGGAGTCGAGAGACACCGAGACAAACTCATCCTTGGAGGCCTGCTGGCGCTGCCGCGGCTCCTCTTCGTGAACCATCTTTGAAGGCCTGCTGGCGATGCCGCGGCTCCTCTTCGTGAACCATCTTTGAAGGCCTGCTGGCGCTGCCGCGGCTCATCCTCGTGAACTATCCCTGAAGGCCTGATGGCGCTGCCGCGGCTCATCCTCGTGAACCATCTTTGAAGGCCTGCTGGCACTGCCGCGGCTCATTCTCGTGAACCATCTTCGAAGGCCTGCTGGCGCTGCCGCGGCTTATCCTCGTGAACTATCCGTGAAGGCCTGCTGGCGCTGCCGCGGCTCATCTCCGTGAACTATCTTTGAAGGCCTGCTGGCGCTGCTGCGGCTCATCTTCGTGAACCATCCTTGAAGGCCTGCTGGCGCTGCCGCGGCTCATCTTCGTGCACCATCCTTGAGGGCCTGCTGGTGCTGCCGCGGCCCCTACTAGAGAACCCTCCAGCTCGAGGATTGAGAGCTGACCACCTGAGACTCCTGTACCAGACCGTTACCGAGACTGTCCCGCTACCCCCTTCCCACAGAGACTAGAATTGCAGGGATCCCAGTATCCTGCTCTTTCTGTAACGTTCCGATAACCTGCCTAAGAATACTGATAAAAGTGTTGAGAACCTATCTTTGTGTGGTGTCCATCTGTTGGGGGGTGGTTGCCCGTCCGTACGATCTGAGGAGAGGACCCTCGCCAGGAGGCCTCTCCCCCTTGCTCGGCCGACCCTCAGGTTTCCCGTCTAACATTGGTGGCCAGCGGCGCGATTCGAGCCGAAGCAAATCGTATGGAGAGTAACTCGCCCCACTACAAACGAAAAACATACAGCGACCATGTCGATAAAAGAAACCGGAACAACCGCAAAATTCCAGATGGAACGGCTGGAAGAGTACAGTCACAAGGAATTGAAGCAATTCTGCATAGACTTGGGTATCGCTACCACGGGACTAAGTACCAAAGACGACCTCAAGCACGTTTTGCAGACTTGGGTGGAGACGGGAGCATCACCACCCCAAAACGAAAACATCGCGACCGCAGAAATCATTGCAACCCCCGAGGAGGAGAGAAGCGCGGGCCTCTCTCCCGAGGAGGCCCGAGAACGAGAAAGGGCCCGGCTCCACGAGTTAGAACTGGCTAGACTCCGCTTAGATGGGGAACTGAAACTAGCAGAAAAAAAGATAGCCCTTGAACACTTGCGATTACAGGGAGAACGGGAAGAGAAAAAAAGCCAGAGGGAGCTGGAGGAAAAGAAGCTCGCGTACGAACATGAGCGCGGGTTAAAAGAACTAGAAATAAGAAAGCAAAACAGGGACCTCGGCGTCCCCGAGAACCAGAGCTCCACTCCCTCTACGGACACCAAGGTGCACATTCCCAAAGATGTCGTGCGAGAGTACTACCGGAACGACGACATCCAGCAATGGTTTAAGGCATACGAAGTAGCCATGACCTCCCACCGTGTCCCGCAAAAAGACTGGGGGGCCGGATTGTGGGGGAGATTCGTTAACGAAGGAAGAGATGCCCTGCTACAGCTCCCCGACGCTGAGATGACCTCTTACGAGCATATGAAAGCTGCCCTTCTCACTCGCTATGGGCTCACACCCGAGATGTACCGGCAGCGATTCTGAGACTGTAAACGGATCCCCGGTACCACCTGGGTGGAATATGTGAACTTTTTTAGCAGAGCCTTAGAGGGGTGGATCAAAGGCAGCCAGGTCACCCCCTACGAACAATTAGTCGATCTCATTGTGTGGGAGCACCTCTCCAATAACTGTTTCGTCGAACTAAGGCAGCATCTCCTCGACAGCAATCTGACTGAGCCCAGGAAACTCGCCATTGAAGCGAATCGATGGGAAAGCACCCGGGTCCCCAGGAATTGGGCGGGTGACCAAGGCCGAGCCTCCCAGGGGTCCCACCGCCCGCGAGGAGGAGGAGGAGGCCAGGGTCGGGGCCGGGACACCACCACAATGCCCCCCACCAGCACTCCACCGGCCGGAAGAGGAAGTCCTCTGACGCGGCCGGGATTCCGCACCAACCTTGTCTGCCACAAATGCCAGCGACCCGGTCATTACGCCAATGACCCCAACTGTCCCAGAAACCAGCCAGGCCAGGCCACGGGACAGCTGAACCGCCAGATCACCGCCGTCGCCCTCGGAGAAGAGCGAGGTGAAGAAGAACCCGAAGATTGTGAACCATACCCGGCAGAGTGGGAACCCGCAGCCATGTCCCTGGTGTGTCTAGGGGAGAGAGACATGGTCCCTCGGGCCCCCATCCCGGTCAACACGCAGAAGTACAGCCAGTGGGTCACCGTCAATGGACGCCGGGCCGAAGCCCTCCGCGACACTGGAGCAAGCATAACAGCCGTCCGTTGCCATCTGGTGACCCCAGATCAAATCTTGCCCAACGTACTATGCCCAGTATGGTCTGCCGACAACTCTGAAAGCCTGTGCCAGATGGCCCGCATCCCCTTCGAATGGGGGGGAGTATCGGGCATGCTGAAAGTGACCGTCCGAGACGATGCCCCCGTGGACTGCCTCCTGGGGAACGACCTGGAAAGCTCCCCCTGGGCGGCCGTTGAACGAAGGGAGAACCTGGGGATGCTTGGCCTTCCTGAATGGGTCTGTGCGACGACCCGATCCATGGCTGCCCGCGCCATCCCCTCCACTGAAGAACCCGAGTGGCCCGAACCTCCACCGCCCGTCACCTCTGAGGATGCCACCCCAGACGCCGACCCACAGGGGCCCGACGACGAAGCATCGGAACCACTCCGCGACCTCCCGGAGTTGGCCCAGTGGCGCCAGGAAGGTGGCCCCACTCAAGAACAGTTCCGCCAAGAACAAAAAACATGTCCCTCCCTCGAGGGGATCCGACAGCAAGCCGCAGCCCAGAGCGCAGGGGATGCCTCGGGGGCTCACTGGATCTATTGGGACAATGAGCTCCTCTACAGCGAACAGAAGATTGCCGAGCTAGGGGCCAGCCGGGTGCTGGTGGTCCCCCTTCGCTTCCGAGACTTCCTCCTGAACCTGGCTCATGATGTCCCTCTCGCTGGGCACCTGGGACAGGACAAGACTTACAGCCGCCTGGTGACTCATTTCTACTGGCCCAAGATGAGGAACGATGTGATCAACCACTGCCGAGCCTGCCCCACCTGCCAGGCCAGCGGAAAGAGCGGCCGAAAACTGAAGGTCCCCCTGCAATCCTTTCCCATCGTCAACACTCCCTTCGAACGGGTGGGGATTGACATTGTGGGGCCCCTGGAGCCCCGGACATCGCAAGGTCACCGGTTCATACTCGTCCTGGTGGACCATGCCACCCGCTATCCCGAAGCCATACCCCTCCGGACCGTGACAGCGCCTGTGGTGGGCCGAGCCCTGATGGGGATCTTCTCCCGGGTGGGCTTCCCCCGAGAAGTAGTCAGTGATCGGGGCACGAATTTCATCTCCCGATACATGAAGAACCTATGGCAACAGTGCGGGATCACCTACAAATTTATGACCCCCTACCACCCGCAAGGGAACGGACTCGTGGAACGCTTCAATCGCACCCTCAAGGGTATGATCATGGGCCTGGAGGAGCCCCTACGACGCCAATGGGACGTGTTGCTGCCCTGCCTCCTATTTGCCTACCGGGAGGTCCCACAGAAGTCCCTGGGATTCAGCCCCTTCGAACTATTGTATGGGCACCCCATCCGGGGTCCCCTAAGTCTGGTCAAAGAGGGATGGGAGGTGACCCCCCAGAATGCTCCTCCTGATGTATACAAATACCTCTTGACCCTCCGGAACCAAACTCGGCGATTCAGGGAGCTTGCCAAGGCAAACCTCGAAGCCAGCCAAGAAGACATGAAACCTTGGTACTATCAAAACACCTCGTCCATCGAGTTCGAGCCGGGACAACAGGTCTGGGTCATGTCCCCGGTCGAACCTTGCACCCTCCAGGACAAATGGACAGGACCCTTCAAGGTGGTGGAGCGCAAGGGCCCCGTCACCTACCTGGTGGACCTGGAGTCCCCCAGGAACCGCCTCCGGGTCCTCCATGCTAACAGACTTAAGCCTCACTTTGTGCGCTCCGAACATAGTCTCCTGATGGCTACCGACAGTGGGGCTAAAGAGGACTCCGAGCCCCTCCCGGACCTCCTGAAGACCCTCGACAAGGATGGCTCCGTTGAAGGAGTCAACCTCTCTTCCGCCCTGACCCCAGCACAACGCCAAAGCTGCCAAGACTTGCTAAAGTAGTTTGCCGACCTGTTCTCCCTCACCCCTGGGGTCACTCCCTGGTGCCTCCATGATGTCGACACCGGGGATAGCCCCCCTATCCGGCACAGGGCCTACCGACTGCCCGATCGAGTACGCGCCTGCATCCAGGCGGAAGTGTCCAAGATGCTGGCTCTGGGAGTGATCGAGCCCTCCGACAGTCCCTGGGCCAGCCCGGTCGTGCTGGTCCCCAAGGCCGCCGCCCCTGGCGTCGCCCCCGAACTCAGATTTTGTGTGGACTACCGGGGCTTGAACGCCGTCACCCGAACAGACGCTCACCCCATCCCCCGGGCTGATGAGCTGATCAACCGCCTGCGGGCCGCCCGCTACCTAAGCACCATTGACTTAACTGCGGGCTACTGGCAGATCGGCCTCACTCCGGATGGCCACTATCACTTCAGCTGACCTCCACTATCACTGACCAGCTGAACTCCACGTGAAGAGGTTGCTCCTGCCCACCTCCCGACCTACAAGCGCCACTGTGGTATCGTAGCGCTGCCTATCCACTGGCATTTTCATTTCTGACTGGCATTTTCATTCCTGATTTAGCGCCCCGTTTCCAGCGTAGCGCTCCGCATTTGCGTAGTTAATTGCTGATATTTGGTCCTACGTGCATTACGCTGCTTACTGTCGTTTACCATTTCAGGGCTTTACAATATTAATTGCTGACCTGTGTGCATAGCGCTGCTGTTTTGAGTCCTCGCATCTTTTTATTTGTATTTACATTGCCCTCGCATAGCGTCCTGTTGTTTTTTTTGAGCCCACCATTTTGTTGTGCCTGCAGCCCGTCCCTCCCCCTTCGCTAACGCCTCCCAGCTCACCCTCCCACGCTCCGCCCCCCTCCACTTCCCAACTTATGTCAGTAGGACCTACGCGCAGCGTTCACGCGCCCCTTACGCGCCGAAGGTGCGCCAAAGGTAAGCCCGCCCGTCCGTGCCTGGACCGCGCCCAGCGCCAGACCCCCTGGCCCTTGTACCACCCACCCCACCCGCATTACTTACGACGCCACCACCCTCTTAGCCCTAAACCCCGGCCATCCACCCAACTGCGTCCAAGCCGCTCCTGGACACACCCATGGACCCTTCTCTTGCAACTCCTGCAAGTTCGACGGCACCAAGAACAACTCCTCATCCACTAACACCAACCAGATATCTGACACCAACCACCTACAATGCATCCTGCTCAACACCCGCTCGGTCCACAGGCACGCCATCGACCTCTGGAATCTACTAGACACCATCTCCCCGGACGACGCCTTCCTAACAGAAACATGTATGAACGCCTCATCAGCCCCAGACATCACCATTGCCATCCCGAAAGGCTACAAGATCATCCATAAGGACCGCACCGACCAAACAGAAGGAGGCATCGCTATCGTCCATAAGAATTCCATCCGCATCTCAACCAGCTCTGACGTCAACCTTGCCAGCGCCGAACACCTTCACTTCCAGATCCACACCGACCCCAAGACCACACTCAGAGGCACCCTCCTCTACCGGCCTCCAAGGCCCCGTGCACAATTCAGTGACGGCATCACTGACTTTATCACCCCACACGCCCTCCCCTCTGAGGAATACATTCTATTGGGAGACCTCAACTTTCACCTGGAAAAGAGCAATGACAGCAACACCACCACCCTTCTGGACAATCTCGCCAACCTCGGACTCAAACAACTTGTCACTACCCCCACCCACATTGCAGGTCACACACTCGACCCTATCTTCACTTCCAGCAAACATGTTTCCTTCAGTCACACCACAGCTCTCCATTGGACGGACCACAGCTGCGTTCACTTTATCTACAATAAGACCACAACCCACAACCATCCTCAACCTACTCTGCGAAGAAACTGGAACAAAATCACCATCGACCAGATCTCCTCAGCGCTTCTTCAAAACCCCCCTGCCCACCCCTCAAACCCCGACCAAGCAGCCATTAACCTCACCCAATGGCTATCCAACAGCGCCGACATCCTAGCACCGCTGAAAAAACGTCAAACCAAACTAGGCAGCAAAAACGCCTCCTGGTTCAACGATGATCTTAAGAAATCGAAGAAACTGTGTCGCTCCCTCGAGAAGGCCTGGAAAAAAGACCCAAACACCAGCACCAGGGACGCCTTCAAAAACGCCACCCGCATACACCACCAACTAATCCGATCTGCCAAGAAAGCCGCTTTCAAAGACCGACTAGATAACAACGCCCACAACAGCAAGGAATTATTCAACATCGTCAAAGAATTTACCAACCCATCAGCCAACTCCAACGACATCACCCCCTCTCAAGCACTCTGCGACTCCCTAGCCTCATTCTTCCACAACAAAATCGCAGACATCCACAATAGCTTCGACAACCAACCCGGAGACCAACCCACCCAACCTTCTGCAGGACCTTCACCCCCCTTGAACATCCTTAATGACTGGAACCCAATCTCCACTGAGGACACCATCCGCCTGATGAACTCCATCCACTCAGGATCCCCCACAGACCCATGCCCTCACCACATCTTCAACAAAGCAGACTCCATCATAGCACCACACCTCCGAGACGTCATCAACTGTTCCCTCAACTCCGCCACCTTCCCAGAAATCTGGAAACACGCAGAACTCAGCGCCCTTCTGAAAAAACCCACAGCTGACCCCACCGAACTCAAAAACTACCGCCCCATCTCGCTCCTTCCATTCCCGGCCAAAGTCATTGAGAAAGCTGTCAACAACCAGCTCGCCGCCTTCCTCGAAACCAACAAATCCCTCGACTCCTCACAGTCCGGCTTCCGAGCCAAACACAGCACTGAGACCGCCCTCATCGCAGCAACAGACGACATTCGAACTCTACTGGACAATGGAGACACAGTCGCCCTCATCCTACTCGACCTCTCCGCAGCCTTCGACACAGTCTGTCATAGCACCCTTCTACAGCGCCTCAGAAACATCGGAATCCAAGGAAAAGCACTGGAATGGATCACCTCGTTCCTCACCGGAAGAACCCAGAGAGTCCGCCTCCCACCATTCAAGTCTGAGGCCACTAAAGTCATCTGCGGTGTACCACAAGGATCTTCACTCAGCCCCACCCTCTTCAACGTATACATGAGCCCCCTCGCGGCCATCGCACGCCAACACAACCTCAACATCATCTCCTACGCTGATGACACTCAACTGATCCTATCACTCACCAGAGACCCTAACACTGCCAAAACCAACCTACATGAAGGAATGAAAGAAGTAGCCGAGTGGATGAAGCACAGCCATCTGAAACTGAACTCAGACAAAACAGAAGTCCTTATCTTAGGTACCTCCCCCTCCGCATGGGAAGACTCTTGGTGGCCAGAGGCCCTTGGAAAAGCACCCATCCCGACGGACCACGCACGGAACCTGGGCGTCATCCTGGACTCCTCACTCTCTATGAACAGACAAGTCAACGCCGTTTCATCATCTTGCTTCAACATTCTTCGCATGCTCAAAAAAACATTTCGCTGGATCCCCACCGAAACAAGAAAAACAGTCACCCACGCACTGGTCACGAGCCGCCTGGACTACGGAAACACCCTATACGCCGGTACCACCGCAAAACTCCAGAAAAAACTCCAACGCATCCAGAACGCTTCAGCCAGACTCATACTAGACATCCCGCGTAAAGACCACATCTCTGGTCACCTGAAAAACCTCCACTGGCTCCCCATCAATAAGAGGATCACTTTCCGCCTCCTAACCCACGCACACAAAGCACTTTACGAACTTGGACCCGAATGCCTCAACGCACGACTTTCCTTCTACACCCCCTCTCGCCAGCTGCGATCCTCCAACCAAGCCCTTGCTACTGTACCTCGCATCAACAAAACCACCATGGGAGGTAGATCCTTCTCCTACCTGGCAGCTAAAACCTGGAACTCACTTCCTACTCACCTTCGCCTCACTCAGAACCACCTAGCATTCAGAAAGCAACTTAAAACTTGGATATTTGACAAGTAATTCCCCACCCTTCTTCAAGCGCCTTGAGACCCTCTGGGTATGTAGCGCGCTATATAAATCTCTTGACTTGACTTGACTTGACTTGACTTCAAGGTGATGCCCTTCGGGATGAAAAACGCCCCCGCCACATTCCAGAGACTCGTGAACAAGGTGCTGGCGGTGCTCGAGGAGTTCAGCGCCGCCTATCTGGACGATATTGCCGTGTACAGCCTCCACTGGGCTGAACACCTCCAACACCTCAGGGAGGTCTTGGCCGCCCTCCGGCGAGCAGGACTAACAATCAAGGCCAGCAAATGCCAAATCAGCCAAGGGTCCGTGACCTACCTAGGGCACCAGGTGGGAAGTGGCCAGGTGGCCCCCCTTCAACCCAAGATCGCCGCCATCTGGGCCTGGGAACCCCCGGTCACCCAGACAGAAGTCCGAGCCTTCCTGGGGTTCACCGGATACTACCGGCGCTTCATGAAGGACTATGGCAGCATTGTGGGGCCCCTCACAGAACTAACGTCAAAAAAGCACCCCCGAAGGTACACTGGACCCCCGAGTGTCAGGCCGCCTTTGAGACCCTCAAGACAGCGATGTGCACCGCACCCGTGCTCCAAGCTCCCGACTACAGCCGGTAATTCGTGGTACAGACCGATGCCTCCGATCCCGGCATCGGAGCCGTTCTCTCCCAAATCAATGCAGAGGAAATTGTCCAGCCGGTAGCCTTCATCAGCCGACGTCTGCTGGCCCGAGAACAGTGCTGGAGCACCATTGAGAGAGAGGCCTTCGCCGTGGTATGGGCCCTCAAGAAGCTCCGACCCTACCTCTTCGGCCCCCACTTCCGGGTACAAACGGACCACCGACCTCTGCAATGGCTGATGCAGATGCAAGGGGAGAATTCGAAGCTGTTGCGTTGGTCCATCTCCCTGCAAGGGATGGACTTCACTGTGGAACATCGCCCAGGCAACGACCACGCCAATGCCGACGGCCTGTCCCGCTTCTTCCGCCTCGGCGAGAAGAATACCCAAGGAGATGGGTGACTCTCCCTGCCTTCAGCTGGGGGGGAAGCATGTTGGACCCGGCCTCGTGGCGTGGCCTGACCCCTCCCGCATGGCGGGTCCCAGACTACCATTACCCGTGTTCCCCGGACAAGAGCCGCACCTTCCGCCCTCCGGGCTACCCCAGCTATTCCCCGATGGAACTCAAACTCATGTCCGCAACCTTCTCGGCTGGCCCGGACCCCTTTTCCCGGACCACCGTCTCCAGCCCAGCCACCATCTTGGACCCTCCACGACCAGGCCTCGTGGCCTAGGGTCGACCTCAGCCTCAGGCTCAGCCAGGCCCCGACATTGAGGCACCACCATCCACCCAGGGGGTAAAGAGACCACTTGGCGAGTCAATGGGAGAAGGAGTGTCGATGGCTCCCATCTGCCTGGTTTCGATCGCCCCCAGCCTCCCTGGGCGCTGGCTCCACCCCCCTGCTGGGTGTCTGGACTCCCTCATCCCGGACCCCCCGACCTCCAAGTGCGAGGGTCCGGACATCAAAGGGCACCAGACCTATAACTGGGGCAGCTCCAGAGCAGGAAGCCAGTTGTATCCTGGAGTCGAGAGACACCGAGGCAAACTCATCCTTGGAAGCCTGCTGGCGCTGCTGCGGCTCCTCTTCGTGAACCATCTTTGAAGGCCTGCTGGCGATGCCGCGGCTCCTCTTCGTGAACCATCTTTGAAGGCCTGCTGGCGCTGCCGCGGCTCATCCTCGTGAACTATCCTTGAAGGCCTGCTGGCGCTGCCGCGGCTCATCCTCGTGAACCATCTTTGAAGGCCTGCTGGCGCTGCTGCGGCTCATCCTCGTGAACCATCTTCGAAGGCCTGCTGGCGCTGCCGCGGCTCATCCTCGTGAACTATCCTTGAAGGCCTGCTGGCGCTGCCGCGGCTCATCTCCGTGAACTATCTTTGAAGGCCTGCTGGCGCTGCTGCGGCTCATCTTCGTGAACCATCCTTGAAGGCCTGCTGGCGCTGCCGCGGCTCATCTTCGTGCACCATCCTTGAGGGCCTGCTGGCACTGCCGCAGCCCCTACTAGAGAATCCTCCAGCTCGAGGATTGAGAGCTGACCACCCGAGACCCCTGTACCAGACCGGTACCAAGACTGTCCCGCTACCCCCTTCCCACAGAGACTAGAATTGCAGGGATCCCAGTATCCTGCTCTTTCTGTAACGTTCCGATAACCTGCCTAAGAATACTGATAAAAGTGTTGAGAACCTATCTTTGTGTGGTGTCCATCTGTGGGGGGGTGGTTGCCCGTCCGTACGATCTAAGGAGAGGACCCTCGCCAGGATGCCTCTCCCCCTTGCTCGGCCGACCCTCAGGTTTCCCGTCTAACATGGTGGATCCACCAGACAGCCTTATCGAGGTGCCGGGAGTCCTGTCGCCAGAGAAGTTGGTGGCAAGGGCCGCAACCAGAGCACATGAAGTGGAGATGGAAAAGCAAAGATTGGCAATGGAAGGACAGAAGCTCCAGTTGGAGCACGAGATGGAGATTAAGGAATTGGAGCTGAATGCCAAAAGTTTGGACGTAGCTCCTGGTGGCAGCGCAAACCCAGTGCAGGTAGAGTCAAGGGTGTACATGCCTAAAGATGTAGTGAAGGAGTATTTTAAGGGGGATGACATAGGACAGTGGTTCTGAGCATACGAGGTAGCCATGTCCTCCCACCGGGTCCCTGAGAAGGATTGGGGAGCGGGGTTGTGGGGGAGATTCCTTAGTGAAGGACAGGACACCCTGTTAGACCTACCCTCTGAAGTACACCATTCCTACCCCCACTTGAGAGAGGCCCTGATGACCAGGTTTGGGTTAACTCCTGAGATGTACCGACAAAGATTCGGGCAGTGTGTTAAACTTCCTAGGGGGACGTATGTGGAGTATGTGAGTTTTTTTGCAGAGCACTGGATGGTTGGGTGAAGGGTGAGGAAGATTGCTGAGGAGGCGGGCCACTGGCTCTGCACCAGGGTCCACAAGGGTCCAGTGGGAGACTCAGCCAAAGGTGGGCAGGGTCCCCAGCAGAAGAGTGGGGGGGACATGGGTAAACAGAGAGGGTTCCAAAAAGGCCCCCAAAGTAATCCCGAAGGGAACCAGCAGAAGGGTTCTCAGCCTACCCCACCCCCGAAGCAGAACGGTGCCCGACAGGTAGACCTGTTCAGAGGGGATCCATCACCAGTTACAGGTGTGGTGACCAGGGTCACATTGCCACTGACCCGAAGTGTCGCTTGTTTGGAAAACCCGCACCCACTGGTGCTCCACCCCGGCAACTGGCTAGTGTTAATTTTGGGGAGGAGGTAGCAGTCCAAGGGGGTGGGAATACCGTTCAGATGACCCTAGTCTCACTCGGAGACAGCGAGATGGTCCCAGAGAACTACTTGCCCTCTAACACTAAGAAATATGGACAAGTAGTGACTGTCAATGAAAGGAAGGTGGAGGCTCTTCGAGATACAGGAGCCAGTGTGACTGCAGTCCTGCAGCACCTGGTGTGTCAAGAGCAGGTTGTACCCCATGCTGACTGCAGGGTTGTCAACGCTGACAACTCTGAGAGTCGTTGTCCAATGGCTCAGGTTCCCTTCGAGAGGGGGGGGGTCTCTGGTACTCTGCAGGTCGCTGTGTGGAACGCCATGCCTGTAGACTGTTTGCTAGGGAACGATTTGGAGAACTCCCCTTGGAAAAAGGTGGAGAAGCAGACCCGTCTGCGGATGGTGGGTCTACCCGATTGGGCGTGCGTGACCACCCGGTCAATGGCAGCCAGTAGGGGTGTTGAAGACATCCTGGAGCCTTAGGGATAGGCCCAGGAACCAGCCTTAGAAAGGAGGCACAGGGGGGCGGACAGCCGGTCCCCACTGTTCCCACAGACCAGGAGGAGGCAGACCTCGAGGGGGATGCCCTGGAACCTACCGGGGAAAAGATTGCCAAACTGGGAGACCTGCCTGAACTGACCCATTCTCTAACAAAAACAGGGGGTACCCAATCAACCACTAGGCATCTGGGTGAATATACATTTAGCAAAATACAAGTGATGCCAATGGTGTTCAATTTGAACGTAATTATTTAAGGACAAGGATACCATCAATTATCCCTCTCCACTATACACATTTACAATGACTTGATCCGATGTCCTACTTTTTAGTTCATCTTATGGTTAAATTTCTAAAGAAACACCAAACACATAAATGATATCGTTTTTTCTTTTTAGTAATCTTTTCCCCAAAAATTTTTGGGGGGAGTTTTTCAGTATTGTATGTCTGAAGCCCAAGGGGATTGGGCTTCAGACATAACCCATGGATTAAGGGTTAACAATTGTTCAAATGTTATTTTGTTATGTGTTTTTCTGCCTGTATGTCTTGTTGAAAATTGTTTGACAAAAGAAAATAGATATTGTGTAATTTTGATGTATATGATTACAATACCGAAAAACTCCCCCCAAAAATTTTTGGGGGAAAAGATTACTAAAAAGAAAAAACGATATCATTTATGTGTTTGGTGTTTCTTTAGAAATTTAACCATAAGATGAACTAAAAAGTAGGACATCGGATCAAGTCATTGTAAATGTGTATAGTGGAGAGGGATAATTGATGGTATCCTTGTCCTTAAATAATTACGTTCAAATTGAACACCATTGGCATCACTTGTATTTTGCTAAATGAACTGACCCATTGGCAGCAAGAAGGAGGTCCCTCCAGGGAGGAATTCTGCAGGGAGCAGAGTGAGTGCCCTTCTCTCGTGGGTGTGCCGCAGCAGGCTGCAGACCAGGCCAATAGTAGTCCGTCCGGGACTCACTCCATTTACTGGGAGAACGACCTCCTGTATACTGAGCCTAAGGTTGCTGAACCTGGGTCAGCCCGTGCGCTGGTGGTACCCCAGAAGTTCAGAGCCTTCCTACTGGGGCTGGCTCACGACGTTCCATTAGCAGGAAATTTAGGGCAGGACAAGACCTTCGAACGGCTTGTCACCCACTTTTACTGGCCCCAAATGCGCAAGAGCTCTGATGTCCACTGTAGGACATGTCAAACTTGCCAGGCAAGTGGGAAAAGCGGGAGGAAGGAGAAGGCTCCGCTCCAGCCCTTCCCTGTGGTCAGTACGCCATTCCAGCGAGTGGGTATTGACATTGTTGGGCTTCTGGGCCCCAAGACAGCTATGGGCAACAGGTTCATCCTGGTCTTGGTGGACCATGGCACCCGGTACCCTGAAGCCATCCCTCTTAGGACAGTGACGGCCCCCGTGGTGGGACGAGTACTGATGGGAATTTTCTCCCGAGTAGGATTCCCCCTAGAGGTGGTGTCTGACAGGGGGACCAACTTCATATCGAAATATATGAAGTCCCTTTGGCAAGAGTGTGGTGTAACCTACAAGTTCACCACCCCTTACCATCCCCAAGGAAACGGGTTGGTTGAGAGGTTGAACCGAACCCTAAAAGGCATGATCATGGGTCTGGAAGAGACCATGAGGCGTAAGTGGGACGTCCTCTTGCCATGCCTTCTCTTCGCTACCGCGAGGTACCACAAAAGTCTCTAGGGTTCAGCCCCTTTAAACTTTTGTACGGTCACCCCGTGAGAGGACCTCTAAGTCTGGTCAAGGAAGACTGGGAGCAATCTCCCAGGAAACCTCCCCAGAATGTATAAAGCTACATGCTGGCCTTCAGGAACCAGACTAGGCATTTCAGGCAACTCGCTGAGGCAAATCGGGAAGCCAGCCAGGAAGAGATGAAGCGGTGGTACGACCAGAATGCCACTCTGGTAGAGCTTCAGCCTATAAAAAAGGTGTGGGTCTTGGCCCCCGTGGAGCCTTGTGCGCTCCAGGATAAGTGGACCGGACACTTTGAGATTGTGGAGCGCAAGAGCCCTGTCACCTATTTGGTGGACTTGCAGTCTCCCAGGAACCCCTTGAGGGTCCTGCATGTAAACCGCCTTAAGCCCCACTTGGAGAGGCCCGAAGTGGGCATGCTCTTGGCAACAGATGATGGAATGGAGGAGGAGACCGAACCTCTTCCTGACCTCCTGGTAGCCACAGAGCAAGATGGGTCAGTGGATGGAATTAACCTCTCTCCCACCCTGATCCCTGAGCAACAGAATCACTGCCGCCACCTGCCGGGACAGTTTTCTGTTCTCTTCTCCCTGGTTCCTAGTGTCACAGATTGGTGCGTCCATGATGTGGATACAGGAGACAGCTTACCTGTGAAGCACAAGGCTTACCGGGTAACTGACAGGGTGAGGGCTTGCATCAAAGAGGAGGTCTCAAAGATGCTTGCTCTTGGGGTGATTGAGTCCTGCAGCAGTCCTTGGGCCAGCCCAGTAATCTTGGTCCCGAAGGCTGCAGCGCCGGGTGCCACACCCAAACTCTGGTTCTGTGTGGACTAGCGAGGGCTCAATTCAGTTACCAAGACTGACACGCACCCCATCCCCAGAGCTGATGAGCTAATCGATCGGTTAGGGGCTGCCGGTACCTCAGCACGTTTGACTTGACATCTGGGTACTGGCAGATCGCCTTGACTGATGGGGCAAAGGAGAGGTCAGCATTCTCCACACCAGATCGGCATTTCCAGTTCCATGTTTTGCCCTTTGGGATGAAGAATGCCCCTGCCACCTTTCAGAGGTTGATCAACCAAGTGTTGGTTGGGCTGGATGAGTTCAGTGCTGCCTACCTGGATGACATCGCAGTGTTCAGTGTCACATGGGAAGAACATCTGTGCCACCTCTGGGAAGTGTTGCTGGCCCTGCGCAAGGCAGGCCTCACGATCAAGGCGAGTAAGTGCCAGATCGGGCAGGGTTCCATGGTGTACTTGGGGCACCAAGTTGGGAGCGGCCAGGTGGCACCCCTTCAGCTCAACATTGCAACCCTCCTTGCTTGGGAACCCCCCAAAACCCAGACAGAGGTGAGGACCTTCCTAGGACTCACCGGGCACTACAGGAGGTTTGTCAAAGGGTATGGCAACATTGTTGCACCCTTGACACCTGTCAGAAAGCTTTTGAGACCCTGAAAACTGGTTTGTGCCCGGCGCCCGTGCTCATGGCACCCAACTTCTCCAAAGAGTTCCTTGTGCAGACAGATGCTTCAGGGCATGGTGTAGGGGCTGTTCTCTCATAGGTGACTGAGGAGGGCTTTGACCAACCTGTAGCCTTCATCAGTTGGAGGTTACTTCCACAGGAACAGAGGTGGAGTGCAATTGAGCGTGATGCTTTCGCTGTGGTCTTGGCACTGAAGAAGCTGAGACTATACCTGCTTGGGACTCACTTCCAGGTTCAGACAGACCACATGGCCCCTCAGATGGTTGATGCAAATGAGGGGTGAGAATCCAAAGATGTTGAGGAGGTCCATTTCACTACAGGGTTTGGATTTCACGGTGGAAAATCGCCCTGGCACAGATCACGCCAATGCTGACGGTCTGTCCAGATTTTTTTGCCTTAGTGATGAGAACTACCCTGGGGTAGGGTAGTTTTCCCCACATTTCAGCTGGAGGGGACACGTGTTAGACCTGGCACCATTGGCGTGGGTCTCCCTTCCACTTTTTGCTGATGTGCCTTATGTGTTTTGCTGGTGTTAGCTGCTCAGAGCACTGTGCCACTGCCAATCAGTGTCACCGTGCAAGTGCTCCATGTATAAAATGCATATATTGGTTGGATTCCATGATTGGGTTATTTGGTTTACTGTCAGTCGACCAGTAAAGTGCACCAGGAGTGCCCAGGGCTTGTAAATACAAATGCTGCTAGTGGGCCTGCAGCACTGGTTGCGCCACCCACAGAAGCAGCTGTTTAAAATGTGTCTAAGGTCTGCCATTGCAGAACCTGCGTGCAGTCTGGTACTGTCATGCTGACTGGGCAAGTGCACCTACTTGCCAGTCCCTAAACCTTCCCTTAACTTCATATTAGTCACCCCTATGGTAGGCCCAAGGGCAGGGTGCATTGTAAGCATAAGGTAGGACAAGCCCTGATATGTGTGGTATGTCCTAATAGTGAATCACAGCCATATTCGTTTTTCAATATTGCAAGGCTACCTGTTCTCATAGTCCAGAATGGGCTGTTAGAATTGTTACATTCTATGCTCCTAACAGACTCAGGGAACATGGTAGAAATTCGAGTTTAGTATGCCTGAACTCAGAAAAATAAAATACATCTTTCAGTAAAGTTTATTTTAATGTTCTGTGTTTGAAATACCACTTTTAGAAAGTTAGAATTTGCTTGGCTAACCATTTCAGCCCGCCTCTGCTCTGATGTGTATCTGCTGTCTGCTTTCTGTGAGTGACAGGGCTGGAGAATTCCAGGAGACAGGCTGGGCAGCCAGGTGGTGAATAGGAAGATTACATCCAAGATGGGTGGGAGGAGTGCACCTAGACTATGAATAGGGCTGTTCTCTGCCACCACAATGCTGGCTCCACCTCCTGTGGAGCGTCTGATGTCTCTGCCCTGCACCCTGAAAGAAGAAGTCAGAAGCATGTCCACAAAGTGCTCAAGAACTGGACTGAACTAGGATAAGGCACCCTGGCCTGAAAGAACAAAAGATTTGTGGTATAAAGATTGGAGCCCTGCTCCTAAGAAATCAGATCCTGCTTGAACCAAGAAGAACCTCTGCCCGAAGAGAAGGAACTGGGAAAGCTGCAAGGAGGAGAATTGTCCCTGACCTGGGGGATTGGCCTGCAGTGGTTGCCTTGCTGCGAGAGGAGAGGAAGAGACTAAAGAGACTTTTATCAACTTGTATTTTTAACAATCTCCAAGGGCTTGTGGGTGAGCTTGCCCCCTGAACGGAGTCCCAGGAATATTGGACTCCTACTGCCTCAAACAGAGCCGCTGGACATTGCCAAGATTTACCCTGCCACTGGAGCCGCAGTCCGAGTGGGACTCGTACCCCCCTGTCCAATTTGAAGTCTGTGCCTGGCCACCCCGCACCACGTGACTCCGCTCCAAATTCGAGTCATAGCTTGCACCGTCCAAGAAGGGCCGCCCGCACCCCGCTTCACCCTCCTCCATTCGAGCCACACTGACTTGCCGCACTCCTACCGCTGGACTCAGGGATAGGAGCGCACCGAAAAGGCTAAGTACAGCCCGTACGCTCGCAGCGTACCGTCCGCCTTGCACTGCGCTAGTGAGATCCCCCGGCAGCCCCGCACTCGAAGAGTATGTCCCGTACGTTCACCATGTACCGGCTGCCTTGTACCGTGCTGCTTCGCAACGAAAAGGCATCCCCGCTCAGAGGCACGACGCGCATCATGCCTCCCACAGTGAACGCCGGAAAACCAGCATTGTCCGCCTCGCTCCTCGGGGACCCCGCTCTATGCCTCTCACAAGACGCCTACAGCCAGCCGGGGTCCGCACCGCAGAGGGGCCGCCAATGTCCCTGGTTTGCCTTCACTTCTGCCAGCTCCTCGTCCGCGTCGGATGCATTTGAAGGAAAACTGCATGCCTCTCACTGTGACTGTGTGCGCGCCGGACCCGAGTGTCCGTGACGCTAATTTTTAACTCTTGCCAGATATGATCATTCCCGAGAGAGCCGCAGAGGCAGCGCGAAGCGCATGGAACTTAAACTACGCATTTTTAAAGGACTCTCATTTGCTAAATAGTCCTGTGGCCTAATTTTAAACATTATAAAGATACTTATTTTTTATTCAAAGATTGGTGTAGTGTCCATGTGTGGTGTTGTCACTGAGTTACTGTATGTGTTCACAAATGCTTAGCCTATAACGCCTCCTAGATAAGCCTTGTCTGCTCGCACCACACTACCTCGAGGGTGAGCAGGGGTTATTTTAGAGGGTAATCCCCTTACCCTTACTAGAGGAGAGGGTCCCTGTTTGACACAAGTCCTTACCTGTTCCAACCAGAGACCCGCAAATCTAACAAACATGAATGCACAGATTCCTCATAGTAAAGTAAGATGCACTGCAGTGCACATATTCCTCATAGTACAGTAAGATGCAGTGCACAGATCCCTCTAAGTGCAGTAAGATGCAGTGCAGTGCACAGATCCCTCATAGTGCAGTAAGGTGCATTGCAGTGCACAGATTCCTCATAGTACAGTAAGATGCACTGCACATATTCCTCATAGTACAGTAAGATGCAGTGCACAGATCCCTCTAAGTGCAGTAAGATGCAGTGTAGTGCACAGATCCCTCACAGTGCAGTAAGGTGCAGTGCAGTGCACAGATTCCTCACAGTACAGTAAGATGCACTACAGTGCACATTTCCTCACAGTGCAGTAAGATGCACTGCAGTGAAAAGATCCCTCGCGGTACAGTAAGATGCACTGCAGTGCACAGATTCCTCATAGTACAGTAAGGTGCAGTGCAGTGCACAGATTCCTCATAGTACAGTAAGATGCACTACAGTGCACATATTCCTCATAGTACAGTAAGATGCACTGCAGTGCACAGATTCCTCACAGTACAGTAAGATGCACTGCAGTGCACAGATTTCTCGTAGTACAGTAAGATGCACTGCAGTGTTCAAATCTCCTCTTTACACAAATGATGCCCACAAACACCCCTAGGGCCAGAAAGAAAGCCCCCCAGAGGGGCCCTGGATAGAAAAGCCCAGCTCAGCCCCAGGAGCCCCTGGATAGAAGAGCCCAGCTCAGCCCCAGTGGCCCCCAAATAGAAGAGCCCTGCTCAACCACATGGGCCCCCGGATAGAAGAGCCCAGCTCAGCCCTTAGGGCCCCGGATAGAAGAGCCCAGCTCAGCCCCATGGCCCCGGATAGAAGAGCCCAGATCAGCCCCTCAGGGGACCCCAGATAGAAGAACCCAGCTCAGCCCCAGAGCCCCCGGATAGAAGAGCCCAGCTCAGCCCCCAGGGGTCCCAGATAGAAGAGACCACCTCATCCCCAGTGGCCCCCGGATAGAAGAGCCCAGCTCAGCCCAGGGGCCCCCGGATAGAAGAGCCCAGCTCAGCCCCAGAGCCCCCGGATAGAAGAGCCCAGCTCAGCCCCACGGTTCCCTGATAGAAGAACCCAGCTCAGCCCCAGTTGCCCCGGATAGAAGAGCCCAGCTCAGCCCCAGAACCACCGAAGAGAAGAGCCCAGCTCAGCCCTAGGGGCCCCTGGATAGAAGAGCCCAACTCAGCCCCAGGGATCCCCCGGATAGAAGAGCCCAGCTCAGCCCCTCAGGGGACCCAGATAGAAGAGCCCAGCTCAGCCCCAGAGCCCCCGGATGGAGGAGCCCAGCTCAGCCCCAGGGTCCACTGATAGAAGAGTCCAGCTCAGCCCCAGTGCCCGCAGATAAAAGAGCCCAGATCAGCCCCAGGGGCCCGGATATAAGAGCCCAGCTCAGCCCCAGTTGCCCGCAGATAAAAGAGCCCAGATCAGCCCCAGAGGCCCGGATATAAGAGCCCAGCTCAGCCCCAGGGGCCCCCGGATAGAAGAGCCCAGCTCAGCCCCAGAACCCCTGTAGAGAAGAGCCAAGCTCAGCCCCAGGGGCCCCCGGATAGAAGAGCCCAGCTCAGCCCCAGGGGCCCCCGGATAGATGAGCCCAGCTCAGCCCCTCAGGGGACCCCAGATAGAAGAGCCCAGCTCAGCCCCTTTGGCCCCCGGATAAAAGTGCCCATCTCAGCCCAGGGGCCCCCAGATAGAAGAGCCCAGCTCAGCCCCAGGGGCCCCCTGATAGAAGAGCCCAGTTCAGCCCAAGGGGCCCCCGGATAGAAAAGCCCAGCTCACCCCCAGGGGCACCCGGATAGAAGAGCCCAGCTCAGCCCCAGGGCCCCCGGATAGAAGAGCCCAGCTCAGCCCCAGGGGCCCCTGGATAGAAGAGCCCAGCTCAGCCCCAGGAGCCTCGGATAGAAGAGCCCAGCTCAGCACCAGGGGCCCCGGATAGAAGAGCCCAGCTCAGCCCCCGGGGCCCCGGATAGAAGAACCCAGCTCAGCCCGGCTCCTGCAGAGATTCCCTCCATGATTATTCAGTCTATTTCTACAAACACAGCAGAAGGTGCTGACAATCTCCTACCTGAGCAGAGACGCGTGCAGACATGTCCAGGTTCTCTCCTCCTCCTGGGGGGTTGATGGGGGGGGCAGATCTAGGGTCAGAGGCAGATATGGGGCCTGGGGGGCAGATATGGGGTCTGAGGGGGGGCAGATCTGGGGTCTGAAGATGAAGATAGCTGCACAGACACACAGGGGGTTCTCCCTCCTCTGCAGAGGCTAGGAGTGATGTCAGCACCGCTGCTGGTGCTATCTCTGCCGCTGCTGACCCGGAAGAGGAAACCCTTGTCCCTTCCATCCAATGTGTGCTCAGTGGGTTTCATCAGCAGGCGAGGAGCGCCCTCTGGTGGGCCCTGATGGAATAGTTGTTTGTCTTTTTATAAGAGATGCACTGTTTGTTACTTCACCCATCACACCTCACTACACCTTCCCTTCATGAAAAAGCATGACAACTAAGTTGGCGGTTACTTCCATGGGAACAGAGGTGGAGTGCAATTGAGCGTGAGGCTTTCACTGTGGTCTTGGCACTGAAGAAGCTGAGACCATACATGTTTGGGACTCACTTCCAGGTTCAGACAGACCACAGGCCCCTCAGATAGTTGATGCAAATGAGGGATGACAATCCAAAGATGTTGAGGTGGTCCATTTCACTACAGGGTATGGATTTCACGGTGGAAAATCGCCCTGGCACAGATCACGCCAATGCTGACGGCCTGTCCAGATTTTTTCGCCTTAGTGATGAGAACTACCCTGGGGTAGGGTAGTTCTCCCCACATTTCAGCTGGAGGAGACACGTGTTAGACCTGGCACCATTGGTGTGAGTCTCCCTTCCACTTTTTGCTGATGTGCCTCATGTGTTTTGCTGGTGTTAGCTGCTCGGAGCACTGTGCCACTGCCAATCAGTGTAACAGTGCAAGGGCTCCCTGTATAAAATGCATATATTGATTGGATTCCATGATTGGCTTATTTGTTTTACTGTCAGTCGACCAGTAAAGTGTACCAGGAGTGCCCAGGGCTTGTAAATACAAATGCTGCTGGTGGGCCTGCAGCACTGGTTGCGCCACCCACAGAAGCAGCCTGCTAAAATGTGTCTAAGGTCTGCCATTGCAGAACCTGCGTGCAGTCTGGTACTGTCATGCTGACTGGGCAAGTGCACCTACTTGCCAGTCCCTAAACCTTCCCTTAACTTCATATTAGTCACCCCTATGGTAGGCCCAAGGGCAGGGTGCATTGTAAGCATAAGGTAGGACAAGCCCTGATAAGTGTGGCATGTCCTAATACTGAATCACAGCCATTTTCGTTTTGTACTATTCCAAGGCTACCTGTTCTCATAGGCCAGAATGGGCCGTTAGAATCGTTACATTCTATGATCCTAACAGACTCAGGGAACATGGTCGAAATTCGAGTTTAGTATGCCTGAACTCAGAATAATAAAATACATCTTTCAGTTAAGTTTATTTTAATGTTCTGTGTTTGCAAATACCACTTTTAGAAAGTTGGCATTTGCTTGCCTAACCATTTCAGCCCGCCTCTGCTCTGATGTGTATCTGCTGTCTGGTTTCTGTGGGTGACAGGGCTGGAGAATTCCAGGAGACAGGCTGGGCAGCCAGGTGGCAAATAGAGAGATTACATCCAGATGGGTGGGAGGAGTGCACCTAGACTATGAATAGGGCTGTGCTCTACCACCACAATGCTGGCTCCAAATCCTCTGGAGCGTCTGATGTCTCTGCCCTGCACCCTGAAAGAAGAAGTTAGAAGAATGTCCACAAAGTGCTCAAGAACTGGACTGAACTAGGAAAAGGCACCCGGGCCTGAAAGAACAAAAGATTTGTGGTTTAAATATTGGAGCCCTGCTCCTAAGAAATCAGATCTTGCTTGAACCAAGAAGAACCTCTGCCCAACGAGAAGGAACTGGGAAAGCTGCAAGGAGGAGTACTGTCCCTGAACTGGGGGATCGGCCTGCAGTGGTTGCCTTGCTGCGAGAGGAGAGGAAGAGACTAAAGAGACTTTTATCAACTTGTGTTTTTAACAATCTCCAAGGGCTTGTGGGTGAGCTTGCCCCCTGAACGGAGTCCCAGCAATATTGGACTCCTACTGCCTCAAACAGAGCCGCTGGACATTGCCAAGATTTACCCTGCCGCTGGAGCCGCAATCTGAGTGCGACTCGTACCCCCCTGTTCACTTTGAAGTCTGTGCCCAGCCACCCGCACCGCGTGACTCCGCTCCGAATTCGAGCCATAGCTCGCACCGTCCAAGAAGGGCCACCCGCACCCCGCTTCACCCTCCTCCATTCGAGCCAGACTGACTCGCCGCACTCCTACCGCTGGACACAGGGATCTGAGTGCACCGAAAAGGCTAAGTACAGCCCGTTCGCTCGCAGTGTACCGTCCGCCTTGCACTGCGCTAGTGAGATCCCCCGGCAGCCCCGCACTCGAAGAGTATGGCCCGTACGTACGCCATGTACCAGCTGCCTTGTACCGTGCTGCTTCGCATCGAAAAGGCATCCCCGCTCTGAGGCACGACGCGCATCACGCCTCCCACAGTGAATGCCGGAAAACTAGCATTGTCCGCCTCGCTCCTCAGGGCCCCTGCACTATGCCTCTCACAAGATGCCTACAGCCAGCCGGGGTCCGCACCGCAGTGGGGCCGCCAACGTCCCTGGTTTGCCTTCACTCCTGCCAGTGCCTCGTGCTCGTCGGATGCATTTCAAGGAAAACTGTACGCCTCGCACTGTGACTGTATGCGCGCCGGACCCGAATGTCCGTGACGCTGATTTTTAACTCTTGCCAGATATGATCATCCCAGAGAGAGCCGCACAGGCAGCGCGAAGCGCATGGAACTTAAACTACGCATTTTTAAAGGACTCTCATTTGCTAAATAGTACTGTGGCCTAATTTTAAACGTAATAAAGATACGTATTTTTTATACAAAGATTGGTGTAGTGTCCATGTGTGGAGTTGTCACTGAGTTACTGTATGTGTTCACAAGTGCTTAGCCTATAACGCCTCTTAGATAAGCCTTGTCTGCTCGCACCACACTACCTAGAGGGCTATTTTAGAGGGTAATCCCCTTACCCTGACTTGAGGAGAGGGTCCCTGCTTGACACAAGTCCTTACCTGTTCCAACCAGAGACCCCCGAAATGTAACAAATATGAATGCACAGATTCTTCATAGTACAGTAAGATGCACTCCAGTGCACAGATTCCTCATAGTACAGCAAGATGCAGTGCACAGATCCCTCTAAGTGCAGTAAGATGCAGTGCAGTGCACAGATCCCTCATAGTGCAGTAAGGTGCATTGCAGTGCACAGATTCCTCATAGAACAGTAAGATGCACTGCACAGATTCCTCATAGTAAAGTAAGATGCAGTGCACAGATCCCTCATAGTATAGTAAGGTGCAGTGTAGTGCACAGATCCCTCACAGTGCAGTAAGGTGCAGTGCAGTGCACAGATTCCTCACAGTACAGTAAGATGCACTACAGTGCACATATTCCTCACAGTGCCGTAAGATGCCCTCCAGTGAACAGATTCCTCACAGTACAGTAAGATGCACTGCAGTGCACAGATTCCTCATAGTACAGTCGGATGCACTTCAGTAAACAGATTCCTCACAGTACAGTAAGATGCACTGCAGTGCACAGATTCCTCAGAGTACAGTAAGATGCACTGCAGTGCACAGATTCCTCATAGTACAGTAAGATGCACTGCAGTGCACAGATTCCTCATAGTACAGTAAGATGCACTACCGTGCACAAATTCCTCATCGTACAGTAAGATGCACTGCAGTGTTCAAATCTCCTCTTTAACACAAATGATGCCCACAAACAGCCCTAGGGCCAGAAAGAAACCCCCCCAGAGGGGCCCTAGATAGAAAAGCCCAGCTCAGCACCGGGAGCCCCTGGATAGAAGAGCCCAGCTCAGGCCCAGGAGTCCACGGATAGAAGAGCCCAGCTCAGCCCCCCAGGGTCCCCGAATAGAAGAGCCCAGCTCAACCACAGGGGCCCCCGGATAGAAGAGCTCAGCTCAGCCCGAAGGGCCCCGGATAGAAGAGGCCAGCTCAGCCGCTCAGGGGACCCCAGATAGAAGAGCCCTACTCAGCCCCAGGGCCCCGGATGGAAGAGCCCAGCTCAGCCCCAGGGGCCCCCGGATAGAAGAGCCCACCTTAGCCCAGGGGCCCTGGATAGAAGAGCCCAGCTCAGCCCCAGGGGCCCCCGGATAGAAGAGCCCAGCTCAGCCCTCGGGCCCCCGGATAGAAGAGCCCAGCTCAGCCCCAGAGGCCCCCGGATAGAAGAGCCCAGCTCAGCCCTCGGGCCCCGGATAGAAGAGCCCAGCTCAGTCTCAGAACCCCCCCGGATAGAACAGCCCAGCTCAGCCCCAGGGCCCTGGACAGAAGAGCCCAGCTCAGCCACAGGGGCCCCGGATAGAAGAGCCCAGCTCAGCCCTAGGGGCCCCAGATAGAAGAGTCTAGCTCAGCCCCCCAGGGGTCCCTGGGATAGAAGAGCCCAGGTCAGCCCCTGGGCCCCCGCATAGAAAAGCCCAGCTCAGCCCCAGGGGCCCCGGATAGAAGAGCCCAGCTCAGCCCTAAGGGCCCCCAGATAGAAGAGTCCAGCTCAGCCCCCAGGGGCCCGGATAGAAGAGCCCAGCTCAGCCCCAGGGGCCCCCGGATAAAAGAGCCTAGCTCAGCCCCAGGGGCCTTGGATAGAAGAGCCCAGCTCGGCCTGTCCCCCAAAGCGGCCCCGGATAGATGAGGCCAGCTCAGCCCCTCAGGGGACCCCAGATAGAAGAGCCCTGCTCAGCCCCAGGGCCCCGGATAGAAGAGCCCAGCTCAGCGCCAGGGCCCCCCCGATAGAAGAGCCCAGCTCAGCCCCAGAGCCCCCGGATAGAAGAGCCCAGCTCAGCCCCAGGGGCCCCTGGATAGAAGAGCTCAGCTCAGCCCCAGGAGCCTCGGATAGAAGAGCCCAGCTCAGCCCCAGGGGCCCCGGATAGAAGAGCCCAGCTCAGCCCCCGGGGCCCCGGATAGAAGAGCCCAGCTCAGCCCGGCTCCTGCAGAGATTCCCTCCATGATTATTCAGTCTATTTCTACAAACACAGCAGAAGGTGCTGACAATCTCCTACCTGAGCAGAGACGTGTGCAGACATGTCCAGGTTCTGTCTTCCTCCTGGGTGGTTGATGGGGGGGGGGCAGATCTAGGGTCAGGGGCAGATCTGGGGACTGGGGGGCAGATATGGGGTCTGAGGGGGGGCAGATCTGGGGTCTGAGGGGGGTCTGAAGATGAAGATAGCTGCACAATCACACAGGGGGTCCTCCCTCCTCTGCAGAGGCCGGGAGTGATGTCAGCACCGCTGCTGGTGCTATCTCTGCCGCTGCTGACCCGGAAGAGGAAACCCTTCTCCCTTCCATCCAATGTGTGCTCAGTGGGTTTCATCAGCAGGCGAGGAGCGCCCTCTGGTGGGCCCTGATGGAATAGGAGTTGTTTGTCTTTTTATAAGAGATGCACTGTTCGTTACTTCACCCATCACACCTCACTACACCTTCCCTTCATGAAAAAGCATGACAACTAAGTCTTGATGATAATAAGCAAAGATTTTTAAAGTAATAAAAGTATATCTTTTTCTATGAAACTTTTGTCCCTGACCATGTTACATTTATTGTCAAAAAGAATTATTCTATGTGTGTGTTATGGGTTTCCCTTCTGGTGAAACTCCTAAAGAGATTTATTTCCACGTTAATCATTGTTTCTATATACGTAACCATGTAGGAGGGCTTTGACCAACCTGTAGCTTTCATCAGTTGGAGGTTACTTCCACGAGAACAGAGGTGGAGTGCAATTGAGCGTGAGGCTTTCGTTGTGGTCTTGGCACTGAAGAAGCTGAGACCATACCTGTTTGGGACTCACCTCCAGGTTCAGACAGACCACAGGCCCCTCAGATAGTTGATGCAAATGAGGGATGACAATCCAAAGATGTTGAGGTGGTCCATTTCACGCTTTGAGGTTGCTTACGTTTGCTCTTACCAGCCGCTACAGGAGTAGCTCTCTGCTTAAACTCTGTTCCAGCCCTTGGGTGAAGAGGGAAGTTTCATCGTCTGCGTGGCCGCAGAGGAGGCGCGAGGCATGGCTCCGGGACTGCGAGGCTCAGCCTTCAACTCCATCAGCTGTTGCCTCTTCCCGTGTGAGCCGCGCCCCCTCCCAGTGCCCGCCCACCAAGCTTCATAACCTCTTGCGGCCCCCGCTTCGCGGGAGCCGCTCGCTTTGAGGTTGCTTAGGTTTGCTCTTACCAGCCGCTACAGGAGTAGCTCCCTGCTTAAACTCTGTTCCAGCCCTTGGGTGAAGAGGGAAGTTTCATCGTCTGCGTGGCCGCAGAGGAGGCGCGAGGCGTGGCTCCGGGACTGCGAGGCTCAGCCTTCAACTCCATCAGCTGTTGCCTCTTCCCGTGTGAGCCGCGCCCCCTCCCAGTGCCCGCCTCCCCCATCACCTGACAGTGTAATAAAAACAAGAGCATAGACGCGCATCGCGGGATGCGCGCGGGTCGTAGCCCGGGGCGAAGCCCGGGCCAAGGGCGGGCCCGTTGTTGCCAGTTAGTGCCCGATAGAGACTGGACCGGGCCACCTCTCTTTCATCACTGAACCTGCAGCAAATTAACATCATGCCACCAAAAACCAGGAGTACCACAAAGACTAAATCCAAACATGCACAGGAGGTAGCTCAAATAACGGGTCCCATCGACCTATTTATCTCACGGACCCATGAGGTAATAAATCAGAGTATTGCTCTGATGGAAAAGAGAGTGTCACTAGATCTCATGAACGCGAACGCTAAACGTTCTTCTCTAGGCGCTATAGCAAACGCCACTTCTCCCATACACCACAACTCTCAAAACTGTTCCCTTCCCGTGACTCTGTCAGCACCAGACATAAATACAGTACCATCCTTAGTAAATCTGTCTGTAACACAGTCCGAGTCTGACCTCTCAATAACTTCGGACGACTTGGAAGCAACCCCTGACCTGGCGATTTGTCGTACCCAGGAGGACGCCCAGACAAACACTAACCTGTTCCAACAAGGAGAAAGGGAAGGAGCTATCCCAAAACGAAACACACCAACTGCCGATAAAGCAGCAATTACGGCTCCGAGTCCAGAGCATGTTACAACACATTCGATCTCCATAACGCAGCAAAGTACACTACTCCCCTCTGCAACCAACCTACCTCATTTGGCAATTTCAAACGAGACTTCTGACAATATATGCAGAACATGCAAAGTCACTTCGCAAGTTCTCACTACAACAAAAGATCTCTTATTTCAATATCTAAAACCCATTCAACTTAGCATCAGAAACTTAGAAGCTCAGCTAACTATAATTTCTGCCACCCTCCTCGACACCAACACCCGCATTGAAACAAAGGGTCAACGGAATCCACCGCAGCCATCCAAAAAACAATTCCAAGCACAATCAAATAAAGCAGTTAAACCTTCCAATTCAACAACCCTAGTTCAAAAAAGTGACAAACAAAACATTATAAATCAAAATCCACCATCCAAAACGCCTCAAATACAGCGGAATAAAACCTCTGCTGTATCTAATCAACAACTTGAAAACACTGACTCTGTCATTGTAGATACCCCGGGCCCAGTGATGAATAAAGACAACAGCAGAGTTCACCCGGAAAAAAAGCCAGCATCCCCCCCATTGAAACCAGCGGCCTCCCAGCCGTCTCCCAAAAACACCTTCAAAAAAACACCAGTAACAAGACGCCCTGCCCATTTGCCCCCGGAAGCCACTCCCTATACGATAGTCCTCACAGGCGTACCAGAATTAACTGACAATACACCTGAAACTGCATGGTCACTTAAAAACAAGGTCATGCAGTGGCTAAGCATCAACAGACCTCTCGAATCCCATCTATCTGGAGGGATCACCACAATCCGTAGGGTAGCCTGGGTAGGCAAAACAACAAAATCAATCCGCGGTGACTGTATTGTAGTAACATGCAAAGACCCGTCTGCAGTGGACTACATCTGCGCCTGGCCCTCGCTGGAAAAGAAGGGGGGGATCGATGCTCGGCATCTCTCCTTTTTTTATCCTCCAGTGAGACAGCACCGCAATACACCTCCTTGGTCCTGGCATCAGTTCCCTAAAGAACCATGGAACCAAGAGCCATGGAACCAGACGGAGTATATATATGACCACGCAGGCAGGAATGGGCCGAGAGAACGGCTGAGAGAACGGCCGAGGCACTACTGGCAAGAAAGACCCTGCCAAACCTACGAAGGCTGGCAGGGCCTCCCAACGCAAAACCGTTTTGACTGTCTAGAGATGGTCCACTGACCATTCAGGGATGAACCTAGACACGTAAAACCTGTCACTACACCGCAACCAGCTAACTTCACACAACACCTAGCACTCCCAGAGCCCCCTTCTGACAAACACACTACCTCTGGATTGCGTCACCAACCAACTGTAGCCTCTAAAGCTTCTGTCGGACCCCCGCGGGTCAGACCACGACAACTATCAGTAGTCAACGTTGTTAATAACCAGCCAAATCCACTACATGCCTCGTTGGAAACTGCAAACTTGAGTGTCTCCATCGCATACTGGAACATTGCAGGCCTAACCACAAAAATAACATCCTCTTCGTGGCTCGATACAGCAAAGCAACACCAAATTCTGTGTCTACAAGAAACCTGGTGCACAACCCCACTGCATCTGGTGGGTTACAAAACTCTTTTCACCCAAGCAATACCAGGAAACATGGGTAGACCAAAGGGGGGGCTTACGACCTATATCGCCAATACCCTACCTCTCAAAGTGAAACTACTAAAGGAGTCACCCACCTTTCAAATCATACAAATCACGCAGCCAACAGCATCCAAAGGAAACAATCACATATTCATCAACTATTACAATAACTCAGGCACTCTGGAATGCTGCTCATACCTAGAAGAAATAGCTGCATTTCTAACTTCATTTCATAATGACAATAACAAAACCCCAACTTATCTTATTTGGGGTGGCGACTTCAATCTTACACTGTGCCCAAAACACAAAAATGGGAACTGTGGGCTCCAAAATGAACTTGGGAATCCGATACCTCACTTTGCTCATTCGCCATGCGGCAACAAACTAAACGAAATCCTTTTCTCACTAGACCTGGATTTTGTCAACGAACTAGTAGATCCGCAGCAAGACTATTTACCCACCTTTCATGGGCGAGGCTGTTCCACAACAATTGACTACATAATAGCCTCAAACTCCCTCAAAGGGCAACTAACTATGAGATTGGATCAAACCCAATAAGTGATCACTATCCGCTCAGCGTGGTAATCCACACGAAACAAGCAGGGACACACCCTCGATCAACACTCGATCACCATGAACAAACTGAACGGGTACTCAATCAAATGGGCAAAGATTGACCCAGAAGAGACGATACAGAGGATTCTCGGAAAAACACACCATTGGCGATCCAAATGTATGTCCCTGGAGACACCACCTGAAACAATTGTTACCTCCTTCCAAAGAATACGGGAAGCAGTAAGGGACGAGCTATTTGTAAGCTCAAAAAACAAGCCCAAGCTCCCTACCGTGAGATGGTTTGATACCTCCTGCCGGAAGGCTCTTACATCTCTCAAAGAAGCTCTACGCAAGCAGCCGAGAGACCCCCAGGAAGTTTCCCAACTGAGGAAAAACTACAACACTGCTCGGCAAGACCGCAAAAAACAGATCAAACGAGACCTCTGGCTACGTCTACATGACAGTGCTCAAAGGAAAGATAGCACCGCATTTTGGCAGACCATAAGATCACCCTTCTTGGCCAACAGCAACGATCCTGATCACCTCGATGTGGCAATAACCGAGGAGGACTGGGTTTCCCATTTTTCAAAAATTTTTGGAACACCGATAGATGCCACACCAAACAAACAAACACAAGAAGCCGAACTGGAGAAAAACAATATCTACCCTATCAATTTACGGTTCTCCCTTAACGAAATCACAAAGGCAATTAAGGCTTCAAAACCTGGCAACGCCCCTGGCCCCGACGGGATTCCAATGGATCTGTTCCTATATGACGTAGACTACTGGTCAAAAATAATTACACGGGTCATGTCAGCAGTAGTCTTAACAGGCCTCTTCGATTCATGGTCAACCTCAATACTACTACCCATCTTCAAAAAAGGTGACCGCAACGATCCCACTTGTTACAGGCCAATCTCCCTTCTGGACTCCATGGGCAAGATTGCAGGTCGACTACTCCTGGACCGACTACAATCTTGGGCCCGGGAGAATAACATCATAACCGACCTGCAATACGGTTTCCAGAAGGGACTTGGGACCGTGGAACAGGCCCTTAACCTTGTCCTCCTGGTTGGAAAATATGTCCGTGCTAAAGGAGGCAACATCTTCCTTGTTTACATAGACCTAAGTGCAGCATTTGACTGTGTCCAGCATGCGAAGCTCTGGCAAACACTAGCCGACCTTGGTGTGGATCCCCCGATACTAACCTTCCTAAGAGAACTCTACACTAATGCAGAGGGTCGAGTACGATTTGGTACCAGCGGCGAACTGTCACGACCCTTCCAAATAACAAGAGGAGTAAGACAGGGTTGTGTACTGGCTCCCTTCCTGTTCAACCTTTACACAAATGGGCTTGAACAGGCGATGCTGGAGGGGAGCCAGGACTTGCCTCAGATAAACCACCGCCCGATACCCACCCTCTTGTATGCTGATGACTCAGTAATCCTAGCACGGACCTTAAACCAACTCCAGCGGCAGCTCAACAAATACGCAACATTCATGGACACTCTTGGCCTAAAAATTAACATCAAGAAAACATTTACAACGAACATTGGCCCCAGGACAAAAGTTTCCAAACCCATTTCTATCAATAACAACAGTCTAGAAAAAACCCCGGTCTATCCATATTTGGGTATCCTAGTGGATGACAAAATGAACTGGCGCAAGGCAGTGGAAGCTAGAAACCTCCATTTCCGTCGAGCAACCTCAGCATTAACATCTTTTTCGAGGAAATTGGGTAAACCAGCCCCATCCGAATTGTTAGCCATATATTACGCAAAATGCCACAGTGTGGCCACCTACGGAGCTGGAATCTGGGGACATGGTCGCATTGACCAGCTTCAGGTCACCGAAAATGCCTTTATCAAATACATTCTTGCCCTTCCCCAAGGTTCCCCGATTTTAGCCTCGCACCGGGAGCTTGGTATGGAATACATCATCGATACCATCCGATGCCAGCCAATCTTATTGTGGCATCGTATATGGTGTAATCCTGAAAGTCATCTTACCCGCTCCCTCATTACTGACTGTCTAGGCTTGACAAAATGGCAGAAAATCCCGTGGCTAAATTACATATACAACTTCTTTAAAGATCTGGACTGTGAACATTATTTTCTTGAACCACCGTCAGTTGAAGACATTTCAAGGAAACAACTTAAGCAAATGTCCATGGGCCATCTGAGAGACCTCCGGAATCAGGCCGAGATTATCAAACCACAAAACGAAAAAATCTGTTTATTGCAGCCAGGAAAAGTTATCCAACCCTACTTGACATATTTTTTATCGAACCACGAAAAGTTCTTACTCACAAGACTACGTTTCGATGTTTTCTATTGCTTGGTTTCATTCCCGGAAATACAGAACTGGTCCAGCAACCTGACGAGATGCCCCTGTGACGGAGTCTCCTCACAATCCACGATTCATGTTGTCCTTTTTTGCAAATACTACAAACTAGCAAGGAAAACATGGATCATCCCCATTCTCCGATCAAGTGGACTCAGACAATCTTACCCAGCACTCTCCTACTTACAATCCCCCAAATCCCCTTATGAAGCCAAACTCATAGCGACTTTTCTTAAAACAGTCATAATAGCACGCCGTAACATTTCTAGCTAAACCAGTTTTTCTCATAAACTCGTAAAATCGATTCCACTATTTCAAAATGCTCTGCTGTACAGTGATATAACTTTTCACGTGATTCTATTACTTTTAAACTTTCTTTGTGTGTAAAACCTTTTTAAATGTACTTTTTATGATTATTCAATTTAATAATCGAATAAAAGTTGATGAAACTGAAACACTACAGGGTATGCATTTCACAGTGGAAAATCGCCCTGGCACAGATCACGCCAATGCTGACGGTCTGTCTGGATTTTTTCGCCTTAGTGATGAGAACTACCCTGGGGTAGGGTAGTTCTCCCCACATTTCAGCTGAAGGAGACAAGTGTTAGACCTGGCACCATTGGTGTGAGTCTCCCTTCCACTTTTTGCTGATGTGCCTCATGTGTTTTGCTGGTGTTAGCTGCTCGGAGCACTGTGCCACTGCCAATCAGTATCACAGTGCAAGTGCTCTCTGTATAAAATGCATATATTGATTGGATTCCATGATTGGCTTATTTTTTTTACTGTCAGTCGACCAGTAAAGTGCACAAGGAGTGCCCAGGGCTTGTAAATACAAATGCTGCTGGTGGGCCTGCAGCACTGGTTGCGCCACCCACAGAAGCAGCCTGCTAAAATGTGTCTAAGGTCTGCCATTGCAGAACCTGCGTGCAGTCTGGTACTGTCATGCTGACTGGGCAAGTGCACCTACTTGCCAGTCCCTAAACCTTCCCTTAACTTCATATTATTCACCCCTATGGTAGGCCCAAGGGCAGGGAGCATTGTAAGCATAAGGAAGGACAAGCCCTGATAAGTGTGGCATGTCCTAATACTGAATCACAGCCATTTTCGTTTTGTACTATTGCAAGGCTACCTGTTCTCATAGGCCAGAATGGGCTGTTAGAATTGTTACATTCTATGATCCTAACAGACTCAGGGAACATGGTAGAAATTCGAGTTTAGTATGCCTGAACTCAGAATAATAAAATACATCTTTCAGTTAAGTTTATTTTAATGTTCTGTGTTTGCAAATACCACTTTTAGAAAGTTGGCATTTGCTTGCCTAACCATTTCAGCCCGCCTCTGCTCTGATGTGTATCTGCTGTCTGGTTTCTGTGGGTGACAGGGCTGGAGAATTCCAGGAGACAGGCTGGGCAGCCAGGTGGCGAATAGAGAGATTACATCCAGATGGGTGGGAGGAGTGCACCTAGACTATGAATAGGGCTGTGCTCTACCACCACAATGCTGGCTCCACCTCCTGTGGAGCGTCTGATGTCTCTGCCCTGCACCCTGAAAGAAGAAGTCAGAAGCATGTCCACAAAGTGCTCAAGAACTGGACTGAACTAGGAAAAGGCACCCGGGCCTGAAAGAACAAAAGATTTGTGGTTTAAATATTGGAGCCCTGCTCCGAAGAAATCAGATCCTGCTTGAACCAAGAAGAACCTCTGCCCAACGAGAAGGAACTGGGAAAGCTGCAAGGAGGAGTACTGTCCCTGACCTGGGGGATCGGCCTGCAGTGGTTGCCTTGCTGCGAGAGGAGAGGAAGAGACTAAAGAGACTTTTATCAACTTGTGTTTTTACCAATCTCCAAGGGCTTGTGGGTGAGCTTGCCCCCTGAACGGAGTCCCAGGAATATTGGACTCCTACTGCCTCAAACAGAGCCGCTGGACATTGCCAAGATTTACCTACTGCTGGAGCCGCAATCCGAGTGCGACTCGTACCCCCCTGTTCACTTTGAAGTCTGTGCCCAGCCACCCCGCACCACGTGACTCCGCTCCAAATTCGAGCCATAGCTCGCACTGTCCAAGAAGGGCCACCCGCACCCCACTTTTCCCTCCTCCATTCGAGCCGGACTGACTCGCGGCACTCCTACCGCTGGACACAGGGATCTGAGTGCACCAAAAAGGCTAAGTACGGCCCGTTCGCTCGCAGCGTACCGTCCCCCTTGCACTGCGCTAGTGAGATCCCCCGGCAGCCCCACACTCGAAGAGTATGGCCCGTACGTTCGCCATGTACCAGCTGCCTTGTACCGCGCTGCTTCGCATCGAAAAGGCATCCCCGCTCTGAGGCACGACGCGCATCACGCCCCCCACAGTGAATGCCGGAAAACCAGCATTGTCCGCCTCACTCCTCGGGGCCCCTGCACTATGCCTCTCACAAGACGCCCACAGCCAGCGGGGGTCCGCACCGCAGTGGGGCCGCCAACGTCCCTGGTTTGCCTTCACTCCTGCCAGTGCCTCGTCCTCGTCGGATGCATTTCAAGGAAAACTGTACGCCTCGCACTGTGACTGTATGCGCGCCGGACCCGAATGTCCGTGACGCTGATTTTTAACTCTTGCCAGATATGATCATCCCAGAGAGAGCCGCACAGGCAGCGCGAAGTGCATGGAACTTAAACTACACATTTTTAAAGGACTCTCATTTGCTAAATAGTACTGTGGCCTAATTTTAAACGTTATAAAGATACGTATTTTTTATACAAAGATTGGTGTAGTGTCCATGTGTGGAGTTGTCACTGAGTTACTGTATGTGTTCACAAGTGCTTAGCCTATAACGCCTCTTAGATAAGCCTTGTCTGCTCGCACCACACTACCTAGAGGGTGAGCAGGGGTTATTTTAGAGGGTAATCCCCTTAAACTGACTTGAGGAGAGGGTCCCTGCTTGACACAAGTCCTTACCTGTTCCAACCAGAGACCCCCGAAATGTAACAAACATGAATGCACAGATTCTTCATAGTACAGTAAGATGCACTCCAGTGCATAGATTCCTCATAGTACAGCAAGATGCAGTGCAGTGCACAGATCCCTCATAGTGCAGTAAGGTGCATTGCAGTGCACAGATTCCTCATAGAACAGTAAGATGCACTGCACAGATTCCTCATAGTAAAGTAAGATGCAGTGCACAGATCCCTCATAGTATAGTAAGGTGCAGTGTAGTGCACAGATCCCTCACAGTGCAGTAAGGTGCAGTGCAGTGCACAGATTCCTCACAGTACAGTAAGATGCACTACAGTGCACAGATTCCTCACAGTGCAGTAAGATGCACTCCAGTGAACAGATTCCTCACAGTACAGTAAGATGCACTGCAGTGCACAGATTCCTCATAGTACAGTAAGGTGCAGTGCAGTGCACAGATTCCTCATAGTACAGTAGGATGCACTTCAGTGAACAGATTCCTCACAGTACAGTAAGATGCACTGCAGTGCACAGATTCCTCATAGTACAGTAAGGTGCAGTGCAGTGCACAGATTCCTCATAGTACAGTAAGATGCACTGCAGTGCACAGATTCCTCATAGTACAGTAAGATGCACTACTGTGCACAGATTCCTCGTCGTACAGTAAGATGCACTGCAGTGTTCAAATCTCCTCTTTAACACAAATGATGCCCACAAACATCCTTAGGGCCAGAAAGAAAGCCCCCCAGAGGGGCCCTAGATAGAAAAGCCCAGCTCAGCCCCATGAGCCCCTGGATAGAAGAGCCCAGCTCAGGCCCAGGAGTCCACAGATAGAAGAGCCCAGCTCAGCCCCCCATGGTCCCCGAATAGAAGAGCCCAGCTCAACCACAGGGGCCCCCGGATAGAAGAGCCCAGCTCAGCCCCAAGGCCCCCGGATAGAAGAGCCCAGCTCAGCCCCAAGGCCCCCGGATAGAAGAGACCAGCTCAGCCCCAGGGGCCCCAGATAGAAGAGCCCAGCTCAGCCCCAAGGCCCCCGGATAAAAGAGCCCAGCTCAGCCCCAGGGGCCCAGGACAGAAGAGCCCAGCTCAGCCCCAGGGTCCTTCAGAGATTCCCTCCAGGATTAATCAGTCTATTTCTACAAACACAGCAGAAGGTGCTGACAATCTCCTACCTGAGCAGACACCTGTGCAGGAATGTCCAGGCTCTCCCTCCTCCTCGGGTGTTGATGGGGGGGGGGGGGGGGGGGCAGATCTGGGGTCAGGGGCACATCTGTGGCCTGGGGGGCAGATTAGGGGTCTGAGGGGGGGGGCAGATCTGGGGTCTGAGGGGGGTCTGTGAGGGTCTGAAGATGAAGATAGCTGCACAGACACACAGTGGGTCCTCCCTCCTCTGCAGAGGCCGGGAGTGATGTCAGCACCGCTGCTGGTGCTGCCTCTGCCGCTGCTGACCCGGAAGAGGAAACCCTTCTCCCTTTCATCCAATGTGCAGCTCAGTGGGTTTCATCAGCAGGCGAGGAGCGCCCTCTGGTGGGCCCTGATGGAATAGGAGTTGTTTGTCTTTTTATAAGAGATGCACTGTGTGTAACTCCACCCATCACACGTCACTGCACCTTCCCTTCATGAAAAAGCATGACAACTAAATCTTGATGATAATAAGCAAAGATTTTTAAAGAAATAAAAGTATATCTTTTTCTATGAAACTTTTGTCCCTGACCATGTTACATTATTGTCAAAAAGAATTGTTCTAGGTGTGTGTTATGGGTTTCCCTTCTGGTGAAACTCCTAACGAGATTTATTTCCATGTGAATCATTGTTTCTTTGTTTCTATATATGTAACCATGTAGGTGGAGCATTAAACTAGAATGTTTGTATTATAAAAGTAAAAAAAAAGGAAACATTCTGTGACATGCAGTACCGATAGTGTAAGATACTGTTAGAATAGGAAAAATAATGTTTGCGTATTTTTTTGTGTAAGTTAGCATTCGCGGCGCCATTTTCTATGTGTTCGCCGTTTTGAGTTAAAAATCACAACTAATTTTTTGTCATTTCTGAGAAGAGGCCTCTACTGAGATTCATTTCTCGAGGCTGTGCTTTGCTTCACTAATGAATACATTGTCCTTATTTGAGCATACCTTTCCCACTAGATAGAAGCCTTGTCCCACTTGTCTAGTGGTGGGCACAGGCAGAGCGACCTTGAGTAGTAGAGAGTGGCCTAAGAATCGAAACGTATTCTCTGTACTTCACTGTTTAGCTGCATCTGCCTGGAAAATTTAATTATGGAATGCCTTCATTGGTTTCCTAATTACATTTTTTGCCCAAATCCTCTTCGATCAATCTACTGTTTCTAAATTCTTGTTACCCCTGCATTATTCTGTTTACTAACTTTGTTATTTTATATTTAAATGTGTACCTCAAACTGCCTCTGTCTTTATTCGTCTGTCTGTAGCTTGCTTTCTTCTGGTTTTTCAGTCAGCTTTCCCTCTCCCCTTAAATATTTTGTGGACTGCCTAGTGGTGGTAATGTAAGACTCAGAGAACCCATTGGTCGTTACTACTACTAGTACTACTACTATGCCGTGCAGATTGCATGCCCAAGTAAGGTATTATACCCGTGTTTGTTGAGATGGGAAGGCTTTCTTTTACTATCTCATGTCCAATCAGTAAAACGAGAGAGTGGCCATGGTCACATTGGATACCACAAAGTGTTGTTTTCTGCTCTTCATGGCCCAGTATTATATACATATTAGTAGCAGTTAATGGTGAACTGATTACCGTGCACCTCGGCTGAAAGGAAGTGTGGGGAGGAGGAGGAGGAGGACGGCATCATTACATTTTCCTACCAAGAAGACCTTGAGTCCGATTGTCCGCCCAGTCTTATTTCTTTTCAAAAACCCAGATAGCTCTAGACACTGAGTCCAGTCCTTTACAGGTTGTCTTCTTGAGCGACATTTCAAAAATTGCCACCAACAAAATGCCGAACCGGATATTTTATTATTTTTGATTGGACATATTGTCTGTACCTGAATTGTAGTGATGTGTGTGGTGTATGTATTTTCAATCTTGCTACGGAAAAAATATAATTAGAGGAAGGTTGATGTAAACGAATCTAGGACCCTAGTATAAAATTCCTGATTTATGTCCTTATATAGGTAGATTGTATCATATTCTTATAAAGGCATAGAAATCAATTCCATATTTGGCCCAAACCATACAGCCAAAATACGGCAGGGATACTTCCACTAAGCTCCAAGAATTAACAGCGTTTACTTGGAAAAACCCGCCTTCAGCAGCCCGGGACTTCCCCCTGCTTGAATATTAAGTTCTCCTAGAACTCTCGACATTTTCCAAGAATTGAGCCTTTGAGTGGCGTTATTAAGTCCAAACATGTGTCAAACTCGGCACCTTCAAAGTATAAATATGCCTTGATTTGCCCAATCAAACACACAGTGCTTTGAAGCAGATCGACTATCTACTTGCCCGACACCCTGCAGCAGCAAGTGCCGAGGAAGCCGACCCTCCAGCAGACGCACTGCGAGACTCTGCCATTTCTCTTTGCCGAGAAATCCAGTTCCAGTGTTTCCAGATTACCCTTGCGGGTATCCGGGAAATCGAGTCCCGAGAACGAGATACAAGACCTCCTTCATTCTAAAACCAAAGGCACGGAGCTGATTAGCCCTCTTAGAGAATTCTTGGAATTAGATTCCTGGTAGAAAAAATCCTAGACTTAAACTCCTCCTCTTATACTCCCTCCCTCGTACTAGACTTAGGTTAGGTACACCGGGTAGGCGTATTTTAGAAGCACTAGTTGAGTATTTTTAGCCATCCTTTATTACTGTATGTATTTTATACATTTTATACCTTTTATGCACTTAATGGCTTAACACCCACATCATGCTTTTACAGTACTATTTTATAATAATGTTCGTATTATATGCCTTGTACTTCATAGTAAGCTTTACTATTGTAGCAGTTCATTTTCAATGCTTGAGAAAGAAGACTGTTCAATAAATAACCTCTTTAATTGAAAACGCCTGTCTCTCTATTTTCTCAGCCGCTCTGGTGAAACGAAGCATGCACGATTGACTGAGTGAATTAGCTATCTATTGTTTCCGCGACTCTAGAGATTGCTTTCTTAATCATAGGAAACAAACTTGTCATGTTTATGCGGTTGTCAGAAACTAATCTCTTCTTGTGAATTTGAGAAAATTTCTAGTGACCTCTGAGCTAGCTGGCACTCACAATTAAGTCTAATATATTCGGTAGAGACCTAGGGGACTTCACGCCTACGTCTAAGCTACAGGATATATTATTCCAATGCGCAGAGCCTATTGGGAATATAGGACCTACACTACAAGGTGTATATGGCATCTAAACAATGTGTAATGTTTTTTCTAGCAGTACCGACCACCAGTGTCAGGGCCAGCGGAGACGGGGATGCCAGCCAGCAGGGAGCAGATGTGGCAGCTGCAGGGGGTGAGCCAGCAGCAGTGGTGGGCGGTCGTGAGTTCTCCATGGGGTTTAATGGGTCAACTCAAAGCAAGGATCCATGGGTGGGTAAATGACAAATGTATGTTGGTGAAAGGTTTGTTGAGAATGATAGCCATGTTTGGTTGGATGGATGTTATTCAATCATAGGTGAAGACTGGATGAAGAGAATGTAAAACATAAACCGTGCCAGAGTAGCAAAGGCAAGGGTGATAAAATAATGCTAGAAGAACAATGCATTTATAAATGGAAAAATCCCTGGGAAGAAGAATAAACATGGAATATTTTTGTTTATCAAGGTTTTTGTTAAAATGTTTAAGGTTGTATTTAGGACTACTGCGTTGACTCACAGTAGTTTCCAAGCACAACATATATATTATGAACCCACCCTTCATCAGTCGCCTCCCTCCGAGGCCCACTCCCTACTCATGGCATTTTTCGACAGTGTCAGCCATGGGTGGCCTATCGGCTGTATGGTTACAACAATTACAATAGCAGTACCTCACGTGGCGTTGTGACGCTCATCATCATTCATATTAGTAACTATTCATCTGCCTTGTTGTAGACTAGTCAGGGCGAAAGTGAAATTGAGCATTTAACAGAGCCTGGCCACAATAGAAAATGAGATAATTGTGTAGTACAGCTGCCCCACCTGCAGACAGTAGTAAAGTAACACAAGTCTGCGCCATGAGCATGTCTGTCTATGGAACAAGAATGCTTGTATACTCCATCAGCCAGTGATATTGGGCCCTGATGGCCTCCAGCTGCCTTTTGCCAGGTCCTGGTTACTCTCTCCAGCCTGTCAGATGGTGAATTGGCAGGAGTCGCTATATCAAGAAAGAAAAAGACAAATTGTAACCAATATTCTTAGCAAAACAGTAACACATAAAATAAAATGATATAGCGGCACCGTAGCACTAGCAGTACATAACATGTGTGGTATCCTCGATTCCTCGGCCCCCAAGATGTGGATGTGATTAGAGTTTCAGGCATCAGGGCCCAATATCAGCGGCTGGTGGCCCAGGAAGAAGCAGAGGAGGCGGCAGCCGCTGCAGCATCTAATGCCCCAGGCCCCCGCCAGGCCCCAGTAGTGCCTTCGGTGGTCCGGCAGCCACCCGCTGCCATTCTTCAACCATTGCTGCTCACCCTGTACACTTGGAGCCTTTCAGCACCGCATGCTCCTGAGGTTTGCGCGCCTGGAAAGCCGGATAGAGGAGCGTTTGGACCAGCTGGAGAGGAAGATCCGACTCCTAGCCCGTAGCTAGGCCTCAGTCTCTTGCCCCTTTTTTAAATCGTTTTTTGGGTGGATGGGACCTGTTGGGGAGAGGGTGGGAATGTGGGAGTTGGGGAAATTGGATTTGGGTTTTTGGAATCATTTTTTATGGACATTTGTTTGGACAATTTGGATTTTGGAGTTTCGTTGGACATTGGTTGGGGTTAGGGAGAGGGGTGGGTCAGGTGTTGTGAGCTTTTCTTCTAGTTTATATTTGTTAGGGGAATACATTCTTAGTTTACATATGATATAAATCTTTTTGGAGGGTTACTCTTTTACTTTGCACTGTTTCCTTTGACGCAGGGCCGCAGCCAGTTTTTTAAATCTGCCTGATAGTGTAACACAGCAACAGATAGATGCGGCACCCTCACTTGTCCTCCTACTCTCTCCTCCTAGTCTATGCAGTCTGCAGCTATATAAACCCCTGTGGACTCGGAAGGGGTGTGGGTGTGTGAATTTATTTCCACAGTTTATACAGATTATTGCATCTTCAATGAATCCCCCACAGTTCTTCTCCTACCTGTGATTAGGCGAAGCGATGGCTGCATGGTGATGGTTTGGTATCCAAAAGTGCCATGGTGGTGATAGTAGACAGTAGCATCAGCATGCTATCGGACAGGTCGGATACTAGTGAAGCAGTAAGCACCAGACCCTGCACCGAGGCTTCACTCCCTCCTAGCCGAACTCAAACTGTAGGATGAGGAATGAATATTGATCGCAGGGACTAATTAAATTGACATATTTAAAACTGAATTAATGCCGTTTTATATGCAAGTTTGACACAAAAATAATGAGATCGCCATCTGAGGGAGACTAGAGTGCGACTAGTAGAACAGTACACGAGAAGAAGACTGCCAAACCAGAAACCACAATAAGCAATCTTAAAGTAACATAAATCAGAATGGGGGGCTAGTACAAGTTACAAACTGAAGTCGACTTGAGCTATGAAGTGGACAAGCGTAACCTTTAGTGCTGGAAGGAGGATGATGCTTTCAATTATTATGGATTAGGTTCCTCTGGAAAATCTTGAATATCGAATGCTGGTGGGTGGGCAATCTAATATATATATATAATATTGCCAGTGTGGACTATATACTTAGAGCAGAAGAAGGCCCTCGCCCTGCCTTGAGTTGGTGTTGCTTTCACCACATCCGCCCCAGCAAGTGTGTGATTAATTAATGATGTAAATTTGATTTAGTCATACCTCAATAAATCACACAGCCGGGAGGAAGAGGGTTAGGTGTTCAATGAATGGATGGAAAGTGGGATTTAAGGGAAAGGTTTGACAAAGACTAACATTACACATGGACAACCCATTCATCTTGCCAGCCGAGCATCATAAATCTGCTATGGGAGGAAAAGGAAATGCATGCATGATGATGAGTACTAGACTAGTACAGATGTATCAAATTGTCTATCTGTTATGCAGTAAATAGTGCAGTTAAGCTTACACAAAAGATCCCTTCCTAACAGGCAGATTGGCCTTGAGTCGCATACCACAAACTGATGTCTATCTCCGAAAGTCCCTATTCTCAGAGGGATCGGCTCAGTCAAAGGGTTTGTCATTTTCTTGTTTGCTACTCCTACAACTTGGATTGATTGTTCCGGGAGGGGTAGGTTGGGAACTACTGCAGATCTAACAGTAGAACGGGTAGCACCAGTGTCAACCAAAAAGGTGGTAGGATGCCCGTCAATGTCAGCTTCTACAAACGGTCACCTCTGGTCTACTTCCAAGACTGCCCCAAGAGTGTAGTCTTCCTCCCCCCTCCGGCACCGTCATACCAACGAGTCAGGACTGTACTCGTCAAGCCCATCAAAGAGAGACATCTGCTGGTATGTCCAAGTCCCTTGCGGGATTCTCGGTGGCTGGGGAACCTGCGCTTGTGGAAACAATGTCCCCCCTTTCATCGATCTTGGCTTCGTCACAGTATTAATAATTTCAGGCACCTGCACTGTCTCTCCCTCCTGCTGCAACTGATTTGCTGGGTTCAATGGACACTCGCATTTCCAATGCCCGATTTGGTGACAAAGATGACATGCAGTGGTCTTCTTCAGTGTCGTCACATCCATTCCCGTTTTGGGGTCTACTTGTTTTCCCTTTCCCTGATCCTGACCATTCTGTGCTCCTCCCTGATTAATTCCCTGTTTTCTCCCTAATGTTACTCCACTTGGCTGCATCTGGAGTCCCTTATCAGCAGCTTTCATCTGGACTAACATCAGCTTATCTTTAAGCTTCCTATGTTTCGAGTCCACCTCATCACTGCAATACCTGGCATATCGCAGTATCTCATCCACTGGCTTGTTCTACAAACAGATCAAATGCTGCTGAATCATAAGTCTAATCTCTTGTCTCAGACCCAAACCAAACTTTCAAATGAACTGTCCCATGTCTTTAGGGTCTAATGTATCTAACCCACTGTACTGTTTGAAGACTTGCAAAAGTCTTTCATAATACTCATGTACCGTCTCCTTCGGTTCCTGAACCGTTTGATATATCTTGACCCAATCAATGTCCTGTGGCGCTACCTTGGACTTCAGCCATGTGATCATCTGTTCAAACTTCTTCATGACAATAGGCGAAGGACCATTTGTAACAGAATCCCTAACTAGTTTATAAGTAGGCCAATCAATAGCAACTTTACAAGCTGCCCACAAATCGCTCGGAACTTCAATGTCAAACAGCGTATTCATATCAAACCACAACACCTTTGAGATCTTAACAAAGCGATCAACCTGTTTGTACCATTCAACTGGTTTCTCCCTCAGCTTAGGGAAGTCATTTGTGAACGCTGCTAAGTCACCTCTACTCCAAGGCACATACCGTCAACTAGCTACCTCCCGCAAAGGGTAATTCTGTACTCCCAACCCTCCCCCTCCCAGAGGTGGTGTCTCCCCTACGCTCTTTTTAGCACTCTTCTTTTTGGACCATGTTTCTTCCCACTTTTCGAGCATTTTCCATGCGCGTATCCCTATGATCAGTTCCCGAATGTCCTTAATCCAATGACCCTCTTCTTTTCCAGTTCCTGCTCACTGTATTGCAAAATGTTACCCCCTTGTAACATCTTTGATTTGGACAAATCCACCTTGTACCTCTTCGCTAAGGCAGACATTTTCTTATGTACCCACCTTGCCTTTCGAGTCTCATCCTTTGCTGCAAACAATAACTCATCTGGTTCATAATGCTCCACTCTCTCCAGAGGTAAGTTTCCCTCGATTATCTCATCTACCCCTGCTTTCAGTCTCACTACATCCAGCATCTTTGCCCTTATGTCTACTTTCAGAGTCCCTCGACTAGATGCACCATTCAATTCTTCGCTTCCACTGCTCTGTTTTCTATACCTATTCCCTTCGGCTGCATCCATAAGGACTGGTTTGGTCCCTTCGCTTCCATGATCCCAACTTACTGTCATCCTGTCATTCCGATTCCTCACGGGTGGACACCACCTTCTTAGGTCTGATCTCGAATCGGCAAGGGATCTCGGCCTCGCCGTCCTTATCTCCATCTGTCCCCTTGATGAGTCTTCAGTGACTGGCAATGGTGTACTCAATTCCCTGGGTCTCTGCAATTGAGCTATCACGCTCACTGTGCCATTCCCTTCAGAGCTACTTCTCTCTCCTACTACTGACTGTGATGAATTTCCATTTCTCGCCTGATCTGGATCGTACACTGACACTATGGGACCAATGGTGGCATTTTGGAGTCCTAAAGTTAGGAGTCCTAACTTTAGGACTCCTAAATGCCTTCTGTGAATACTGAAAGTCTAAAAGTTAGGATTTTTCTCAGTTTAGGAGTCCTAAAGTTAGGAGTATACAAAATGAGTAAGTGCCTACTGTGAATACCAAAATGGTCGTAAGTTTAGGATTTTATCTTAAGTTAATTCTGTGAATCCGGCCCCCAGTTCTTGGAAATGGGCCGCTACACCGGCTCTAGTAAAAGTACTGGGCTGGTCCGTTAACTCTGGTATTTCAGGGTGATATATTAGATGAACCTCTTGCATCGGAAACTGAGATGCCAAGGTAGGACTCTTCTCATGCAACCTGCCCCTATACACAATTAACGTTGTGATGTTCTCAAAAACTTGGCCAGGCTCCATACCACTAGCATACACGCCCTTATCTTGGATCAACCTCTCGACTATCATGAAATAAGGTAGTGCCTTCCACCAGTTCTAGAAGTATATCTATGAATAATAAATCGAATTTACCTTTACAAAGTCAACAGGTGCCTATGTCTTTTATATCTGAATATTTTTGGACTTTATTGCTCGACAAATAAGTCCAGGACCAACTATTTTTGTACCACTTGATACCCAGGTCCACGGATATTTATTGGGTTACCCCGTTATGTTATAATGGAATGTAAAACATGAGGCCGGTATTTTTCTCTGGGAAAGGTGGCAACCCTATTTCTGCTCCAGGACCCAGATTCTCTCTCCAACATAGTGTGAGTCTGCATTTACGTAGCTTGAGTTTCCCTCTTTTGATCAAACTGGAAAACTTGCCAAGTCACAAAGCGATTTCTATGTTCTTTCAACATAAAAGCACCAATAGTATTTCTTTACCAGCATAAACGTCACTTTTACGGCTCACAAAACTTGGCTTTACATCTTTAAAATATTTGTATATTGTTGGACCTGGCCTCGTGGCGTGGTTCCCCACGTTCCTCAGCACCCCGTTAGCCTAGCTCTGCACCCAGAAACCCCTGGTCGTCCTGTCCATGTACACCCAAACTCCCTACACGACCCCACCAGCTGACGACCAGCCCCACATTCCCGTCCTCCTTCCCGGCCCCGGGCACAACGAACCTGCATCACCCCACAGCGCCCCGGCAGCCATTTTCCCTTCCCGAGGTCCCTGACTCCTTGGGCCTTGTATCACCCCGGCCCCAGCGAAACCTAGGCTCCAGACGCGCCAGTCCCGGCTGGGGGGTAAAGGGTTCCCAGAGTGAGATAAGACAGGGAGTGTCGATTGCATCTCCAGCCTCCCCTGATAGACTGGTTTCTCTCACACCTCTGGCCTTCCCCTGTGGGCCGGTTTCAATCGCACCTCTGGCCTCCCCAAGAGCTGGCTCCAGACCCTGCTGGGCGTCTGGGAAGTCCCGGACGCATCTTCAAAGGGATCAAAGGGCCAACCGACGGACCTCTCCATCGACCAGCCCCAAAGGCATGAGACCTCCGCCTGCGAGGGTCAGGACATCAAAGGGCCACTGGACTATATCAAGGCTCGCCCAACAACTAGCGGGCAGTTGTATCCTGGAGAAGAAAGCCCTGCTGATCTGATCGCAGCTTACCCTTGGGGAAAACTGAACCTTTGAACTCTTCGAGCCCTGCTGACGCTGTCGCGGCTCATCCTTGTGGAATCGGAACTGAAACACCAGAGCCCTGCTGAGGCTGTTGCGGCTCGATCGTGAACTCTAAAGACCTGCGTGGAAACATCCTGAGCCCTGCTGACCTCGTCGCGGCTCGAGGAGTACTCTGGCCCGGCTGGACCATCGACGCTACCAACACGACCTGGTTCGCCCTGAAGTGAGTGAAGCAGCCAGTACGATCATCATCTTCCGGATCCCCCGGCTCGAGGATTGAGAGCTGTGCGCAGGGTACCTACCGTATTAGCCTAAAGACTGAGACTGTCCCGCTTCCCTCTTCCCGAATCCCTGAGACTTTACGATCCCTCGATCGCTTGTAAATATGAATGCTGAATCCTTTTTACTGTTGATAAAGAACTGTTTATTGAAATCCACGGTGTGTTGTCCGTTCTTAAGTGTGGTGTGAGCTAGTGTGTACGATCCTAGACCCGAAGTCCTCCCCAGCGAGGACCTCACGCTAAGACTCAGCATTATTTGTGGAAGAGGTGGGTCACGGGGTGGTCGGGTGAGCATAACCTGGCCCTCTGGGATCGCCCCTTCTAACATTGGTGGCAAGCGACGGGATAAGAGCCTACGTCTGAGAGATCGTACAGTAAAATGACTGACACACTACCTGAACGAGGAACAACCATGAGTCTCACCGGAACAAGCGAAAAGACCGCATTCCAAAAGGAACTTCTGGAAGAGTATACCCACCGAGAATTGAAACAATTCTGTAAAGACTTCCACATCGCTACCACTGGTTTAAGCAACAAAGAAGACTACCAAAAAGCCCTGACAGCCTGGGTAGAGGTCGGGCCCTCCTCCCCTCACCAGAAGGAGACGGCGGAGAGGGAGGGCCGCAGACCGAAACCCGCGGCCAAGAAGGTGAGAGAACCGACTCCCTGACCCGCAGTCCCAGCACGGAGAGAGGTCTGTCACCGGAGGAGATGACAGACCGTGAACGCAACCGAAGCCACGAGCTAGAGCTGGCACGCCTTAAAATGGAAGGAGAACTCAAGTTGGCCGAAAAGAAACTGGCCTTAGAACAATTACGGCTGCAAGGAGAACTGGAGGAGAAGAAGCTCCAGTTGGAGCATGAAGGAAAGAAACTCCAGCTCGAACATGAGCGCAGCTTGAAAGAACTGGAACTCAAAGCCAGAAGCGAAGACTCCCGACCCCCGGGGAACAGAGCAGCCCTTCCCCGGTGGAGGCCAAAGTACATATACCCAAGGATGTCGTGAAGGAATATTACAAAGAGGACGACATCCAGCAATGGTTCAAGGCTTATGAGGTCACCATGACCTCCCACCGAGTACCCGAAAAGGATTGGGGGGCCGGATTATGGGGGCGCTTCCTCAGTGAGGGAAGAGACACCATGCTGGACTTGCCCTCCGCCGTCATGAACTCCTACACCCATATGAAGGACGCTCTGCTATCACGATATGGGCTCACTCCCGAGATGTACCGGCAACGGTTTAGAGACTGCAAAAAGATCCCCGGCACCACCTGGGTAGAGTATGTGAATTTCTACAGCTGGGCCTTGGAAGGACGGATCAAGGGCAGCAAGGTGACCACGTTTGAAGGACTCATTGATCTCATCGCCTATGAACACTTATCTACCAACTGCTTTGTGGAACTGAGACAGCACCTTCTGGACAGCAAATTGGCATACCCCTGGAAGCTGGCTGTCGAAGCAGATCGCTGGGTGAGCGCCAGAGTCCCATGGGGTCCCGTGGGAGACTATGGCCGAAACGAGCAAGGATCTTCCCGCCAGAGGGGAGGGGGAGGTCAGGGTAGACAGAGAAGGTCCTAGGCCGGGCCCCCACGCAGCCTTCCCAGAAACCAGTCCAGAACCTCCCCTCCCGCAGTGAGAGCAGGGTTCCCCCCAGATAGACAAGGACCCCGAATCAGCACAGCCTGCTACCGATGTCAGCAAACAGGGCATTATGCCAATGACCCCCAGTGCCCCCTGCTCAAGAAAACAGCCGCTGCAAGCCCCCCTGCGCGCCAGCTAGCCACAGTAGCCTTAGAAGAGGAAGAGATAGAGGACCCAGAGCGGTGGGAACCAGCAGCCATGACCTTAGTCTCCTTGGGGGGTAGAGAAATGGTCCCCGGAGCACCCCTGCCAGACAACACTGAAAAGTACAGACAGCAGGTGACCGTCAACGGGCACCGCATAGGGGCCCTCCGAGACACAGGGGCCAGCATTACTGCAGTAAGGTGTCACCTAGTCACAGAAGACCAAATTATACCCCACGCCTCCTACAGGGTAATCTCAGCCGACAATTCAGTCCACACCTGCCGAATAGCTCAGGTCCCGTTCGAGTGGGAGGGAGTCTCCGGGGACTTACGAGTAGCGGTCCGCACCGACATGCCCGTGGACTGTCTACTGGGTAACGACCTGGAGAGCTCCCCGTGGAAGCAGGTGGAGCGAAGAACCCACCTGGAGATGGTGGGCCTGCCCGAATGGGCATGCGTGAACACCCGATCTATGACCGCCCGAGTGTCCACCCCGGGGGGGATGGAACCCGAGAACACTCGCCCAGTCTCTGATCACCCAGAGGGTAGTGAGCGACCCGAGGTCCCCGCGCTGGCCCCAGTGAGAGAATTGACCCAGATGCAGGCCCCCTAGGCCCTGTCGTCGAACAGACCACGAACTTGGACGACCTTCCTGCGTTAGCCCAGTGGCGCCAGGAAGGAGGACCTTCCCGAGAAGAATTCTGCCTGGAACAGACCTCCTGTCCTTCTCTGGTCAGGCCGTGGCAGCAGGCCGCCGCCCAGGCCGCCACCCAGGCCGCCGCCCAGGCCGCCGGTGACCAGTCCAGTTCCCACCTTGTCTATTTGGAAAACGGCCTCTTATGCAGTGAACAGAAGTCCGCCGAACTAGGGTCAGCCCGGGTGCTGGTGGTACCCCTACACTTCCGCGGCTTCCTCCTGAACCTGACCCATGATGTGCCTCTGGCAGGACACCTGGGACAAGACAAAACCTACCACCGCCTGGTCACCCACTTTTACTGGCCCCGCATGCGCTCCGATGTGGAGGCCCACTGCAAGTCCTGCACCACGTGTCAGGCCAGCGGGAAGAGCGGAGGGAAGTGCAAGGCTCCCCTCCAACCCTTCCCCGTGGTCAGTACCCCCTCTGAACGGGTGGGAATCGATATTGTGGGGCCCCTAAACCCCCGAACCTCCTTAGGACACCGGTTCATCCTTGTCGTAGTAGATCATGCCACCCGGTACCCCGAGGCCATTCCCCTCCGAACGGTGACGGAACGGTGACGGCTCCCGTAGTGGGGCGGGCCCTCATGGGGATCTTCTCCCGAGTGGGATTTCCGCGAGAAGTGGTGAGCGACCGAGGAACGAACTTCATCTCCAAGTACATGAAGTCCCTCTGGCAACAGTGTGGGGTGACGTACAAGTTCACCACCCCATACCACCCCCAAGGTAACGGCCTGGTTGAGCAATTCAACCGTACCCTCAAGCGAATGATCATGGGTCTCGAGGAACCCCTAAGGCGCAAGTGGGAAGTCCTTCTCCCCTGCCTTCCGTATGCTTACCGAGAAGTCCCCCAGAAATTCTTGGGGTGTAGCGCCTTCGAGCTGTTGTACGGGCAGCCCGTCTGGGGGCCCCTCAGCCTGGTCAAAGAAGGTTGGTAGACGGCGGCACAGGATCCCCCCCCCAGATGTGTTTTGGTACATCCTGGCCCTCCAAAACTAGACGCGGAAGTTCCGAGAGCTGGCCGAAGCCAACCTCGAGGCCAGTCAAGAAGAAATGAAACGTTGGTATGACCAGAATGCCACTCTGGTCGAGTTTCAGCCCGGACAGCAGGTCTGGGTGATGGCCCTGCAGGACAAGCGGACCGGGCCCTTCAAGGTGGTGGAACGCAAGAGCCAGGTGACCTATCTCATCGATGTGCAGTCCCCCAGGAACCCCTTGAGGGTCCTTCATGTGAACCGCCTCAAACCCCACTATGTGCGGTCCGAATTGAGTTTGCTCCTCTCCACCGACGACGGAGCGGAAGAGGACACGGAGCCTCTACCGGATCTCCTGTGTGCGAAGGAAAAAGATGGCTCCGTAGAGGGAGTGAGACTCTCCTCCACGGCACAGAGCCTACCGCGTCCCTGACCGAGTCTGAGCCTGCATCAAGACCGAAGTCTCCAAGATGCTAGCCCTGGGAGTGGTCGAAGCCTCTGACAGCCCATGGGCCTGCCCCGTGGTCCTGGTTCCGAAGGCGGCCGCCCCCGGCGCTGTTCCCGAGCTGAGGTTCTGCGTAGACTACCGCGGCCTCAATGCGGTCACCAAATCCGATGCCCACCCCATTCCCCGAGCAGACGAACTCTTTGACCGCCTAGGGTCTGCTCGCTATCTCAGCACTTTCGACTTAACCTGCGTATACTGGCAGATCGGTCTCACAGAGAGGGCCAGAGAGAGATCCACCTTCTCCACCCCGGATGGTCACTACCATTTCCGGGTGATGCCCTTCGGAATGAAAAATGCCCCCGCCACCTTCCAGAGACTGGCTAACCAGGTACTGGCTGGGTTGGAGGAATTCAGCGCCGCCTATCTTGACGATATCGCGGTATTCAGCTCCCACTGGACTGAGCACCTCCACCACCTCTGGGAGGTGCTGATGGCCCTGCAGCGGGCGGGACTCACCATCAAAGCCAGCAAATGTCAAATCGGACAAGGGTCCGTGGTCTACCTGGGGCACCAGGTCAGGTCGGGAGCGGCCTAGTGGCACCCCTTCAGCCCAAGATCGATGCGATCGTGGCCTGGGAGGCCCCCACAACCCAGACAGAAGTGCGGACGTTCCTAGGGCTCACGGGGTACTACCGAAGATTTATAAAAGGGTATGGCAGCATCGTAGTCCCCCTCACGGAGTTGACCTCCAAAAACCAGCAAAAGAAAGTTAGTTGGACCCCCGCCTGCCAAGAGGCGTTTGAAGCCTTGAAAGATGCCATGTGCACTGCCCCAGTACTACAGGCCCCCGACTACTCCCGAGAGTTCGTGGTCCAAACAGACGCGTCCGCGCATGGCGTCGGAGCAGTCCTATCTCAGATGAACGATAAAGGCCTAGACCAGCCAGTAGCATTCATTAGCCGGAGGTTACTCCCTGGAGAGCAAAGGTGGAGCACCATCGAGTGGGAGGCCTTTGCGGTGGTTTGGGCCCTGAAGACGCTGAGGCCCTACCTGTTCGGTACTCACTTCCGGGTCCAGCCGACCACCGACCCCTCCGGTGGCTAATGCAAATGAGAGGAGAGCACCCCAAACTGTTGCGATGGTCCATCTCCCTCCAGGGGATGGACTTCACTGTTGAACACCGGCCTGGTGTTGACCACACCAACGCGGACGGCCTGTCCCGATTCTTCCGCCTCAGTGAAGAGAACCCCCAAGGGGATGGGTAGTTCTCTCCGCCTTTCAGCTGGGGGGGAAGCGTGTTGGACCTGGCCTCGTGGCGTGGTTCCCCACCGTTCCTCAGCACCCCGTTAGCCTAGCTTTGCAACCAGAAACCCCTGGTCGTCCTGTCCATGTACACCCAAACTCCCTACACGACCCCGCCAGCTGACGACCAGCCCCGCATTCCCGTCCTCCTTCCCGGCCCCGGGCACCCCGAACCTGCATCACCCCATAGGGCCCCGGCAGCCATTTTCCCTTCCCGAGGTCCCTGACTCCTTGGGCCTTCTATCACCCCGGCCCCAGCGTAACCTATGCTCCAGACGCGCCAGTCCCAGCTGGGGGATAAAGGGCTCCCAGAGTGAGATAAGACAGGGAGTTTCGATTGCACCTCTGGCCTCCCCTTAGAGACTGGTTTCTCTCACACCTCTGGCCTTCCCCTGTGGGCCGGTTTCAATCGCACCTCTGGCCTCCCCAAGAGCTGGCTCCAGACCCTGCTGGGGGTCTGGGAAGTCCCGGACGCATCTTCAAAGGGATCAAAGGGCCAACCAACGGACCTCTCCAACGACCAGCCCCCAAGGCATGAGACCTCCGCCTGCGAGGGTCCGGACATCAAAGGGCCACTGGACTATATCAAGGCTCACCCAACAACTAGCGGGCAGTTGTATCCTGGACAAGAAAGCCCTGCTGATCTGATCGCGGCTTACCCTTGGGGAAAACTGAACCTTCGAACTCTTTGTGCCCTGCTGACGCTGTTGCGGCTCATCCTCGTGGAATCGGAACTGAAACACCAGAGCCCTTCTGACGCTGTCGCGGCTCCCTCCTCGTAAAGCCCGTCCTTAGCGCGGATGGGCTGGACTTAGGCTTGCCTTTGGCGTGACTATGGCGCGCCCGCTGCTCGCGTCTGCTGCACGGAGAAGTAGCCATTTTCTTTTAAAGTCCCGTCAGCAGCGCTAGAGCGCTGGGACTTGTAGTTCCTCAAGGTACCTGCACTGCAAGCAGTTCAAGCGTCTCCGACCACAGCACCTAATTGGCTACGGAGCTCGGAGTATTCAGTGCTGGTTGTAACGGGAGGTGGGAATGACAATGTGGCGAGAGTTGAGGGTTAAAATTAGTTTTATTTAAAATGCGGCGCAAATAAGAAAAACCAAGAAAGCAAGTATTTCAAAGTGGCAGCAGCAAACTATCACCCGGCTTTCCGCCTGAGGTGAGCAAAGAGTAGTACGGTTGATACCTCATCTCATTTCATGATCTCGGGAGGGTGCAGCCTTGTACTCATTTGTTCTTGTCTTAGTACATCGGGTGTACCACCAATGATGGCGTGCCATGGGTAGTACGGTTGATACCTCATCTCATTCCTAGATCTCGGGAGGGTGCAGCCTTGTACTCATTTGTACTTTCCTTAGTACATCGGGTAGTACCACCAATGAGGGTGTGCCGTGCGCAGCAGTGTAGATACTTTCCCAGGTGTTGTACGCCTCTGAAGATGGCACCATTCCAAGGGGACATCTCATCGCCAAAATGCTGCTCCTCTGGTTGGTGTTGCTTGCGATCCAGAAGGCAGTCTTGTTGCTTTTTACATGCACTTTGCCCATAGTGGCGCTTATAGTCTGTGGACAGATTGCTTGTAAGGAACCCTGTGTCTGTGGTACAGGTCCGACTCGACCCGCTCTGCCTGCTTTGTTCTGCAATACATACTGTCTGAGCCACCTATACAGGATACTGTGTGTACCGAGCCAGGACGGTATCAGGTGACCCCACTTTAGGGTACCCTGTCTGACATTCTGCGGTATGTGGGGGCTAAGTGACCAACAAACCAATCTTATGAACTGGAAGGGTGAAAGGGTCCACCGGGTCGTGATATGCTTGAAGCTGAGTAGGAATGGAAAGCGTAGTACCGGCATCTATAGGACCAAAGTTCACCCATGAATAAAACATTTCAAAGGCATACACTGCATGTGCATGTACAACGCATGTTACTGCCCCCCTGTGCTCAATGTTGCCTCTGTCTTCACAATGTTGTGTAATTTCTGCCCTGTAATTGATTCCAATCGTACCAGGAGCTTCATGTTTAAAGAACCCTTTCAACTAACGAAAGATCCAATGTGCAAATACCACAGATTTGTTTGGATTAGTAGTTTTGTGCTGAACAATTCCCCTAATTGTTCGCTCTGGAAATAAAATCTACCTGAAATGTCTGTTTACTGCTCACATTGACCCCTTAAATGCTGGCCCCTCTCTCTCCACTCCCCCACGGGCTGAGCACTTTCTTTTAATGTATTTTGGGTAGTTTGTGCTTAGAGTACATAACTTTTTTTCACAAAGGTACCCATGGCAAATTTGGCACCCTCTTATGTCTAACATCCAGGGGATTGTAAAGGTACCCAGGGTTTTTGGATTCCCCTGGAGGGGACCCAGAAAATTGGCAAAATAGGGAAAAAGGGCTCCAGAGAAAACAGTTTTTTCCTATAAATATCATCAGCGAACATTTTCTGTGCTAAGGTCACTATATTCCCAGCTTGGAGGGACAAAGACAATTTTTTTACAACAGTTGTAGCCCATTTTGCCTATTTTTTGTGCTCTCAACTTTCTTCCAGTTTTTGGTGGAATCCACTGTGAAACCCAGGGGGGATCCAGGAAAGTTACAGATTTCTGAAAGGAGACAAAACTCAGAATTCACAAAGGGGTCATATGTGTAGATCCCTCAAGATTTTCTCAAAGATGCTGACTGTTGAAATAACAAAATATTGAAAATGAGTAGGACAAAAATGTCGTTTGTGACAACGTTTTCATCTGTGAATTTTTGTCACACTGGCCAATTTACAAAACTGTTATTTGTACATCTCTAAATTTGAGGGTCCCTATACTAGAATATGATTCAGAGGACGAGTCTGGCTGAGGTGTTCTGGTTGGTCTGGAGTTTGTGTAGCAGGGTTTTGTTGATTCCGGCATCGAAGGCGTTGCCGTAGTACAGTCTGCTCGTTATGAGTGCATGGGTGATGGTCTTTCTGCATTCGGTGAGGATCCACTTTAAGGTCTTGCAGAGGATGTGGAGGGAGTTGAAGCAGGTGGTGGCGAGGGCGTTGATCTGGCGGTTCAAGGCTTGCTGTCTTATGACGATCCTGAGATTCTTGGCATGGGTGGTGAGGGTAGATGTTCGTCCTTTCTTTAGTAGCCACCAGGTGCAGTCCCACGCTGATGTGCTTTTCCCGAAGATCACGGTTTAAGTCCGTCAGTGTTTTAGACAGTTGATCTTCATCTAGTGGGCAATTCCAGTCACACAGGAATAAAACTTCATCCGGGTACTGGGCGTCTTGACCATGAGAGACAGTTGTGTGTCAGTGTAGGAAAGAACGTTGATGTTATGAGAGTGGATGATTCTAGCTAAAGGGATCATGTATGCATTGAAGAGGGTCAGGCTCCAGGAAGATCTGCATGGAACTCAGCAGACAAGGTCACCGGCATGCAACGTGTACGGTGACAGGATGACTGACTTGGTTCTTCCAATCAGGAAGAAGCAGATCTATCGGAGTGTGTCTCGTTGGATTCTGATCTCCTGGAGGCGTTGGATGAGGATTGGATGGGAGACTGTCTCAAACTCTCAGAGAGGACCAGGAGAATGAGATCACCATGCCTCTTCTGTCCAGAGTCATGCAGAGTCATGCGGATGTCATCCATGGCGGGGATGTGGACAGTTTCCAAGCTGTGATTGGGGCTCAACCAGACTGAGTGGTTTTGAGGAGATGGTGGTCCTTGAGGTATTCAACAAAGTGTCTGTTGACCATTTTCTCCAAGACGTAAACCGGGAATGGCCGCAGGGAGATCAGCCTGTGGTTGGCAAGCGTTTAAGGGTTTGAGGGGGTTTCCTCAGTAGTGGGAGGACAGTGGTGTGTTTTTCTCAAGTCGGAACTTCTTCCAGGTCTGTACAAAGATCAAGAGATCCACCTTCAGGCACCACCAACTCTGAGTATTGGAGTGGCCAGGCGAGGGAAAGGGGTTTAGGGGATAGGAACTGCGAGGAGCTAGATTTCAAAAAGAGCATACATAATATTCAGATGGAACCTAAGTTTTGAGTTCCGCATAAAACATCCCCCGCTTTTGAAGGATTAGGTTTTTTTACCCTGTTTGGTGAACTTAGAACTCTCTCTCTATATTCTGCTTTTTTGAGGGTTTCTGTTTGTATACCGGCTCTCTTAAAATTAGGCTGCAAGATAAAGGGGATCAGGTGAAGTCACTTGTTCAACGCCTTAGCTACACCCGATTCTAGACACTGCTACAAGGATACATTCCGTAAAGAGTTTCATTAAACATTTCTCTCCCTCTTCTTCAATAGTTCAATGCCCCAGGTTAAGTCATCTGGCTGCGAAAGAAAGTTACATGAACTGAACAATAATATTCATGAATCATGTTCTTTATTCTTCAGCCAAACTGTTATGTCTCTACGGAGCTGCCTTCCCTGGAATTATTTCAACTAATAATGGTCTTTAGTTGTAGCGCAAGAAATCAGGTTACATTTAGTATATTCCTTCGAGTTAGAACTAAACTATGATGAGGTTTGCAACGCTAAAAAGTTCGGCCGGCTCAGCCCTTACCAGGGGTTTCACTCTCTCCCAAGTGGCAGGGCGGGCGTACTCACCACCAAAGCGCTCAGCTGAAGAAACGTTGGCCAACAAACTTCGTCAACAAAACTGAGTGATCCAGTTTATCGCGGGAGCTCAGGAAAGAAGGGGTTACTTCGATCATTTCCTGGAATAGTAATCAGACGGTTCTGAACAGGCACTATTTTATACACAAACCCCACCCAGCATGGTCACTCAGCATGGCCACCCATCATGACCACCCAGCATGGCCACCCAGCATGGCCACCCAGCATGGTCACCCAGCATGGACACCCAGCATGGCCACCCAGCAAGGCCACCCAGCATGGCCACCCAGCATGGCTACCCAGCTTGGCCACCCAGCATGGTCAGCAATCGCTGCTTATGGGAATTGTAGTGCAGATGCGCGATCGTTCTCTGGAACTTAATAATTGGCAATATTAGTCCCAGTGCAGGGGCTCCACGTCAGTCAGGGAGTGGAGAGGATGGTCACCCCTCCCTTTCCCAACTCGTCCTAGGGGGTGGATTCATCCCTGTGACGAGTGCGAAAGGGTGGGGTAGAGGCTGCAGGCAAACAGAAAGCTGGGAGCTTGAGTCTGCGCACTTTGTGTTCCAGACTTTGAAGACACACTGCACAGACTCGAGGCGTCGGCTTCCCGCGCGTCTAATGATGACTGGAGCACGTGGGAGCAGGGTGCCATCATTCATTTGCAGCTCCGGTGCCTGTGTTTCACTGGCAGCCAGGAGGTGAGGAGCAGACACAGTGGTCGCACTTCAGCGGCATGTCCGCATCCCCTCCAAGCTGCCCTTCCTTGCCCTGGCCTGATCCAAAGGTGACACCTGCACAAAGGATGCGGCGTCTGCGCCGGCTCTCCGCGGCTCCTCAGGGTGATATCAGCTGCTTGTAGGTTTATTCTTGTCTTCATTTAGAGGTGCAGTCCATCCTGCAGGGTACTCCGTTCTCTCTCTGCCTTCTCTGCAAAGCTTGGGGAATATTTTAAGTAAGAGGGGCCCTTTGTGCAAGGCCGCAGTGGTCTCTTCGATGCCTGTGTGTGTTCACATTCGTATAAAAATGTTTGTAGGAAACTTTTCAATGTAGTGAGTAGCGACCTTTTACTCATGACTGCTGACCGGGGCAAATGTTCCCCGCTAATGTTAAATGAAAGCACTGCAGAGAGTCCTAAAGACAGAGCAGCAGCAGGAGTCTTAGTGTGTAGATTATTCCTCTGTGTCGACACCTGCTGGGAAAATTCATATTTAACTCACAATCACATGGTGCTTTAAATTAAATAAATACACTTCCAGAACATGTAAGGGGCTACCAAGTTCTACATTGATATTATTACGCATTACACCGAAGTAGTTTTTTGGGTCCCGCGTACGCAGCACGCATAGGAGGAGACCTTTAGTTATCAATTTCCTTTTCGCATTGCTTTCAATGGCAACGTGTGCACGTTTGGTGATTCCCTTGTGGGAGCGAGCTTTGAAACCATCTGTTTGTAATTAACAGATGGTTCGTGCTCGCTCCTGCAAGGGAAACAGGTGCAGGCCCCTTCCTCTCTCCCCTGCCCCTACTGCCTCCTCCTGTCCGCTTGATTTTTTACTTTTACTGCGAGGCGTGCGCGCTTGTTTTTAACTGCAGTAAAAAAAGAAAACAGTTAACTTTTAATAGTTGATGTTCTACCCTTCCCTAAGGACCCAAAGTGAGTGAGCAAGTGTATGAACCAAATTGTCTTGTGTTCCCTGTGGCTTCTACAGCACACAGTGTGTGTTGCCCAAGTTGTATGAATGTGAGGGCAGGCTAGTTGTGTGGGATGGAGGTTTGAGGATGGGTTGGGAGGGTCTGGGCTCGCCAGATGAGTCGTGCTTGAACCGTTTGTGGTGTCATGGAAGCTGTGGTGAGGGGGTTCTCCTGGCCTCTAACAGAGAATTGTGCAGGCCTTTGATCCCAGGCCTGGCCGCCAGGGTGCTGGCCGAGTTGCTTTTAAAGTGGCTGCTGCAGTGAAATATTTTAAAGCAACCAGCTATTTCAGTTATTGCACATGGGATGGATGCATCCGGTGTTCTGCTGGCAGTTTTAGGCACCAGAATATGCCATTCAGACACACAACGCTTAATCAAACTCATCATTTCTAGTGATATAGCATGCTGTCGTCCTACAGCTGGTGAGCTGTGTAACCAGAATTGACTGAAGAAGACACAACGGTCAGTGCCTGCACCAGTGATCATTATAACTAATTGTTCCATGCATATCATGATAGAAATGTAAGTAAGGTGATGTGAAGGAACTGTCCCCATGTCGCAGTCCTCAGACGGCTCTGCCCACGTGGTTACCTAGCAGGCTGTGGGCAGGTGAGTGCCAAGGCACTCTTTTCGTGTGTGTAAAGATATAGCGCCTAAACTAAAACATTGTTGATATTGGCTAAAACACAGAAACAATCGACATTGTTGAAAGAATAGGCATGGGGGGGTTATTCGTCCCTAGATTGGGTAAATGGATGCCATGTGCGTCCGGTTCAGAGGGCCTTGAAGCATGTTTGTATCTCCACACAGCTGTGGCAATAGAAACGGGTGAGGTGTTTAACCCGCTGTGATGTATCCATGCAGGTGCGTTGTGGCAATAGTAACGGGCGAGTTGTTTAACCCACTGTGATGTAGCCATGCAGGTGCGTAGTGGCAGTAGTAATGGTTGAGGTGTTTAACCCGCTGTGATGTATCCATTCAGGTGCATTCTGGCAGTAGTAACAGTGAGGTGTTTAACCTGCTGTGATGTGTCCATGCAAGTGCGTTGTGGCAGTAGTAACGGGTGAGGTGTTTAACCTGGAGTGATGTATCCATGCAGGTGCGTTGTGACAGTAGTAACGGGTGAGTTGTTTAACTCGCTGTAATGTATCCATGCAGGTGCGTTGTGGCAGTAGTAACAGGTGAGGTGTTTAACCCGCTGTGATGTATCCATGCAGGTGCGTTGTGGCAGTAGTAACAGGTGAGGTGTTTAACCTGCTGTGATGTATCCATGCAGGTGCGTTGTGGCAGTAGTAACGGGTGAAGCGTTTAACCTGGAGTGATGTATCCATGCAGGTGCGTTGTGACAGTAGTAACGGGTGAGTTGTTTAACTCGCTGTGATGTATCCATGCAGCTGCGTTGTGGCTGTAGTAACGGGTGAGGTGTTTAACCTGCTGTGATGTATCCATGCAGCTGCGTTGTTGCATTAGTAACGGGTGAGGTGTTTAATCAGCTGTGATGTATCCATGCAGCTGCGTTGTGGCTGTAGTAACGGGTTAGGTGTTTAACCTGCTGTGATGTATCCATGCAGCTGCGTTGCGGCAGTAGTAACGGGTGAGGCGTTTAACCTGGAGTGATGTATCCATGCAGGTGCGTTGTGGCAGTAGTAACGGGTGAGGTGTTTAATCAGCTGTAATGTATCCATGCAGCTGCGTTGTGGCAGTAGTAACGGGTGAAGTGTTTAACTTGTTGTGATGTATCCATGCAGCTGTGTTGTCGCAATAGTAACGGGTGAGGTGTTTAATCAGTTGTGATGTATCCATGCAGGTGCGGTGTGGCAATAGTAACTGGTGAGGTGTTTAGCCTGCTCTGATGTATCCAGGCAGGTGCGTTGTGGCAGTAGTAACGGGTGAGGTGTTTAACCTGGTGTGATGTATCCATGAGGTTGAGTTGTGGCAATAGTAATGGGTGAGGTGTTTAACCTGCTGTGATGTATCCAGGCAGGTGCGTTGTGACAATAGTAATGGGTGAGGTGTTTAACCTGCTGTGATGTATCCATGCAGGTGTGTTGTGGCAGTAGTAACGTGTGAGGCGTTTAACCTGGAGTGATGTATATATGCAGGTTTATTGTGGCAATAGTAACGGGTGAGGTGTCTAACCCGCTGTGATTTATCCAGGCAGGTGCGTTGTGGCAGTAGAAACGGGTGAAGTGGGCAGAGGAGGTGAGACCTGTCTGGGGTGAAGAGGAGGAGAGGCCTGTCCAGGGATGCAGAGGAGGTGAGGCCTGTCCAGGGATGCAGAGGGGATGAGGCCTGTCCAGGGGGTGCAGAGGAGGTGAGGCCTGTCCAGGGGGAGCAGAGGAGGTGAGGCCTGTCCATGGGAAAAGAGAAGGTGAGGTCTGTCCAAGGGTTTGAGGAGGTGATGCCTGTCCAGGGGTGCAGAGGAGGATAGGCCTATCCAGGCACGCAGTGGGGGTGAGGCCTGTCCAGGGGTCAGAGGCGGTGAGGCCTGTCCAGGGGTGCAGAGGAGGTGAGGCCTGTCCATGGGAAAAGAGAAGGTGAGGGCTGTCCAAGGGTCTGAGGAGGTGATGCCTGTCCAGGGGTGCAGAGGAGGATAGGCCCATCCAGGCACTCAGTGGGGGTGAGGCCTGTCCAGGGGTGCTGCAGAGGAGGAAAGTTCAGTCCAAGGATTCAGAGGAGGTGAGGCCTGTCCAGGGGTGCAGAGGAGTCGAGGCCTGTCAATGGGGTGCAGAGGAGGAGAGGCCTGTCCAGAGTGGAGAGGAGGAGAGGCCTGTCCAGGGGTGAAGAGGAGGTGAGTCCTTTTGAAGGGGGTGCAGAGGAAGTGAGGCCTGTCCAGGGGAGCAGTGTCTCTCTTTGGGGCCTGTGCATAGCGCCCCAAGGCTCAGGGCGGAGTCAGAGGGGCTGTATGGGGTGGAATGAACTCTGGGTTCCTCTGTCCTTAATGAGAATCCTTCACCGAGAGGCCTGTCCAGAGGAGGAGCAGAGGAGGAGGGGCCTGTCCAGGGGTGCAGAGGAGGAGAGGCCTGTCCAGGGTGCAGAGGAGGTGAGGCCTGTCCAGGGATGCAGACGAGGTGAGGCCAATCCAGGGGAGCAGAGGAGGTGAGGCCTGTCCAGGGATGCAGAGGAGGTGAGGCCTGTCCAGGGGTGCAGAGGAGGTGAGGCCTGTCCAGGGATGCAGAGGAGGTGAGGCCTGTCCAGGGTGCAGAGGAGGTGAGGCCTGTCCAGGGATGCAGACGAGGTGAGGCCTGTCCAGGGGTGCAGAGGAGTAGAGTCCTGTCCAGGGAAGCAGAAGACATGAGGCCTGTCCAGGTGTCAGAGGAGGAGAGGCATGTCCAGGTATGAAAGAGGAGGTAACTCAAGTCCAAGGGGATGCAGAGGAGGAGAGGCCTGTCCAGGGATGCAGAGGAGGTGAGGCCTGTCCAGGGGTGCAGAGGAGTAGAGTCCTGTCCAGGGAAGCAGAAGACATGAGGCCTGTCCAGGTGTCAGAGGAGGAGAGGCATGTCCAGGTATGAAAGAGGAGGTAACTCAAGTCCAAGGGGATGCAGAGGAGGAGAGGCCTGTCCAGGGGTGCAGAGGAGGTGAGGCCAGTCCAGGGGTGCAGATGAGGTGAGGCCTGTCCAGCGGTGCAGAGGAGGTGAGGGCTGTCCAGGGGTGCAGAGGAGGAGAAGCCTATCCAGGGGTGCAGACGAGAGGCCTGTCCAGGGGTGCTGAGGAGGTGAGGCCTCTCCAGGGGTGCAGAGGAGGTGAGTCCTGTCCAAGGGAGTGCAGAGGAGGAGAGGCATGTCCAGGGGTGTAGACCAGGTAAGGCCTGTCCAGAGGTGCAGAGGAGAGGCCTGTCCAGGGGTGCAGAGGAGGTGAGACCTGTCCACGGGTGTAGAGGAGGTGAGGCCTGTCCCGGAGGATTAGTGGAGGTGAGGCCTGTCCATGGGTAGCAGAGGAGGCGAGGCCTGTCCATGGGTAGCAGAGGAGGTGAGGCCTGTCCTGGGGTACAGAGGAGGGGAGGCCTGTCCAGGGGTGCAGAGGATGTGAGGTCTGTCCTGAGGGGTGCAGAGAAGATCCCTCTCCAGCGGGAACTGGGGAGGTGAGACCTATCCAGGGGGTGCAGAGGAGGTGATTCCTGTCCAGGGGGAGGAGAGGAGGTGAGGCCTGTCCAGGAGGAGCAGAGCAGGTGAGGCCTGTCCATGGGTAGCAGAAGAGGTGTGGCCTGTCCTGGGGGCAGAGGAGGTGAGGCCTGTCTAGGGGGTGCACAGGAGGTAAGGCCTGTCCTGGGATACAGAGGGGAGAGGCCTGTCCAGGGGTGCAGAGGATGTGAGGTCTGTCCTGAGGGGTGCAGAGAAGATGCAATCAGACCACCCTTATTGGTGGAGTTTACGTCATGTGGGGGTCATTGATCATACCATACCACAGATGGCCATGTAGTGCCGTAGTGGAAATGGATGTCAGTAATCCAGCTATATGTTTGCCATGAAGTGGACATAATAATGTGCAGTGCTCGAGTGATAATGGTGAAAATGGAGGTGAAAATAAAATTGACTACCCTAGTTCCGACAAAGTGTACATACAGAAACTTTGGTGTCAGAAATTAAAAACGCCTGGTGAAAAGTCTACCCTATGGCGCTGTGCAGGACGGTCGACATGTTTCAGCCTATGGGACATTATTCCGGCTTTCTTCAGGACCATAGATATAAGGAAGCTACTGCAACTACAACCACAAGCAATGTGTTGGGTAAAAAACTGATACATATCTACCAGAAATTCGAACGTTTTAGGCGTCCACTGGTGGGAGAAGATAGTCTTCTTCCCAGCCTTGTGTGGGTGAAGACCTCACCTCACCCGGCAACCGCTCGGGATTAGGAGGCCCCGCTCTGTCCGTCGGTGCCCCGATGTGTGAGCCAAGCCATAAGGGTGGTCTGATGGGATTCTTTCTAGTTATATGTTGCCAATAACTACCAACGGCATTGATGCACACATGCATTCTACTTGTTTCTCAGTCACCGGTACAGTTACACACCAGTGTGTGACCTGGTCTGCTTCGTTGTATGTTTCATAGTCTGAGTAGGGGTGGTAGCAGACAGGTCGGTAAATATGCCCCTTGACCCTCCACACACATTTTTTATTGTTAGTGCAGAGAAGATGCCTCTCCAGCGGGAGCTGGGGAGGTGAGGCCTATCCAGGGGGTGCAGACAAGGTTACGCCTGTCCAGGGGGTCCAGATTTGGTAAGGCCTGTCCAGGTGTGCAGAGGAGGTGAGGCATGTCCTGGGGAGAAGAGGAGGAGAGGCCCGTCTAGGAGTGCAGAGGAGGAGAGGCCTCTCCAGGTGGTCTGACGAGGAGAGGCCTATCCAGGAGTGCAGAGGAGGAAAGACTTTTCCAGGGGTGCATGAGAGCTGAGGCCTGTCCAGGGTTGCAGAGGAGGCGAGGCCTGTCCAGGGGTGCAGTGTCTTTCTTCAGGGAATGTGCATAGCGCCCCGAGACTCAGGGCGGAGTCAGAGGTGCTGGATGGGGTGGAATGAACTCCGGGCTCCTCTGTCCTTAATGATAATCCTTCACCGATAGGTCTGTCCAGAGGAGGGGCAGAGGTGGAGGGGCCTGTCCAGGGGTGCAGAGGAGGTAAGGCCTGTCCAGTGGTCCAGAAGAGGTGAGGTATGTCCAGGGGTACAGAGGAGGTGAGGCCTGCCCAGGGGTGCAGAGAAAGTGAGGCCTGTCCAGGGGTCCAGAAGAGGTGAGGTCTGTCCAGGGGTGCAGAGGAGAAGATGCCTGTCCCGGGTGCAGAGGAGAAGAGGCCTGTCCAGGGTGCAAAGGAGGTGAGGCCTGTTCAGGGGTGCAGAGGAGATGAGGCTTGTCCAGGGGGCAGAGGAGGCGATGCCTGTCCAGGGGTGCAGAGGAAGCGAGGCCTGTCCAGGGGTGCAGAGCAGGTGAAGCCTGTCTAGGGGTGCAGAGGAGGAGAGGCCTGTCCAGGGGTGCAGAGGCGGTGAGGCCAGTCCAGGGGTGCCGAGGAGGTGAGGCCTGTCCAGGGCTGCAGAGGAGGTGAGGCCTGTCTAGTGGTGCAGAGGAGGTGAGTCCAGTCCAGGAGGAGCATAGGAGGTGAGGCCTGTCCGGGGGGCAGTGGAGGTGAGGCCTGTCCAGTAGGATTAGTGGAGGTGAGGCCTGTCCAGGAGGAGAAGAGGAGATGAAGCCTGTCCATGGGTAGCAGAGGAGGTGAGGCCTGTCCTGGGATACAGAGGAGGGGAGGCCTGTCCATGGGTGCAGAGGATGTGAGGTCTGTCCTGAGGGGTGCAGAGAAGATGTCTCTCCAGCGGGAACTGGGGAGGTGAGGCCTATCCAGGGGGTGCAGAGGAGGTGAGTTCTGTCCAGGGGGAGTTGAGGAGGGGAGGCCTGTCCTGGAGGAGCAGAGCAGGTGAGGCCTGTCCATGTGTAGCAGAGATGGGGAGGCCTGTCCTGGCGGCAGATGAGGTGAGGCCTGTCTAGGGGGTGCACAGGAGGTAAGGCCTGTCCTTGGATACAGAGGAGGAGAGGCCTGTCCAGGGGTGCAGAGGATGTGAGGTCTGTCCTGAGGGGTGCAGAGAAGATGCCTCTCCAGGCGGAGCTGGGGAGGTGAGGCCTATCCAGGGGGTGCAGACAAGGTTAGGCCTGTCCAGGGTGTCCAGATTTGGTGAGGCCTGTCCAGGTGTGCAGAGGATGTGAAGCCTGTCCTGGGGGTGCAGAGGAGGTGAGGCCTGTTCAGGGGGTGCAGAGGAGGTGAGGCCTGTTGTCAAGGGTTTTGTTTACTGACAGTGCAGACACTCCCAGGAGTAGAATGATGAGATTTTTAAAATTCCACCACTGGTTTTCCCACAGCCACCAACTGAAGAGTTAACTAGTGGCTGTGCGAACTCAGCAGGGGGAAAGAGGAATGGGACAGAGAAGAGACTGCCTGACCTTCGGGCTCTTCCACTCTACTTCTTCCTTTCTGCCTTACTCCGTTGTATTCCTTCCTTACTCCCTCTCTATCTTTAAGCATGAGTAGAAATCGCTGTAAAAGAAAAGCACACCATTACTAATTTCCTTCAATTCCTTCTCCACTTTCTTTCTCTCTCTCTCTCTCTCTCTCTCTCTCTCTCTCTCTCTCTCTCTCTCTCTCTCTCTCTCTCTCTCTCTCTCTATTTCCTTACCCAGCGTACCGATGGCTTTTGCTCCTCATCTATTCTTCAATATAAGTATTTTATTCTTTAGTAACCTGCATTATAAACAACATTTTAGCACCCTTTTAACTCTGTGAGTTCATTTATTCTTTTTCACTCATTCGTTCATTCACTCTCTGCCCTACTTTCTTATCTTCTGAATTCTTCTTACTTCTCCCTTAGGAACCTTCTGAAGCCTCCGCCATCAACCAAACAACGAAGAAATCAGGAACTGAAGTATTCAATGGGTAAGTATTAATTCTTCTATTTACATATTTTTTTATATTTACTTTAAATTGGTATTTTTCTCTAGTTCTAAATTACCTAACTAACTAACCAATGCACCGAAGCGCTCTAACTGCGCTTAAGCCTGGCACAAAACTGCACTATTTCTATCTAACTAGACTACAGAAAATCCGTTGGTAAGTGCGTGGTTCTAAAATCAACCGGCGCACTTCACAGCTTGTCTAGACCTGGCACCCGTGTCCAAGATAACAGTACTAGACCGGCAACTTCCACCGCGGTCCTCCCTGTTGGTAGTACAGGGGAGAATGCCCGGTTCCACAGTATAATCACCCGCGACCTTTTGCGAGCGGGTGATCTTTACAATGCCGGTTCAATGGCAGATTGCGGGACAAAGAAGAGCTTTGATTCCTTTTTCCTGCACCCTGACAGTACCCCCTCGCAAGGTTAAGCCTCCGGGCTGAGGTTTGTGAGGATTTTACAAGTGAAAAATCTTAGTTAATCAGGGAGCATGAACATCTGATTGTTCCACCCACGACCTAACCTCTGGGCCAAAACCCTTCCAGTCTACAAGATAGAAGATTTTCCCTCGAATGGACTTTGAAACTAAGATTGTTTTAACTTCAAATTCTTCTTGTCCTTCCACTAAAAGAGGTTCTCTGTTTCTCAATTCTTTCAAATGGGGTGAAACCTTTTTAAGATGGGAAACATGAAACACTGGGTGTTTTTTATTAGCTGTGTTGGTAGTTTTAGTTTGAAAGTCATTGGATTCACTTGCTCCACAAGAAATGGACCTACAAATCGGGTTTGAAAATTTCTATTTTCTTTAAGCTTTAGGTTTCTTGTGCTTAACCAAACCCTGTCCGCTGTACTCAAATCTAGTTCATGTCTTCTTTTTTTATCTGCACTTTGCTTGTAGCGTTCCTTAGCTTTCATTAAGTTCTTGGTGGGAGACTCGTGTACCTTGCTAAGATGCTGTACAAAGTTTTGTGCTGCAGACACCGACACTTCTTTAGAGGAATTTGGATGCCTTCCATAATTCAAGTAGAAAGGGGAAAAACAGTATAGGCATTCGTAGCATTATTATGTGCAAACTCTGTGTTCCAAAGAAGATCAGGCCACTCTCCCTCTTGATCCAAGAGAAACAGTATGAGATACTTTTCTAACTCTTGATTGGCCCTTTCAGATAGACCATCTGTTTGTGGATTAAAACTCGTTGAATAACGTGTCTCAATTCCCAAACCCCTTGTGTAAGCCTTCCAAAAATGGGATAGAAATTGAGATCCACGATCTGTGATCAAAACCTTTGGAATGCCATGTATCTTAATAACACTTTGATTGAATTGTGTGACTATTTGTTTTGCAGATGACTTCCCTTTCAGGGCAACAAAATGCTCCATTTTTGAGAAGGCGTCTTCTATGACTAATACTGAACTAAGGGCCAGATGTAGGAGCCATAATACCGGTCGGAAACGGACGATTTTGGCCGCTTCCGACCGGTATTAGGGTTTTCAGATGTAGTGCATGCATTTACAGAATCGGTATTTTACCGATTCTGTATTTACCGATTCGGTAAAATTACCGAATCGGTAAATACAAACTCGGTAAAATACCGATTCTGTAAATGCAGATGTAGCTGGCACATGTCAGAGTGCCACAGGGCTTTAAGAATCGGTATTTTACAACCCAATCCAATTGGGTGGTAAAATACTGAATCCAGGTGTGCATGCACATGTGTGCATGCACACCTGTGCCATGTGACACACAGACATGCCCTTAGGGCATGTATGAGTGCCACATGGCACACATGCCTGAATTTGGGGTGCTAGAGGGTGTCAAAGTGACACCCCCTGCACCCTTGCAACATTCGGTATTTACCGAATCGGTAAATACCGATTCGGTAATGCCCATTGATTCCTATGGGCCTAAATCCCTGACTAGAACGCATTTCAACAATCAAATCCATAGTCACAGTGTGCCAGGGAAATAATGGGGTAGGCAAAGGTCTCAATAAACCCTGAGGAGCCAGCTTATCTGTCTTCCCCATTGCACAAATCTCACAGCCTTCCACATAAACTCGAACATCTTTGGACAACCCTGGCCACCAAAACTGTTTCCTTAACAACTCCTCGTTTGATGGATTCCACGGTGACAAGCCAATGGACTGTCATGACAGTCGATCAATGCTTGTTGTTTAAGTTATTTGATTGGTAAGTACAAGGCCTTGGAATGAAACGGCAATCCATCAACAATTTTTCGAGTTGACTCCTTCTCTGCCCAGGTCCGCATTTCTTCAGAAGTTAAGGCTTCATTGACCTTGTCTACGAGAGTTTTCTCACTAGTGGCTCCAATGATCTTAGTTTCAGGAACTATCTTTTGATCTCTGTTAGATTTGGGGGTCTCTGGTTGGCACAGGTAGGTACTTGTGACAAGCAGGGACCCTCTCCTCTAATCAGGACAAGGGGATTACTCTCCTAAAATAACCCCTGCTCACCCTCTAGGTAGCTTGGCATGAGCAGTCAAGACTTATTTCAGAGGCATTGTAAGTTAAGCAGTTGTGACCACATACAGTAACCCAGTGACAACACTACAAATGGACACCACACAGGTTTTATATAAAAAAATAAGTAGACTTTATATAGAGTTACCACAAGACCATAAACGACAAAACTACACACTATGATTACTTTAAGATGGTAGATTTAAGCTTAATTCAGTTCAGTTCTTAGATGCAACACTCTAGCGTCAATGTACCTTAGGTTGCGTTGCGCTTCCACGACAAGCAATGCCGCAGCGATGGGAAATGTGACAAAGTTCAGGTGCAAAGAAATAAAGACGTGAAGATCTTCCAGATGAAGCACGCTTCTCGGGGATGCGAGAAGTTCTCGGTTCGATGCGTGGACTACAGCGGCAACATCCAAGATGCGACGGCAGCAGCTCCAGCGGCGACGCTCTTCTCCCACGATGCGTGGAGCTTCCACACGATGCGACAACTACAGCGGCGAAATCCAAGATGCGACGGCAGCAGCTCCGACGGCGGCGCGCTTCTCGGGGGATGCGAGGTGCTCTTGGTCGATGCAGTACAATGCAACAGTTCCAGTGGCGACACCCTCCTTCGGAGTTGCGACAGCAGGCACAGCGACGGCAACATGCTCCGACCTCATTGCGAGAATCTTCTCCTGATGCGTTGCAGTGCATCAACTACAGCGGCGACACCCTCCTTCGGAGTTGCGACTGCGACACGATTCCACTTCGTTTCGGCACGCTTCTCTCCGATGCGGTGCAGTGCGAGAGTTCCAGTGGAGACACCCTCCTTTGGAGTTTCGACGGCAGGCACAGCGACGGCAACACGCTTCTTCTCGTTGAGTCGCGCTTCCAGCTGCTTGCGACACGCAGTTCCTCAGAAGGCCAGAAACAGCAGCAGGCACTTCCACAAAAACTCTGGGGAGCTGGAGGTTGAAGGCTGTTGTCCCTGAGACTTCAGCAGGAGGCTAGCTCTTTTCCAAGCCCTTGGAGATTCTTCACAAGTTGAAAGCAAAGTACACAAAGTTCCTTTCTCTTTCCTTGGGCAGTCAGGCAACCACTGCAGGCCAATCCCCCAAGCAGCACTTCAGCTTGGGAATAGTCTCTCCTCAGTTTCTTCAGGTTCCTCTCCTCAGTAAAGGTTTCTTCATGTAGTCCAAATTGATCTAACTCCATGGGATCAGGGTCCCAATATTTATACCCCAAAATCCTTTGTTCTCTGAGTGGAGACGGGCCTTTGCCCAATCCAAACCAGTTCTGAAGCTCTCTGTTTACCAGACTTCTCCTTTCCTTTCACAGTGCAGGGCATGCATATCAGACGCCGCACAGGAGGGGGAGCCAGCATTGTGGAAGGCAAGTGCAGTCCTGGAGCACTTTGTTTACATGACTCCTTCTCTTCTTTCAGTGTGCAGGGCAGAGACATCAGCCGCTCCCCAGGAGGTGGAGCCAGCATTGTGGAAGGCAGGCACAACCCTATTCAGAGTTCAGGTGCAATTCCTCCCTCCCATCTAGATGCAGATCTCTCTATTCACCACTGGGTGACTCATCCTGTCTCTTGGAAGCCCCCAGCCCTGTCACTCACAAAACCAGACAAAGGAATACACAAACTAGCAGAGGCAGGTTTGAATAGTTAGACAAGCAAATACCTACTTTCTAAAAGTGGTATTTGCAAACAGAGAATATTAAAATAACCTTCACTAAAAGATGTGTTTTATTATTCTGAGTTCAGGCATACTATTACTAAACTCCATTTTCTACCATGTTCTTGGGGTCGATTAGGATTATAAAATGTAACAAGTCTAACAGCCCATTCCGGCCAATGGAGAACAGGTAGCCTTGCAATAGTGAAAAACGAAAATGGTTGTAATTCACTATTAGGACATGCCACACATATCAGGGCTTGCTCTACCTTATACTTACAATGCACCCTGCCTACCTTAGGGGTATCTGATCTGAAGAAAAGGGAAGGTTTAGGGACTGGCAAGTGGGTGCACTTGCCCAGTCAGCATGACAGTACCAGACTGCACACAGGCTCTGCAATGGCAGACCTTAGACACATTTTACATGGCTGCTTCTGTGGGTGGCACAACCAGTGCTGCAAGCCCACCAGCAGCATTTAGATTTACACGCCCTGGGCACACTTAGTGCACTAGACTAGGGTCTGATAAGTAAACCAAATAGCCAAACATGGAACCACTGATTAATACATTAATTTATAATAGGGAGAGCATATGCACCACATGTTTTGCTCTGAGATGGTAATGTTGCCATTCTTGGAAGGCATCTTTGAAAGCAAGGAGTTCTTTATCTGAAATAGTATCAGTTATTTCCGCTGGTTGCAATTTTCTAGAGTAATATGCCACCGGATTCAACTGTTCGGTCTCTTAGTGTCTCTGTGAAAGTACCCCTCCAATGGCCTGTTCAGAAGCATCAGTCTCTAGGTAAAACGGTTGGGTAGGATACGCATGCAGCAGAATTGGCGCAGTGGAAAAACTCTTCTTTAAGAACTGGAAAGCATCTTCTGCCTCGGCCGACTATTAAAAAGGTACTCCTTTCCATAGCAATTTAGTAATTGGAGGTACCTTCGGGAAAAATTCTCGAATGAATCTGCGATAGAAATTTGCAAACCCGATGAAGCTCTGTATTTCATTCACTGAGGTTGGAGGAGGCCGATTTAAGAACATCTCATTCTTTTTAGCATCCATGGTAAGACCTTCTGGGGCAATTACAAGTCCCAAGAAATCCACACGTTTCACCCCAAAAGCGCATTTTTCAAGTTTTACGTAAAGCTCACTTTCCTTCAGGCAATGCAAAACTCTTTTGGCCTGTTGCCGATCTTCTTCTGATGAGGAATAAATCAAAATGTTTTTGATGTAAACAATCGCGCATTGATCAATGAACTCCTTCAGGACATCATTAATGAAGTACTGGAACGCTGCAGGAGCGTTGCTCAACTGTAGGGCATCACTTGGCACTCATATAATCCATACTTTGTTCTGAATGCTGTTTTCCATTCATCTCCACATCTCACTCAAATTAAATGGCACATTCCCTGTAAATCTAACTTCATGAAGATTTTGGCATCTTTTAGTTGATCAAGAAGAACTGAAATCATGGGAAGAGGATAACGATTCTTTATTGTAATCTTGTTCAATACACAATAATCTATGCACATTTTCAGATCTCCGTCACGTTTCGGAACAAAAAATAACGGTGAAGAAACGGGGGACTGAGATGGTCGTATGAACCCGTTTTCTAAGTATTTTTGAATGTAATCTTTAAGATGCCGGTTTTCAGCTTCAGTAAGCACATACATTTGGCTACAAGGAAGGTTAGATCCAGGGTCCAAATCGAATTTTGCAGTCATACGACCGATGTGAGGGCAACTTCTTTGAATCCAATTCACTGAAAACTTCAGCAAACTCTTGACATTCTACTGGAATACTCACAGTTTGCACCTCACACACAATCATCTTTTGCTCGCATAATAAAGCCGCTGGATTTCCATCTTGCTCTTTTTGCTTTTCTCCGAAGCAATTCTCCAAACAATAACTTGAGTTAAACTTCACGGTTCGATCACTCCATTTAATTGTTGGGTTGTGTTCAGTTAATCAAGTCAAACCCAGGATGATTCCAAACTGCGGAGCACCGATCAAGTTAAATTGATTGTCTTCCTTTTGACCTTTGACATAGACAAGTTCCACAACTTCCGTGTGACTGGTTATTGGGCCGGAAGACTTTTTGAAAGTTCACTTGAACACCGGGTTATGTGTGTATTTCTAGAACTCTATCTCATATTGTTATTATATAGATTGAAATACCCAAAATTGTGGATTTATAAAACTTCTTTTTAATTACTTTTTTTCTCTCTCAAATGTTATTTTGCTTTTTATCACTTTTTTTTAAATTCACCATATATACAACTTTTTACAATAATTTATACAAGTTTCTGAACATCAATATATTCCTAATCACCAGAATTGATAATCCCAGCACTAAAGCATAGATCAACAATTGATTATTATTGTCAAATACAAAACTGAATCCAATCCAACGCGTTTCGGCGAGTTGCCTTCATCAGGAGTTCTGTATTTTCAATTGCTGGTATGATACTGAGGTATCTACTAGGAATGTATACACAAATTATGTGTCAGCAAAAATGGGTTTCCGACGAAGGGATCTTGGACAGGGGTAAAATCTGTTGTGAGGTGTCAACTGCAGCAGGTCTGATGGCTCAACGCTGCATAACGTTCTAAAAATAGGTATATGACGGTCCCTGATTGTATGATCCTGCTCGGATGAAGTAGCAGCTGTTACGTGATCTCAAATGCTGTAAATCTGATGGCTCAATGGCATGACACGTTCCCGTGAATAGATGTGTAACGTTCTCTTGAAATGTGGTTCTGATGGGTTGCCAGATTTTATAAATCTTGTGCTTCGAATTTCCCAGCTCAGATGGACGGCATGGTAAGTATTTGAGGCGCAGGAGGAATTGCTTTAAAAGTCGAGGTTTGTGAGTGTCCTTTTTAAGTAATGGAAGGATAGAGCTGAACCCATGGTAGACGATTATTCCATGTGCGCAGGTGAAGATGGAACCCTTGAAAAAAGAAGCCGTATCGTGGATCCGTCTGGCTCGTACTGCTGCAAATCATACATTTGTACCCTCAACAGCCCTAACTGCCTCACTTCTCTTTTTAGGTAATGCCTCAGACCAATTTTCGAGGCATATTTAAGGTGACAAACGTTCCCCGTAGCACCGGAGTCCAGCATCACGGTCATTCCTGAAAGAACTCTGTCTTGAAATCTTAGGGTCATCGTCAGAATGAGGTGTGGAGCTGAAGATTGTAGAGTATTGCCCACTTGATGAGAAATTGAAGTTGTATCCTTGTTAGCAACCACCAGCTCAACTCCTTCTACTGGTGGTGCAGAGAGTTTTCTTTCTTGAAGGTTTTTGGCTTCTTGGGACACTCCTTTACAAAATGTCCACTTATATCACAATAAAGCCATAGATTATTCTGTCGACGCTTTTATTTATTTATTTATTTATTTTATTTTATTGAATTTATATTGCGCTCAGCTACCCATAAAGGGTTTCCCGGCGCCAGGGACAGCCTAAAGAAGAGGGATAGGTATTTGCTGAAGCAGGGAAAGCAGAAAACATTTGATCACCTAAAACAGAAAGGTTTTTAGCTTTTTGCGAAATGCCAAAAGATTAGTCTCCGTTTTGAGCGTCAATGGAAGAGCATTCCACATCTTCGGCCCCAAATGGGCAAAAGAGCGACCTCCCATTTTTGTCAAGCGAATTCTAGGAATTACAAAATTTTCTTGATTTGATGACCTAAGGGAACGATTTGGCTGATATGGTCGGACAAGATTGTGCAAATATGCAGGAGCAGAACCCTGATGGATCTTAAACATAAGGCACAAAGTTTTAAAAGCTACACGGTCAGCAATTTTTAACCAATGAAGGTCACATAGGGCTTGTGTTGCAGACATTCTGCGAGGAACATTGCACAGAAGGCGGGCAGCTGAGTTCTGCACAACTTGGAGAACATTCATTGTAGCTTTATCAGCTCCCAGATAGAGCACATTGCCGTAGTCGATACGAGACATTACAAGAGCCTGGACAACAGTTCGACGAGTAGACTCAGGCTTTTCTTTCTCTTCTTTGGAAAGGGGGCCTCTAACAGTTTCAATTTGCATAGGTTCGACTCCATGTACTTTATTACCAGATTTAACAACCTCTGCTCGGACCCGGTCAAAGCGTGGTACACTGGGCCGAAATTCACGGCGTCTTTTACCCCTTCTTTCTGTTTGTCGATAGTCTATCTCTAAAACGAGATCAATCAAAGCTGAAACTTCTGTAGGGCGATTTGGGATCTGTGACAAAGCATCCTTTAAGTCATCTTTCAAACACAGATAGGACAAGGCTGCCCTTTTGGCCTTCGGCCATTCAGTTTCTACAACAAGTTTGTTAAATTTGGCCAGGTAAGTGACAAGCTCTTGATTCCCTTGCCTCAACTCCAGTAATTCATTATCCGTAGCCTGTGCCTCATTCCGACAATCAAAAATTCGCAAAAACTCTTTCTTGAATTCCTCAAAGTTATATAAAATTGGTGAATCTTGGGTGACCAGGGGCATTGACCACGAAGCTGCATCTCCATTGAGATACGACAAGATGAAAGCTATACGAGATTGTGCATCTGGGAAGACAGTGGGCTGACACATGAAGTACAATGAGCACTGAGTTAAGAAAATTTGGGCCTTCATTACAAATTTGATTACCTTATTTTTCTCCCTGACTCCTATCAATTCTTGTTAAATCTCTTTAAGAATATTTCCTACATTTTTTGAATTGATCCCTTTAGCCATTCTGATCGGGTGAGTATTGACGTGGGCACTTCACTCTGTCAAAGGGTTGTGGTTACTCACAGTGCCGACAGTCCCAGGAGCAGAACGATGAGATTTTCTAAATTCCACCACTGGTTTTCCCACAGCCCAGCCACCAACTGAAGAGATAACTAGTGGCCGTGCGAACCCAGCCGGAGGAAAGGGGAATGGGACAGAGAAGAGACTGCCTGACCTTCTGGCTCTTCCACTCTACTTCTTACTTTCTGCCGAACTCCGTTTTATGCCTTTCTTACTCCCTCTCTCTCTTCAAGCATGAGTGGAAATCGATGTACCAGAAAAGCACACCATTACTAATTTCCTTCAATTCCTTCTCCACTTTCTTACTCTCTCTCTCTCTCTCTCTCTCTCTCTATTTCCTTACCCAGAGTGCCTGTGGCTTTTACTCCTCATCTATTCTTCAATATAAGTATTATTATTATTATTATTATACTGCATTATAAACAACATTTTAGCACCCTTTAACTCTGTGGGTTCATTTATTATTTTTCACTCATTCGTTCATTCACTCTCTGCCTTACTTTCTTATTTTCTGAATTCTTCTTTCTTCTCCCTTAGAAACCTTCTGGAGCCTCCGCTGCCAACCAAGCGACGAAGAAATCAGGAGCTGAAGTATTCAATGGGTAAGTATTAAATCTTCTCTTTATTTTTCTTTTTTCCTATTTACATTAAATTGGTATTTCTCTCTAGTTCTAAATTATCGAACTAACTAACCGACGCACCGAACCTGCGCCTAAGCCTGGCACAAAATTGCACTATTTCTATCAAACTAGACTACAGAAAGAACGTGACTAATCTCTGAAAATCCGTTGGTGAAGTGCCTCGGTTCTAAAATCAACCGGCGCACTTCACAGCTGGTCTAGACCTCATGCCCGTGTCCAGGAACTCAGGACTAGACCGGCAAATTCCACCGCAGTCTTCCCTGTTGGTAGTACTGGGGGAGAATGCCCGGGTCCGTGCTATAATCACCCGCGACCTTTTGCGAGCGGGTGATCTTTGCAATGCCGGTTCAATGGCAGATACTGCGAGACAAAGAAGAGCTTTGATTCCTTTTTCCTGCACCCTGACACCTGTCCAGGGGGTGCAGCAGAGGTGAAGCCTGTACTGTGCTGAGGAGGTGAGACCTGTTCAGGGGGTGCAGAGGAGTTGAGGCCTGGCCTGGGCCGGGGGTTCAGTCGAGGTGCTGCCTATCCAGGAGGTCTATGCTGAGGCATTGAAGGGCGGTGTGTCGCTGGCGTCTATAAGTGATGCATTCATATCAGTGCCCCCTAAGCCTGGAAAAGACCCTGTAAGTGTACATCTAATCGCCCTCTGCAACTGCGTAATAGTGATAATAAATTCCTGCCTGAGGTGATGCGACTCGGCTATCCCTCCTACTAGAGAAAATAGTCTCCCATGTAGAGTTGGGATTTGTCCCACATAAATCCACAGCGGTTCATCTATCGACGGTATTCGCAGTGCTGCATTAGGTAAACCCAAACATGAAGTCAGCTGATGCCGATAAGGTGTTTGACTCCCTGGAGTAGCCTTTTATGATCGAGACGTTTAGGCGGCTTGGTATGTCAGGGAGTTTGAGATCACGTATGAAGCTGCTGGGCACACAGCCTATCGCCTGCGTTTACGTAAATGGGCTCAACTCAGACGCCATTCAGATCGCCTGGGGCACTGGGCTTAGTGTTATAATTTCTGATGTCTTCGTCTCAAACTGGAGGGTCGCTAATTTGAATCCTGGTTGGTGCACTAGGGAATAGTGACTTGTATATTTTTACAGTGCTGTGACGTCTGCCCATGAGAGACAGCACTTTGAATAGGAAAGCCAATATTTTAAAGAAAGAATTAAACTAAATATAAAATAGGCTACCCAAATTATAGGATGGGCTGTACAGAGTATAAGATCAGTCGAGCCTAATTTGTAAAAAGAGAAAAAGTGTAAATTCTTACTGTGCTATCAGATGTTACATGTTTAGTTACCGCAATCATACTGTAGCTAGTGTTAACCTTTTTTTAAGGTTTCCATGAAAATACTGCATTAAAGAAGTACTGGTAACACCCTCACAGTAATCTTAAAAAGAATTACTCTTTGTCACCGTGAACCTCCAGGTTTGTCGCGCCCTCGAGTGGTCTGCTCCATTGTCTGCACTCATCTAGTGCAGCTCGGTGATGCCAGCACAACTGGAACAGCCTGGCTGGGTGCACACATCTCAGCTATAAAAGTCCTGCTCGTTGGGTGGCAGGAGCTGCCAGGCAGCAAGGATCCCGAAGTGAGTGTCCACATGCCAGTTTGTGGATCGTGTTAGCAACCCAACCATATCAGCATACTACGATTCTTTGCAGCCACCAAACAAGCAAACTGACCCAGGAGTTACAAGTTAGCCATGGCGGTTCCGGGCAATTGCTTACATTGATGGCCCCACCCAGGTCTGTGGCCCTCTAGACAGCTATCTAAACAGAGGACATGCCCTTTTGAGAAGCTGGTAACCCCAGTGCTTCTTCGAACAGTTCTTTTATCATGGCGCTTCATTTCAGGCGACCATCTCTCACCCCAATGGCCTCCTCAAATGGTGCGATGTTTGGGTGACATTCGTTCTGCAAATTCCTGAAGCGTGCATAAAGCACAAGCCTGAAACCCATCAGCCTATATCTTCCAGGATCAACACCGAATGAAAAGAACAAACGCAGAGTTCAAATGTTTTGATAGACCAATGTCATAGTCACTGTTGTCGTTCACCGTATTAGCAGGTCTTTTGTAATTAGGCGCTCCTACCTGGAGACTGTTGTTATGTGGTCACTATTAATAAGGGGTTATTGTTCATCATTGCGGATACAGTGTCTAACTTGATACTTCTGCTTTTCCTTAACCTTTGTGTGGTTCTAAAAGTACCAGTAACCTTTATAAGGCAAGTCGGTAAGCTTTATAATGTTGTCTATCAGTTGTCGCTTTATCACCTTCTTGTAAAATATGCAAACCAAACTTGAAATAAGTACACTTTGTTGTGGGAATAGCTATTGTTCCCGGTGATTTCTTTTATTGCAGCACAGCAATGCCTCTATTATAAATCGAACATTGATTATTCGAATAGTATTGATTTCATTCCAGAGTGACTTTTGCACCATTAAGGCGATAAATAATACGTTGACCTCATATTTGAGTTGGATCGGTTTATCCTATTAGCGCCCTGTCCTGTCCTTCGTCGTTGTTTTCTAGTGAGCGGCCTAGGCTCTAGAGGGTCATAGGGCTCTGCCCCTCCTTTTGCTTCAACAGTGTTTGCCTTTAGAGATGCTGATATGCAGTGCGGAGACCTGCAGTTAAGCAGCTCTGAACGAGTGAATGAAATCCATGCTGGTGGTTTGAGCTGGGAACGTGCCTTTCATGTTTATTTCTTCCATCCAGCCTCCTTCTAGGTACATACATTGTCAGATAAGGGGACAGAGGCACAGAAAGAGGAGGATTTGCCTAGTACTAAACAGTTTAAGTCTGATGAACACAGAACTACTTTTTCCAAAGGTTAATACTTTGCCATGTTACATTCTGGTGAATAGTCCATGAGAGTGGGCACTGTGTACCTCTCCCCCCACCAGAGGCAATGTCTATGTGGTAATCAAACTCTCGTGTCATCGGTAGGCTAAGGGTAAGATTTATTCACCACAAACCCAACTGCACCAGGAACGTAACTGTCGGGAACACTCATGGCAATGCATCAACAAGAGAGAAGTGGAGAAGTGTGGCTCAATGATTAGAGCGGCAGACTCTGATGCAGAGGTCTAGCCCGGGACCAGGGTTCAATTCCCCGCCACAGCGGGTCTTGGGCTCACAAATTCCACGGACCTGATAATTCTCGCCTCAGTGCCTATTCCAATCATGGAGTTCCACTCTGCAACTCTGGGCAATAGCTTGCTTAATCTCCACAACGGCCCCCACAACGCTAAGGATGCCTGGCCTCCACCTTGGGGGTGCCCAGGAGTGGGCACCTCACAGGGAAAGCCAGGATGGGTTCCACAGCGGTATTCGTACAAGCGCCTTGAGACCCTTGCGGGTGAGTAGTGCGCTATACAAGTATCAATTTACATTTTACATTTACAACAATACTCCTGGCAATGCATCAACAACACTCCTGGTGACGCATCAACAACAACATTCCAGGAGTCGCTGGAAGGAATCTTTAGTTTAAGACACATCACCACAGTCAGGGCCCATTTTTTAAAAGCACAGTTTTACTTACAACTTTCGGATGGTTGTAAATACCCCGATCTTGGACATAAATGGGGGGAGAGGCATAAATGTACTTAGTAACTCCTGAAGCTCACTATTTTACAAATTGTAGGTCAGGGTTAAACACGTAGTCTCCTGGTTGCACAGTTTCCTAGTGCAATAAACCACATGTAGGGTGGTGGAGATTGTGAGGGAGAGGCAGAGGGACTACAATCCCAGAATAAGAACCTGTATAGTGGCCCAGTCGAGAAGTAACATTTGGTGTTTATTTCCAGCATCTTTAGGTAAAGTGGTAAAGCCGGGATTAGATGTTATGTCTCCCCTCGGCCCCTCCTAGGATGATTGGTCTGTGTGTAAAGGCACTTTGGTGTTCTGGATTCATGTGAGGTGCAGAGCCCATTTCAGGTGTCTCCCTTGTATCTAAGTAGCCTCTAAAGTTGTGTGCTCTTCCATAACGTTAGTGACAATCTGCATTCTCTCCTCTCACTGCTTGCCCCATTGCTGCTTTTTAGAGTCACTCCTCATATTGAAATTCTTTGTAAAGCAGATGACCCTTGAAGGGAAGATTATAATCCCTCTGACACCCCTTAGTACGTAATATCCCATACCTGGCCCAAAAACAAAAAAAACTGACTATGCATGATTTACTATATGGTAATACTTCCTTAAAATATTGCTCATTTTGCCCATGTTTCAGTCCATATGAAACTAGTCTTTGCCCTCCCACCCTCTTGTCTACACAGTACACTAGATCATGCCAGGTATTACATGCTCACCTGCATCAGATTCTCCTAGCGCCTTGCCCGTGTTATTGCATTGTTTGCTTCAGATTCTCCTCGTGCCTGGCCTGTGTTATTGCATTGTTTAAATCAGATTTTCCTTGTGCCTGGACTGTGTTATTGCAGTGTTTGTGTCAGATTTACCTAGTGCCTGGACTGTGTTATTGGATTGTTTGCTTCAGATTCTCCTCGTGCCTGGACTGTGTTATTGGATTGTTTGCTTCAGATTCTCCTCGTGCCTGGCCTGTGTTATTGCATTGTTTGCATCAGATTCTCCTCGTGCCTGGCCTGTGTTATTGCATTGTGTTATTGCATTGTTTGCTTCAGATTCTCCTCGTGCCTGGCCTGTGTTATTGGATTGTTTGCATCAGATTATCTTGGTGCCTAGCCTGTGTTATTGCATTGTTTGCATCAGATTCTCCTAGCGCCTTGCCCGTGTTATTGCATTGTTTGCTTCAGATTCTCCTCGTGCCTGGCCTGTGTTATTGCATTGTTTAAATCAGATTTTCCTTGTGCCTGGACTGTGTTATTGCAGTGTTTGTGTCAGATTTACCTAGTGCCTGGACTGTGTTATTGGATTGTTTGCTTCAGATTCTCCTCGTGCCTGGACTGTGTTATTGGATTGTTTGCTTCAGATTCTCCTCGTGCCTGGCCTGTGTTATTGCATTGTTTGCATCAGATTCTCCTCGTGCCTGGCCTGTGTTATTGCATTGTGTTATTGCATTGTTTGCTTCAGATTCTCCTCGTGCCTGGCCTGTGTTATTGGATTGTTTGCATCAGATTATCTTGGTGCCTAGCCTGTGTTATTGCATTGTTTGCATCAGATTCTCCTCGTGCCTGGCCTGTGTTATTGCATTGTGTTATTGCATTGTTTGCTTCAGATTCTCCTCGTGCCTGGCCTGTGTTATTGGATTGTTTGCATCAGATTATCTTGGTGCCTAGCCTGTGTTATTGCATTGTTTGCATCAGATTCTCCTAGTGCCTGACCTGTGATATTGTATTGTGTCCACCGGTTTCTTCTAGTCCCTTTCCCATGTTTTTGCAGTATTTACTTCAGCCTTAGTGCCTGGCCCATGTTATTGCATTGTTTGCGTCAGATTCTCCTAGTGCCTCACCCGTGTTATTGCCTATTTGCTTCAACCCTACTGCCTGGCCCATGTTATTGCATTGTTTGCATCAGATTCTAGTACCTGGTCTGTGTTATTGCACTGTTTGCATCAGATTCTCATAGTGCCTGTTCTGTGTTATTGCATTGTTTGAGTCAGATTCTCCCAGTGCCTGGCCTGTGTTATTGCATTGTTTGGATCAGATTATCTTGGTGCCTGGCCCATGTTATTGCATTGTTTGCATCAGATTCTTCTAGTGCCTAGCCTGTGTTATTGCATTGTTTGCATCAGATTCTCTTGGTGCCTGGCCCGTGTTATTGCATTGTTTGCATCTAGTGCACGGTCCGTGTTATTGCATTGTTTGCATCAGATTCTCCTAGTACCTGATCTGTGTTATTGCACTGTTTGCATCAGATTCTCATAGTGCTTGGCCTGTGTTATTGCATTGTTTGCATCAGATTCTCTTGGTGCCTGGCCTGTGTTATTGCATTGTTTGCATCAGATTTTTCTGGTGCCTCGCCCGTGTTATTGCATTGTTTGCATCAATCCTGGTGCCTGGCCTGTGTTATTGCATTGTTTGAGTCAGATTTTCCTGGTGCTTGGCCCGTGTTATTGCATTGTTTGCATCAGATTCTCTTAGTGCCTGGCCTGTGATATTGCATTGTGTCCACCATATTCTTCTAGTCCCTTACCCATGTTTTTGTAGTATTTGCTTCAACCTTATTGCCTAGCCCATGTTATTGCATTGTTTGCGTCAGATTCTCCTAGTGCCTCACCCGTGTTATTGCCTTATTTGCTTCAACCCTACTGCCTGGCCCGTGTTATTGCATTGTTTGCATCTAGTGCACAGCCCAGGTTATTGCATTGTTTGCATCAGATTCTCCTAGTACCTGGTCTGTGTTATTGCATTGTTTGCATTCAGATTCTCATAGTGCCTGTTCTGTGTTATTGCATTGTTTGCATCGGATTCTCTCAGTGCCTGGCCTGTGTTATTGCATTGTTTGCATCAGATTCTCCTCGTCCCTGGCCTGTGTTATTGCGTTGTTTGCATCAGATTCACCTCGTGCCTGGCCTGTGTTATTGCATTGTTTGCATCAGATTATCTTGGTGCCTGGCCCGTGTTATTGCATTGTTTGCATGTCAAGTCAAGTCAAGTCAAGTCAAAAGAATTTATATAGCGCACTACATACCCGAAGGGTTTCAAGGCGCTTAGGAAGGGGAGGAGGATTACTTGTCAAATATCCACGTTTTAAGTTGCTTTCTGAATGCTAGGTGGTTCTGGGTAAGGCGAAGGTAAGCGGGGAGAGAGTTCCATGTTTTAGCAGCCAGGTATGAAAAGGATCTGCCTCCCATGGTGGTCTTGTTGATGCGAGGTACAGTGGCGAGGGCTTGGCTGGAAGAACGTAGTTGGCGGGAGGGGGTGTAGAAGGACAGTCGTGAGTTGAGGCAATCTGGACCGATGTCGTAGAGTGATTTGTGTGCGTGGGTAAGCAGTCGGAAGGTGATCCTCTTATTGACGGGTAGCCAGTGGAGGTCTTTAAGGTGACCAGAGATGTGATCGTTGTGTGGGATGTCTAATATGAGTCTGGCTGAGGCGTTTTGGATTCGTTGGAGTTTCTTCTGGAGTTTTGCGGTAGTACCTGCGTAGAGGGTGTTTCCGTAGTCCAGTCGGCTCGTGACCAGAGCGTGGGTGACTGTTTTCCTTGTTTCGGAGGGGATCCAGCGAAATGTTTTTCTGAGCATGCGAAGAATGTTGAAGCAGGAAGAGGATACGGCGCTGACTTGTCTGTTCATTGAGAGTGAAGAATCCAGGATGACGCCTAGGTTCCGTGCGTGGTCTGTCGGGATGGGTGCTTTTCCGAGGGCTTCCGGCCACCAGGAGTCGTCCCATGCGGAGGGGGATGTACCTAAGATGAGGACTTCTGTTTTGTCTGAGTTCAGTTTCAGACGGCTTTGTTTCATCCATTCGGCAACTTCTTTCATTCCTTCGTGTAGGTTGGTTTTGGCGGTGCTGGGGTCATTGGTGAGGGAGAGGATCAGTTGAGTGTCATCCGCGTATGAGATGATGTTGAGGTTGTGTTGGCGTGCGATGGCCGCGAGGGGGTTCATGTATACGTTGAAGAGGGTGGGACTTAGTGAGGATCCTTGTGGTACGCCGCAGATGACTTCAGAGGCCTCGGACTTGAATGGTGGAAGGCGGACTCTCTGGGTTCTTCCGGTGAGGAACGAGGTGATCCATTCAAGTGCTTTTCCTTGGATTCCGATGTTATTGAGGCATTGTAAAAGGGTGCTGTGGCAAACTGTGTCGAATGCTGCAGATAGGTCGAGGAGGATGAGGGCGACTGTGTCTCCGTTGTCCAGTAGAGTTCGAATATCGTCTGTTGCTGCGATGAGGGCGGTCTCAGTGCTGTGTTTTGCTCGGAAGCCAGATTGTGAGGGGTCGAGGGATTTGTTGGCTTCGAGGAAGGCGGCGAGCTGGTTGTTGACAGCTTTCTCGATGACTTTGGCCGGGAATGGAAGAAGCGAGATGGGGCGGTAATTTTTGAGTTCGGTGGGGTCCGCTGTGGGTTTTTTCAGAAGGGCGGTGAGTTCAGCATGTTTCCAGTCTTCCGGGAAGGTGGCGGAGTTGAAGGAGCAGTTGATGACGTCTCGGAGGTGCGGTGCTATGACGGAGTCTGCTTTGTTGAAGATGTGGTGAGGACATGGGTCTGTGGGGGATCCTGAGTGGATGGAATTCATCAGGCGGATGGTGTCTTCAGTGGAGATTGGGTTCCAGTCGTTAAGGGTGTTCACGGGGGGAGAATGTTCAGCAAATGGTTGGGTGGGTTGGTCTCCGGGTTGGTTGTCGAAGCTGTTGTGGATGTCTGCAATCTTGTTGTGGAAGAATGAGGCTAGGGAGTCGCAGAGGGCTTGAGAGGGGGTGATGTCGTTGGAGTTGGCCGAGGGATTGGAAAATTCCTTGACGATGTTGAAAAGTTCCTTGCTGTTGTGGGCGTTGTTGTCAAGTCGATCCTTGAATGCTGTTTTCTTGGCCTTTCAGATTAGTTGGTGGTGAGTGCGGGTGGCGTTTTTGAAGGCGTCCTTGGTGCTGGTGGTTGGGTCTTTTTTCCAGGCCTTTTCAAGGGAGCGGCAGAGTTTCTTGGACTTCTTGAGATCATCGTTGAACCATGAGGCCTTCTTGCTGCCAGGTTTGTTTTGACGTTTTTTCAGTGGTGCTAAGGTGTCAGCGGTGTTGGATAACCATAGGGTGAGGTTGGCGGCGGCTTCGTTAGCGTTAGAAGAGAGGGCTGGGGTGTTTTGAAGGAGCGATGCGGAGATTTGGTCCGTGGTGATTTTGTTCCAGTTCCTTTGTAGGGTAGGTTGGAGGTGGATGCTGGGTTTTGGTTTGTTGTAGGTGAAGTGAACGCAGCTGTGGTCAGTCCAGAGGAGGTCCGTAGTGTGGCTGAAGGAGACATGGTTGCTGGAGGTGAAGATGGGGTCGAGTGTGTGACCTGCGATGTGGGTGGGGGAAGTGACTAGTTGTTTAAGTCCGAGGTTGGCGAGGTTGTCCACGAGGGTGGCGGTGTTGCGGTCGTTGATCTTTTCGAGGTGAAAGTTGAGGTCTCCCATAAGGATGTAGTCTTTGGAGGGGAGCGCGTGTGGGGTGATGAAGTCCGTGATGTCTTCACTGAATTTTGCGCGGGGTCCTGGTGGTCTGTAGAGGAGGGTGCCTCTGAGTGTGGTTTTGGGGTCGATGTGGATCTGGAAGTGAAGGTGTTCGGAGTTGGCGAGGTTGACGTCTGAGCTGGTTGATATGCGGATTGATTTCTTATGGACGATAGCGATTCCTCCTCCTGTGTGGCTGTTACGGTCTTTGCGAGTGATCTTATAGTCTTCAGGGATGGCGATGGTGATGTCTGGTGCGGAGGAAGCATTCATCCATGTTTCCGTAAGGAAGGCGATGTCCAGAGAAATGGTGTCTAGTAGAGTCCATAGGTCAATGGCGTGCCTGTGGATTGATCGGGTGTTGAGAAGGATGCATTGTAGATGGTTGGGGTCGGGATTCTGTGGTGTGGTCGTAGCGGAGATGTTGTCGGTGCCGTTGAATTTGCAGGAGAAGCAGGAGAAAGGTCCATGGGTTTGTCCAGGGGCGGCTTGGACGCAGTTGGGAACGCGACCGGGGTTAAGGGCTAGGAGGGTGGCGGCATCGTAGGTAATGCGGGGGGGCTGGGAGGGACGGGGGCCAGGGGGTCTGGCGCTGGGCGCGGTCCAGGCGCGGACGGGCGTAGACGGGCTTACCTTTGGCGCACCTTCGGAGCGGATTGGGCGCGGTCGCTGCGCGTGAACGCTGCGCGCGGGAACAGCTGTCATATATGGATAGTGGAGGGGGAGGGGCGAGGGCGTCTCAGCTGGGAGGCGGGGGGGGCACACGAGGACTAGCACAACAAACAAAATGGAGGCGGAGGGGGGGGCACAGCGGAGCGCTAGCGGCAAACGCGCTTAAACAAATGTAAACAGCACAGAAATAATACACAAAGCGCTATTACAGCAAAGCGCTAAGCCAGCAAACAACACGTGATAATACAAGGCAATGTTATCAGCAGTTCAGCGCTACGATACCAGCAGTCAGCAGGGACCCTGGGAGCGACCACTCGGCTCGTGGAAGAGGAGTGAGTCACGGCGCCTGTAGGGAGGTGAGCGCTATTTCAGGACCGTGGGAGGGCGTCTCAGCTGGGAGGCGGGGCGGGCACACGAGGACTAGCACAACAAACAAAATGGAGGCGGAGGGGGGGGGCACAGCGGAGCGCTAGCGGCAAACGCGCTTAAACAAATGTAAACAGCACAGAAATAATACACAAAGCGCTATTACAGCAAAGCGCTAAGCCAGCAAACAACACGTGATAATACAAGGCAATGTTATCAGCAGTTCAGCGCTAGGATACCAGCAGTCAGCAGGGACCCTGGGAGCGACCACTCGGCTCGTGGAAGAGGAGTGAGTCACGGCGCCTGTAGGGAGGTGAGCGCTATTTCAGGACCGTGGGAGGGCGTCTCAGCTGGGAGGCGGGGCGGGCACACGAGGACTAGCACAACAAACAAAATGGAGGCGGAGGGGGGGGCACAGCGGAGCGCTAGCGGCAAACGCGCTTAAACAAATGTAAACAGCACAGAAATAATACACAAAGCGCTATTACAGCAAAGCGCTAAGCCAGCAAACAACACATGATAATACAAGGCAATGTTATCAGCAGTTCAGCGCTACGATACCAGCAGTCAGCAGGGACCCTGGGAGCGACCACTCGGCTCGTGGAAGAGGAGTGAGTCACGGCGCCTGTAGGGAGGTGAGCGCTATTTCAGGACCGTGGGAGGGCGTCTCAGCTGGGAGGCGGGGCGGGCACACGAGGACTAGCACAACAAACAAAATGGAGGCGGAGGGGGGGGCACAGCGGAGCGCTAGCGGCTAACGCGCTTAAACAAATGTAAACAGCACAGAAATAATACACAAAGCGCTATTACAGCAAAGCGCTAAGCCAGCAAACAACACGTGATAATACAAGGCAATGTTATCAGCAGTTCAGCGCTACGATACCAGCAGTCAGCAGGGACCCTGGGAGCGACCACTCGGCTCGTGGAAGAGGAGTGAGTCACGGCGCCTGTAGGGAGGTGAGCGCTATTTCAGGACCGTGGGAGGGCGTCTCAGCTGGGAGGCGGGGCGGGCACACGAGGACTAGCACAACAAACAAAATGGAGGCGGAGGGGGGGGGCACAGCGGAGCGCTAGCGGCAAACGCGCTTAAACAAATGTAAACAGCACAGAAATAATACACAAAGCGCTATTACAGCAAAGCGCTAAGCCAGCAAACAACACGTGATAATACAAGGCAATGTTATCAGCAGTTCAGCGCTACGATACCAGCAGTCAGCAGGGACCCTGGGAGCGACCACTCGGCTCGTGGAAGAGGAGTGAGTCACAGCGCCTGTAGGGAGGTGAGCGCTATTTCAGGACCGTGGGAGGGCATCTCAGCTGGGAGGCGGGGCGGGCACACGAGGACTAGCACAACAAACAAAATGGAGGCGGAGGGGGGGGGCACAGCGGAGCGCTAGCGGCAAACGCGCTTAAACAAATGTAAACAGCACAGAAATAATACACAAAGCGCTATTACAGCAAAGCGCTAAGCCAGCAAACAACACGTGATAATACAAGGCAATGTTATCAGCAGTTCAGCGCTACGATACCAGCAGTCAGCAGGGACCCTGGGAGCGACCACTCGGCTCAGATTCTTCTAGTGCCTGGCCTGTGGTATTGCATTGTGTGCATCAGATTCTTATAGAGCCTGGCCTGTGTTATTGCATTGTTTGCATAAGATTCTCTTGGTGCCTGTCCCGTGTTATTGCATTGTTTGCATCTAGTGCACGGCCTGTGTTATTGCATTGTTTGCATCAATCCTACTGCCTGGCCTGTGTTATTGTATTGTTTGCGTCTAGTGCCCAGCCTGTGTTATTGCATTGTTTCCATTAGATTCTTCTAGTGCCTGGTCTGTATTATGATTCAAAAAGGGGGTGGTAATGGACAGAGTATCTGAATTAAGCAGAACACTCCTACCCAGTCAACAGATCAGGGCTTGATCCATCACCGTTTTTTAGCTCACTGCACCATCCCAGTTCAGAACCTGGCTACATGCAAATTAGTCTGTCCCTGGCCCAGTGCATCATGGGAACAGGGCAGACCAAACTACCAAGCCAATTCTTTACTGGAAAGGACGCAAGCTTCCGGGGACCGGTTTCTGGCATTACAGCCGTCTTCGGCCTGGCTTGCTTGAATCCTGATGGTGCAGTGAGCAAGGGACTCACATCTGAGCATACCCTTCCACACTCGTGGTGGCCAAAACGATACAAAAAGGGGGTGGTGATGGACAGAGTATCTGAATTAAGCAGAACACTCCTACCCAGGCCTGTGTTATTGCATTGTTTGCATCAGATTCTTCTAGAGCCTGGCCTGTGTTATTGCATTGTTTGCATAGGATTCTCTTGGTGCCTGTCCCGTGTTATTGCATTGTTTGCATCTTGTGCACGGCCTGTGTTATTGCATTGTTTGCATCAGTCCTACTGCCTGGCCTGTGTTATTGCATTGTTTGCGTCTAGTGCCCGGCCTGTATTATTGCATTGTTTGCATTAGATTCTTCTAGTGCCTGGTCTGTATTATTGCATTGTTTGCATCAGGTTGCCACAACACCTGGCCTGTGTTATTGCATTGTTTGCGTCACGTTTTTCTAGTACCTGGTCTGGTATTGCATTATATGTTATTATTTTAATAGTTGCAGCTTTTCTAACAAACATGGTACCTTTTATCCCAATCAAGTGCATCTGACTGCAAGGACACTGCCCTCCTCCTGCAGTGTTGTGTGGCGTTTTAGGCTCTGAGTGAATTTTCCCGATTCATGCCCTTATATAGGTATGATTCACGCTCGCTGCCCTTATATAGGCATAGAAATCAAGTACTTATTTAGACATATCCATGCAGACCAAATACAGGCATGGCTACTTCCACCCGTACAAAACGTCACAACGATTTCTTGGAAAATCGACTTAAGCAGTTAGGGAACTTCCCCATGCTCGAATATTGATTTGTCCAAGAACTCATGTACTTTGCAAAGAATAACTATTCCCTAGGGGTTCTTTCCTAACAATATTATGCCCGACTTTTTGTCAAACGATGGCATTCCTAGACACCTTCGAGGTATAAATATACCTCCACTTGCTCTAGCAAGACACGGTGGTTCGGAGCAGTTCGACTATCTACTTGCCCGACAGAGCTCGCTAAAGCAAGTGCCGACGGAAGCCGACCCTCCAGTTGACGCACTGATCAGGAAGCTGTCTCTTCTCCTGCCGAGAATCCAGCTCCAGTGTTTCCAAGCTCCCCTTGTGGGGTGTTGGGAAATCGAGTCCCGAGACAGAGATACCAGACCTCCTTCATTCTAACTAAGGTATGGAGTTGATTAGAACCTAGAGAAATCTTCGATAGATTCTTGCCAAAGAAATCTAAACCAATTCTACACAATACTTACTTCTTCCCTTGAACTAGACTTAGGTTAAGTACATCGGGGTAGGCGTATTTTAGAAGCATCAGTTGAGTATTTTAGCCTATGTATTTATGTATGTATGTATTTTTATATGGCTTAGAAACCATACAATGCTCTTACAGTATTATTTTATAATACTATTCTCGCTGTACGCATTATACTTTGCAGTCTGCTTAACGATTGTAGCAGTTCACTTTTCTTGTATGAGAAAGAAGACTGTTCAATAAACCTTTTGATTGAAAATGGCCGTCTCTCTATTTCTCTACAAACTCTGTTGATACGAAGCATGCAATGATTGACTGAGTGAAATACTTATCTATTGTTTCCGCTACTCTAGAGATATGTTTGTTATTCTTGGGAAACAAAGTTGTCATGTTTATGCGGTTGTCAGAAACTAATCCCTTCTTGTGAATTCGAGAAGGTTTCTAGTGACCTCTGAGCTAGCTGACACTCTCAATTAAATCTAATATATTTGAAAGAGACCTAGTCGACCTCAGTCCTACATCTAATCTATAGGAAATATTATTCAAATGCACAGCGCCTATTGGGAATATAGGAACTACACTACAGCAGTAGCAATCTACTTCCCATTTATGAAGCAACAGACAGCACAACATGTCTGAAGTTGTAGGGTCAGAAACAGTACATAGGTGAATAGGTATGATGGAAAAGAAACTGATGAGAAAGGTTTTAAATGAAGAAGCTGCTGTGATAGGCGGCAAAACATCCATGTCAAAACAACAGCAGTAGGACAGTGGTTCACGGAATGATAATGGTAGATTTATTTACATGTCTGTGCAGTGCGTGCCACTTAATGTTCTTTTCTTCCACTCTCATGAGATGGTTTTACAAGGCAACTCTGAGCTCACTGAGTGTGGAGCGTCCACGAATCTCAGAGACGGGCCGTTCCAAAGACGGTAACAGAGAAGGTTGAAAGATCTGAGTCTTGATCCTGGCAGATGGACGGGTGATCCTTGAGGGGGTGTAGTTAGTCTGTGTGTTGCCACAGCTGTCCAGGGGGTGTAAGAAATGTCAGCAATTTGTGGAGGGTCCTCTTTCGGGTGAGAACCACCCAGCTTCATGCAATACGGACTAGAGGGTTTGTGTCTGCGCAGGATGAGTTACATTCTGATAACAAAATAGGGGACCTTATCCGAAGGGGATCGATGGTACCAAGGTTTAAAGTCTTCGACAGATAGAGAAAGTCCATATACCTCCAGGCGCTTGAAAAGCTTTCTGCACTCTGCTGGTGCAGGCAGGATGTTTATTCTCTAGTTGACATTTGCCAGGGGATGTTCAGATACATTGGTTGAATTAAACCTTGGAGCAGCACTTGTAGCGTTGACTCTTGGAGTCTTGTAGTATGTGCTGGATGCCGTAGAACTGTCTTAATGTTTCACAGAGCTCAGAAATCCAGACTCTCCTTCGTCTCAGAGCGTGAGCTCTGTGGCTTGACCAGTTGAACTGCAATAAAGAAGATGACCTAGACCAGTTCTACCTCTCCCGACCTTTGAACTGATCCTTGAGGAAATAAGCCGTTGTCTGGAAAGCAGATTCACACAAGGTGCAGCTGACAGTAGTCCTGCCTGGAAGGAAGATCTGCACAAGGTGCAAGCGACAGAAGTCCACCCTGGAAGGAAGATCTGCACAAAGTACGACTGACAGAAGTCCAGCCTGGAAGGAAGATCTGCACAAGGCGCAACTGACAGAAGTCCTGCCTGGAAGGAAGATCTGCACAAAGCGCAGCTGAAAGAAGTCCTGCCTGGAAGGAAGATCTGCACAAGGCACAGCTGACAGAACTCCTACCTAGAAAGAAGATCTGCACAAGGCGCAGCTGACAGAACTCCTACCTGGAAGGAAGATCTGCACAAGGCGCAGCTGACAGAAGTCCTGCCTGGAAGGAAGATCTGCACAAGGCGCAGCTGACAGAACTCCTACCTGGAAGGAAGATCTGCACAAGGCGCAGCTGACAGAAGTCCTGCCTGGAAGGAAGATCTGCACAAAGCGCAGCTGACAGAAGTCCTGCCTGGAAGGAAGATCTGCACAAGGCACAGCTGACAGAGGTCCTGCCTGGAAGGAAGATCTGCACAAAGCGCAGCTGACAGAAGTCCAGCCTGGAAGGAAGATATGCACAAGGCACAGCTGACAGAAGTCCTGCCTAGAAAGGAAGATCTGCAAAAGGCGCAACTGACAGAGGTCCTGACTGGAAGGAAGATTTGCACAAGGCACAGCTGACAGAAGTCCAGCCTAGAAAGGAAGATCTGCACAAGGTGCAGCTGACGGAAGTCCCTGCCTGGAAGGAAGATCTGCTCTGGGCACAGTTGACAGAAGGTCTGCCTGGTGATGACCTCAAAGCAGTGAGAGACCCACAAACCACAAGATCCGTCAAGCCCAGCTAGCCACACTGGACGCAATGTACATCAAAGGCCTGATTTAGATTTCAGATGATGGTTTATTCCAACACAAACATGACAGGTATCCTGCCCGCCCCATTAGGAATGCATTACATCCTGTGGCAATTATAATAAGGCAGGCAGGATATCTGTCACGTTTTGATAATGCCTTGGCGTAGTTTGCAGAGTTTTACTCTGCAGAATTCCACGAAGTGCCAGGGAAACTCCGCCGCACTCTGGAGACTTCCGCTAGTGGCAGAGTTTGTTTAGTTGCGCTGCTCTCACTGATTTGTAGTGCCAGGAGTTTAATCTGCACTGTAAAATCAGCACGAACAGCACTACGCGTTGCGCCAGAGGGCGATGCTGCTTTCTGCCGCTCTAATTGATATTCTAATCGAGTGGAAGCTTCATCAACAAGAGTGGCAGATTTCTACACTCGAGTGGTCGTGACCTGCCGCGACCTACCGCAATGAGAAATCTCGCCAGGAGGAGGTCTAGTGCATTATATTTTCTCACAAGCACTCACCACCTTACGGTTGGAGAACTGCTTAAGAAAAAAAACTCAGTTCTGCGTTACTTCATGGAGTTTTTTGGAACTCTGCACTCTGGGCAAAAATTTGCGAGCTCCGCCGGTGGAGCTGAATTCTTCGCCCACCCCTAGTTTTGAGGCAATAATCTGTTGGACAAACTTCAAACTAGGCCATAATAAGTGTTGTAGAAGAAGTAAGAACCACGGCCTTGTGAGTATTAAGTATGGGCACAAAATCCGCTCCGCTCACGAAATGTGCAAATGTTCGGCAATTTTGCAATCCGCAAATCTCGTTAAATTGCCGAAAAATTTGCGAATTCGCGAGCGGGTGGATTTTTTTTTTAGCCCACAGGAAGCACAGTTAAGGCTAGCTTTGTAACCATTTTAGAATGGCGCCGGCAAGCTGCCAGAGTGCTTGCTGGCGCCATTCTAAAATGGTTACAAAGTAAGCTTCAACTCGGGCACCTGCCTTAACTCTGTAAGTGCTTCCTGTGGGCCAAAAATTAAACCTCAACAGGAAGCACTTCCAGGTATAAATAAAGCAGATGCCCGAGTTGAAGCTCAAATTCAGTAACGTTTTAATCAGCCCAAAACATTAGTGAGCACGGTCGAGGCTGGGCAAGTGTGCTTTAACCCCATATCTGCCATCGAAAATTATCTTTAATACCCGAGGGAGGTCTTTGCATCCCTGAGTTTCTCGAGCGCAATCCCCGTTCCTGTGACCAGGAGGCTGCTTTTTCCTCAACTGCTGCCCTGCTCTCTCTCTGACCCTTTATACACGAGGCATGTTGACACGCTTAGAAGCCCCGCACCACACATTACTGGTATCAAACGTCTTCCCGCCCTTTCCCAACTATGATGGACAGCTCACTCAAGGGACCCCGGCGCCTTTTGGCGCTGTGGCAAAGTTACAGGGACACATGGTCAGTGGAGACAAATCTTCTGGCCCTACGCAGCTGCAGTGTAGGAAAAGCACTATCATTTACCCAATGAGGTAGCACTTACTGGATTAGCCAGTAGAAAGTACTCCAGTTGAGAAGAGGCATTGCACAAAACGGCGGCATCTTTGTGGATAACTATGCAGGGCAGGATTCATTCTGGCACAAGGCTCCTGTCACAAAAATTAAACCTCAACAGGAAGCACTTAAAGATATAAATAAAGCAGGTGCCCGAGTTGAAGCTCAAATTCAGTAACGTTTTAATCAGCCCAAAAGCATTAGTGAGCACGGTCGAGGCTGGGCAAGTGTGCTTTAACCCCATATCTGCCGTCGAATATTAGCTGTAATACCTGAGGGAGGTCTTTGCGTCCCTGAGTTTCTCGAGCACAATCCCCGTTCCTGTGACCAGGAGGCTGCTTTCTCCTCACCTGCTGCCCTGCTTGCTCTCTGACCCTTTATACACAAGAGGCATGTGAACAGGCATAGAAGCCCCGTACCACACACTAGCAGTATCAAGCGTCTTCCCGCCCTTTCCCAATCCCAACTATGATGGACAACTCACTCAAGGGACCTTAGCGCATTTTGGCGCGGTGGCAAGTTACAGGCACACATGGTCAGTGGAGACAAATCTTCTTGCTCTTTACGCAGCTGCAGTGTAGGAAAAGCACTATAATTTACCCAACGAGGTAGCGCTTACTGATTAGCCAGTAGAAAGTACTCCAGTTGAGTAGAGGTATTGCACAAAACGGTGGCATCTTTGTGGATAACTATACAGGGCAGGATTCATTCTGGCACGAAGCTCCTGTCACAAAAATTAAACCTCAACAGGAAGCACTTACAGATATAAATAAAGCAGGTGCCCGAGTTGAAACTCAAATTCAGTAACTTTTAATCAGCCTAAAACATTAGTGAGCACGGTCGAGGCTGGGCAAGTGTGCTTTAATCCCATATCTGCCGTCGAAAATTAGCAGTAATACTCGAGGGAGGTCTTTGAATCCATGAGTTTCTCGAGCACAATCCCGTGTAGTTCCTGTGACCAGGAGGCTGCTTTCTCCTCACCTGCTGCATTGCTCGCTCTCTGAACCTTTATACACAAGAGGCATGTTGACACGCATAGAAGCCCCGCACCACACACTAGCGGTATCAAACGTCTTCTCGCCCTTTCCCATCTATGATGGACAGCTCACTCAAGGGACCTCTGCGCCTTTTGGCGCAGTGGCAAAGTTACAGGCACACATGGTCAGTGGAGACAAATCTTCTAGCCCTTTACGCAGCTGCAGTGTAGGAAAAGCATTATACATTTACCCAACGAGGTAGCACTTACTGATTAGCCAGTAGAAAGTACTCCAGTTGCGTTGATGGAAATCGCCCAAAAATCTGTGATTTCGCGGGAAAATCCGCGAATTCGCAGACTTTTTTGCGATTTTGCACGAATTTACGGACCGCAGATTAGCAAAATGCGCCCATACTTAGTGAGTATCAGGCCGTTATCTGACTTCTGATGAACCCTACAGAGTGAGTGAGCAGCCAGAGGGCAGTAGAGGGACCGAAGGACAGGAAATGAGATAAACTAGAAAATGAGAAATATGGAAAGGTAGAAATGCTGCATCACCTGTGGATAACTGACACCTCCTCCCGCTCTGCCAAATGACCATCCAGTCACAAAGTGGCATCCTGGGCCCCAAACTGACAACGTCATGCCAGAAGCCATGTAATGGTGGAAAAGGGGGGAAAAAGAGTAATATGCCCACATCTGCTGCATGGATATGTCAGGTAAATTATTGGTTGTGGTGGGTTCTCCATAAGTACTAAATTACTGATATCGTTAAATATAAAATTATATGAATCAACGTTTGTTTGCCTTATCTGCGCTTATAATGTAAAGGAAGTGCCTTACAGTGAACACCTCGCTCTGTTTTACATAAAAGCCCTGGAAGGTGCGGCATATTACAGAACTTTATTTACTTTAGGAAGAACTAAAGACTTGCTTTTTAAAGTTGTCTTTCAGGGCCAGAACCAGGCTCTGTAAGCTGCACTAGTTTCAGGGAGATGGACAGATGTTATGGCGATAGGAAACCCCCCTCAAACTACAATAATGTTCCAATCTTCCAGGTTAGAAGAAACCAGAAATGCATGAACCAAGGGAGCTGTTGAAAGTGTCAAATGTGACTTATGAACAGCGAGTAAAGACAGGAGTTGGTATTTGAGAGGATCTTAAGTAAATAGGAAAGAAACGAGAAGAAGTGTGTGAATGGAGTTACTTTTGTTGTATACTTCATGAAGAATTACTGAAAATTCTGCAGCCCAGCCTGATCCATCTCTTTTTCTAAACTCTATTGTTGTTTAAATGAAATCTTGACTATATGCGTCTATCTTACGCTATACCTCTAGCACTTGGGTGCTCCGTGAGCGCCCTTACTTTGCTCAATTACTCTGTGAACACTGTTAAATCACCTCCTTTTCAGACATTAATAAGATATCACCTGATCAACAGAACCTTTAATTATATATCTGTGTATGATGAAATATTTCTTGCTAATTTTTAAAGACGGTAAAGAAGAAGAGGGAGATATACTAATATTTTGCGCCGTATTTGCATCATAAAAGTGGCACAAAACAGCGCAAAATCTTTTTTTCCTAACTTACTTTCCAGCACTAAACTTTTTTAGCGCTGGAAATAATTTAAAAGTAATGTGAAGCAGCGCATAGCACTGCTTCACATTACTTCACACATTGGGGCCTGCCAAGGGGGGTGCTTGGGCGTTCCCGTGCAACCACCCAAGTTGTCTCATGCTAAACCCATTTTACCAAAATCAGTAGATTGAGTTTAGCGTGAGAAAACTGCACCCTTTTAAACTAGACACAAGAAAGGAGAAATTATTTAATTTCTCCTTCCTTTTCTGACTTTGCATGCGTGGTGCACTGTGCAACACGCATACAAATTGGGAAAAGCCTTCCCTCATGTCTGACATAGTATTTTGTACAGGAAGGGTGTCCTTCCTGTACAAAACCGATGCTGGACTCACACACACACACCCTAGAGCTCTGGTGCTAAGGTGTGTGCATGGCGCAGGGCCGCTGTAATCAGTGCCGGCGCAAGGGAAAGGGAAGGAGAGGGCCATATCTTTGAAAATATGGTGCTCTCCTGCTCCCTCCCTGTTGCGCCACGCAGCGCAGCCTTGCGGGGGGAGAGGGCTGTGCTGCATTGCGTGGAGATTTGGTAAATCTCCCCTGAAATGTCTTTTACAACCAGTTAAACATTGTGAATTCTCATTCCATTATGTTTCAATTTAGTAATTTTAAATATCTTTACATCCAACAGAAAACAAGCCTTGAATGTATGAAATGACCATCAATAATGAAGTGAATGCTGTAAATCTTCAATCATAGCAGAAATAATGAGCTACTGTATTCAGGAAATCATCAGCGCAGTCGGCGACGGGAACCTGCACACAAACTGACAGATCCTGGATGAAGCATCAAGGGCAGTTCAGTGAATGTAAGAGTCTGAGCTGTGCACCTCCACGCTACAAGACGAAGAAATGACTTTGGGAAAATTAAGGCAACAACAATAACAAACCGCCTCCTGTATAAACAAGTGCCTAACACCAGCTTTGATCATGGGATCTGTATGATGTGATTACCACAGTGCTCTGTTTTCTAAAATGAGCCATCATTCCGTGCTCTAGGAGAATTGTAAACTCTTTATGGCTAAACCACAGTAACCAAAGAAGAGCACAACAGAGCGGAGCCAGACAATTGACGGGTAAAGGAAAAATAGGAGTTTGTCTATCTATAATACAACAGACTGTCCCAATTTGCACCGTCCAGAAGGAAGATACATCTTTACCTACAAGCGTGCATAGCCATAATCCAATCTAAAGGCCAAATCGCCTCCAAAGACACATTTTACGTATTAGGAGTGTGGCAAATATTTGGTGGCTATTGTATTTTATTGTTAAAACAGAAATCAAACATGTGAAATAACGCACACATATTAAATGTGTGAGAAAAACACAAGTGTTTTATCAGCCATGTTGGCCCATCAGGAAATGCAGTCATGGGATGTAGACAAATATATACTCGACCAAGAGACACTAACCAAGAAAGAAGAATCCTACACATGCAGCACGAGCTTTAGTTTGTCATCACTACTCAAGCTTCATCAGCACACGTACACAGGGCAAAAACCATTCATGTGCAGTGAATGTGCAAAGTGCTTTAGTCGATTATCAGAGCTACAAAGACTTCAGCGAATACACACGGGGAAAAACCATTCAAGTGCAGTGAATGTGCAAAGTGCTTTAGTGAGTTATCAAGCCTTCGAAAACATCAGCGAACACACGCAGGAGAAAAGCCATTCAAGTGCAATGAATGTGAAAAGTGCTTTAGTCAGTTATCATACCTTCAAAGTCATCAGCATGCACACACCGGGGAAAAGCCTTTTAAATGCAGTGAATGTGTGAAGAGCTTTAGTCGGTTATCATGCCTTCAAAGACATCAGCGAACACACAAGGGAGAAAAACTCTATCATTGTAGTGAATGTGACAGTAGTTTTCGCGTCTCGTCTTCATTAAGATATCATCAGCGAACTCAAACAGGAGAAAATCCATTCAAGTGCAGTGAATGTGCAAAGTGCTTTAGTCGGTTATCACACCTTCAAAGACATCAGCGAACACACACAGGGGAAAAACCATTCAAGTGCAGTGAATGTGCAAAGTTCTTTAGTCGGTTATCACACCTTCAAGGACATCAGCGAACACACACAGGGGAAAAACCATTCAAGTGCAGTGAATGTGCAGAGTGCTTTAGTCGGTTATCACACCTTCAAAGACATCAGCGAACACACATAGGGGAAAAACCATTCAAGTGCAGTGAATGTGCAGAGTGCTTAGTCGGTTATCACACCTTCAACGTCATAATCGAACACACACAGGGGAAAAACCATTCAAGTGCAGTGAATGTGTGAAGAGCTTTAGTCAATTATCACACCTTCAAAGACATCAGCGAACACACACAGGGGAAAAAACATTCAAGTGCAGTCAATGTGCAAAGTGCTTTAGCCAGTTATCAGACCTTCAACGTCATAATCGAACACACACAGGGGAAAAACCATTCAAGTGCAGTGAATGTGCAAAGTGCTTTAGTGAGTTATCAAGCCTTCGAAAACATCAGCGAACACACGCAGGAGAAAAGCCATTCAAGTGCAATGAATGTGAAAAGTGCTTTAGTCAGTTATCATACCTTCAAAGTCATCAGCATGCACACACAGGGGAAAAGCCTTTTAAATGCAGTGAATGTGTGAAGAGCTTTAGGTGGTTATCACGCCTTCAAAGACATCAGCGAACACACAAGGGGGAAAAACTCTATCATTGTAGTGAATGTGACAGTAGTTTTCGCGTCTCGTCTTCATTAAGGTATCATCAGCGAACTCAAACAGGAGAAAATCCATTCAAGTGCAGTGAATGTGCAAAGTGCTTTAGTCGATTATCACACCTTCAAAGACATCAGCGAACACACACAGGGGAAAAACCATTCAAGTGCAATGGATGTGCAAAGTGCTTTAGTCGGTTATCACACCTTCAAGGACATCAGCGAACACACACAGGGGAAAAACCATTCAAGTGCAGTGAATGTGCAGAGTGCTTTAGTCGGTTATCACACCTTCAAAGACATCAGCGAACACACACAGGGGAAAAACCATTCAAGTGCAGTGAATGTGCAGAGTGCTTTAGTCGGTTATCACACCTTCAACGTCATAATCGAACACACACAGGGGAAAAACCATTCAAGTGCAGTGAATGTGTGAAGAGCTTTAGTCAATTATCACACCTTCAAAGACATCAGCGAACACACACAGGGGAAAAAACATTCAAGTGCAGTGAATGTGCAAAGTGCTTTAGCCAGTTATCAGACCTTCAACGTCATAATCGAACACACACAGGGGAAAAACCATTCAAGTGCAGTGAATGTGCAAAGTGCTTTAGTCGGTTATCACACCTTCAAAGTCATCAGCGAACACACACACAGGGGGAAAACATAGAATGGCAATGAAAGTGAGAACGGCTTTTGTCAATTTTCGATCCCACACAGCCCTCAGTGAATGCACTCCTTCATTTAACTCACATGGAAATAATGCTAGAGATGCAGAGATTCCGAAAAGAATTTAAGAACATCAAAAATAATATTGACCCATCTGAGGACATAGACAAGAGCAGAACAGTGCAGTTATTGTGAGAGGAATGAATTACGGAAAAAGATAAAATTCAAATTATGTGTGACTTTGAAATACCAGTTGATACAAGACCTGACTAGCAGTAAAGAAGAAAAACAGATAACAGTAATTGCAGAATTATAAAATTGTTTGTTTCCAGTGATTGTTCACTTCCGTACACATAGAAAAGTGACATGATGTACCAGGATACACAGTGGGAGACAAGCACAATGTGGATTAAAAGAAAAGAAAAACTCTTGATTTTTAGTTGGTGAAGAAGAGATACAAAGAAAAATATTCAATCGCACCTGACCACACTATCTGTAAAAGCAACACTGAACAATACTGGGACTAACAGGGGTATTTTCAGCTAACTTGTCGGATTAGTGATAAAACGTATAAACCCAACACACCCAGAGTGGACATGTTGTCAGAGCTCTGGAGATGGAAGCTTCATTGGTAAAATGTATGTATCACTATTAACAAATGCCACTGCAGTATTTGTAATGAACTAAAGCGAAGCACAGGTGTTCAAGAAATAACCTATTTTCAGATAGAAAAGAGCACATACCTTTTTTTTAAGTAACGTTTGCTGCATCTTTTACACACTGTTATCGGTTGATGGATCAGCTCGTGACTCAGGCCTTATTACTAAATGCGACCCGTGGCTCCTCTCCGACTTGGCTCTCCCTATTCATTTTGTGACTTGCCAAACTCTACTTTTTATCAGAATTGAGCCACTGTAAGCAGCAGACTCAGTTTCAAAACAAGAAATATAAAATAATGTAAAAATAATTTTTTCGGTTATAGTTTTTATACATCATATGTTTTTCCCACTATCAGTTTGTAACTAAACTCTGAATTGACTGAAAGTGTAAATATTTTTAAAAAGAGATGTGGAACTTGGAAATTACATTTTTAAACAGTTTTCAGCGAATAAATAAAATGTACGTTTAATTTGCGTTTGTTTACTGACGTTATTCTTTATCCAGCCCCTAAGCCCCAAACTGTTTCACATTTACAATATATTAAGCAATAGAAGGGCTAATTTTGTCAAGTTCTCTGTTCCTCTCTTGCACCACTCACACAAACACTCAGAGGCCTGTGTCTGCAGCGCGGGGGTACAAAGTACCAATTACCAGTTGCAAACTAAGGATCTAGGTGAAACTGAGTCCCGTTTCTAGATAATAGTGGGGGGACCCCTTAAACTGTGGCTACCCCCCACCCCCGACTTTTGCCGTGCTGATAAAGCAATAGTGAAATTGAGTAATTTATGATAAAATGAGAGAAAGAGAAGAAGAGAGCGAGGTGCAGGATATATTAAAGAAAATGAAAAAAAAACATGACTTTACCCTGTTCTGTGTACAAACATTGTACGTAAACAAGTTGTGCTGTGCGTCGACTGGAAACCATTTAATTTGCATTTTATCTGTTTTGTGAATACATTTGTATCAATTTTTTATCAATTGTGATTACTGTGTTGAATTTTTATCTCTCTTTTTATCAAATTAAAACACAAAAAAATTCCTCCCACTGAACTAGTTTGTTTGTTTAATCTATTGTGTATTCTCCTTAGTTTATGCCTGGGATTGTTTTTCTCACTTACACTTGCTGTGCGTTGTGAACAGGCTGTCACCCGCTTTGTATGTAAATTAGCTTCTGTGACGAGACACCCCAGACTCCCATTTCTTCTAGCGCGGATGATAATTTGAGCACTGTAAGGTGATCGCAAAGAAGGGCTATGTTGAGAAATAATCGCCTTCCGGGTCACACAGTTGTGATTATGTAGTTCTTTATTAGTTTTTTTTTAATTTACTTGAATTTGCAGCAATTCTCCAGGTTACTTTTTCTCAGTATTACGCTTCAGGTCTCTCATAGCGCTCCATCAGTTAAACGTGAGGTTTGATGTAGGATTTGTTGTTAGTGTCCCTAGACCATGTCCCAATCCCTTTGTCCTTGATTTGTCGGCATGGGTTTTGTCCACATACTGGTCTAGGATGGGCCTTCTCAAGGTAGAAGGTGCTGTAATCGGAATAATGAATCAGACATACATGAAATTGTATGTAAACAAATATGTGCCTTTCAGTTTTCTGGCACCACCAGACTCACATCTACACATGTAATTGAGCACCAGACTAAAGTGACTCCTCCCTGCATAAATATGTGCCATCAGTAATCGGGCTGATGGTTCCGCTGATGCCCACAGCAAATAAAGTTTTGGGACTGTTGGCCTAAATTTTAACTGCTGAAGTTTCACGCAATTTCGCTGATGCGCACAGCTTATAATATTTGTGGATATTGCGCACTGTAAGCAGATCACTGAAGATCACCCTTAAGTAGTAACTAGGTCAAAACAGAGGGGGTCTTTTATGAGCCCATGCATCACTTTTGCACCACCGGTGCGCCACTTTTTGTGACGCACCAGTGGCGTTAAAGATGTGCAATGTTGCGGCATATTTACGAAGTGAAACATTGCTGGAGTTGCGTCACTTTTGTGACACACTCCAGCAAAGCATCACTTTTGCGCCACACAGATACGTCAGAAATACTGACGTATCTGTAACTCTTTGCGACATGATGCGTCATACAGTAAATATGCCATATCAATCATGTCACAAGGAGGGCGCACTGAGAAGTGATGCATCGCCACTTTCACCAGCGATGCGTCACTTCTCATAAATAAGGCCCATAGTACATACATAATGCAAAATGTCAAAGCCCCTCCTTTCTTTTTGACATCTCCAGGAGTTCCTCCTCTCGTGGCTGAAGTGGAAGAAGGTTTTCGCACATTATGCTTGTGTCTGTGGTGCTTCCTTATACTACCTCCCCAAAGTGAGTACTGTCCTTGAACGATATCACTTCGGGAGAAGAATGCAAAGGCAGGATGAGTTGGTGGAACAGTACATAACTACCTTGCAATGTTGGTGCAGCTTTAGAGAAGCGCTTAAGAGATCAGTTTATGTTGGGGTGCCCCCTCGACAAAACGAGACACGCCCTCTGGCAAAAAGACACGCCATCACTTCAAGAAGTGCTGACCATAGCCAAAAGTCATGAGCATTTAAAAGCGTGTGTTGAAATACGCAAAGACAATTCAGGTGATAACATTAATGTCAATGTGCTGGTGGATAGATTTGTTAAACCCAAATCGAGCACCACTTCAAAGCCCTTTAACACAAAGAACTTTCAAGGGAAGTGCTTTAGGTGTGGCAACTCCGGCCATATGGCCAAATTTAACCCGTTGTGTGCGTCAGACGTCCCCCAGCCATCCAACGTCACAGTGAGCATGTGCAGAGGATGGCCGGGGGCCGTTTGAACTACGCCCAATCATTAATATGCCTGCACCGCTGTGAAATTCACGCCGCAGTAAACAGGTTAAAGACTGCCTAGGCTGGAAGGCCATGTGCAAAACTTGTGAGAGAAAAGGTCACGTCTTAAAGAGCTGCAGAACGGGCAACGAGCATAAAAAAGTCAGGGAAGTTGATCTTTATGAAGGAGTCAATATTCTCCCAATCAAAGGGAATGCTAGTGATGGCCCTCAGGAGCTATTTTTGATCAATGGTGCTCCAATGAGCATGCTCTTCAATTCTGGGGCCAAGATAACTCTATTCCCAAAAACTTTATGAGCATAATCTGCTGGGCAAAGTCACCCTGTTGAAGCCAGACATTAGACCAAAATGTCAAGGTGGGGTGACTATTGAGTTGCTGGGTTATTTCTGGGGCACGATTGACTTCCAAGGGAGAGTCATCCCTGGTAAAATCTATTTCTTGGTGAAAGGGGACCAGCTCATAAGTTGGTTCCATCAACGTGATCTACATATCTGCCTTTATCCCAATGAGATCTGTCTGCCTAAAAGAATTACCACCAGTTGGGGTTTTTAGTAATGCTAATTGAGACTGGATCAAGGAATTCCCTGAGGTCTTTGCTGGCAGCTACATTCTCAGGCTCCAACACTTCTTATTCAGTGTCAGAGGACCCTCGGGCTGCTCTTTCATTTTATTTTTCCTTTCAACATGGGTACCACCATGTAGTGCCTTTTGCCAATCTTGGATCCTCCGGTGCACTGCCCTTCCGCTGGAGCAAAAAAAAGCGGGGTGGCCAAAATTCAGGCCAAGGGGCTCAAGGGACCGCACGCTGTCAGAGGTTACCAGCACATGACAGGTAGAAAACTGAAGCCTCAAACCAGCCCTGCCATCAACAACAGGGATCCTTCTCTTTCACTCTTTTGCACTGAAACTCTGGTTCTGTTGCAAACAGGGAACCAGCTCCTCCTTTTTGTCTGATGTCCAACGACGCCAGATGGAGCAAGCACGATGCTTTGGAGATGCCATTGATGGCGTGCTGGCGATTGCTGTCCAGCCTTGCTACTTTCTGGGTGCTGGGACTGTAGTTCCAAGACGTCTGCCCTTCATCTGTAGCTGTCACTGATGGGAATTAGGGCTCAGCTTAAATCATTGTTCTGCAGGTTATTATGACTCTTCCTTTTATTCTGGAAGATCCTGCAGAACCTGGTGATATGAAAACCTGACACATCTGTTAGTTTCCTTCAATATAGTACAAAAACAATTGATTGTATTTAACAATGGGACTACAGGTAGATGGCCTGCAACCTTCGAGGGAGTGGCCAGACGCCATGGGACTACTGTGATCTAGAATGCACTGTCACTCTCATAGAATACGAAGGCAAAGGCAGTACTTCTAGTCTCTTCAATTTGGTACTCTTCGTTATCCTCACTAACTTCAATGTGAGAGCATTATCCTCTGCCATTCAAGTCTATCTGCTGAAAACTCTTTAAAAAAAAAAAGGAAATGTTCCACACTTTTGCTCATAAATTTTACATTTGCTTGTACAGGACTGCAGACACTTCTAAAATGATTCTTCTTAATAAAAAGCACCTACATACAGGAGGACAATGCTCTCATGTTATAGGAGCAGCAGGAAAATCTAAAACTGCGAATATAACAGGGTTCTTATCTATAAAACAACATTTCCTTCAAAACATTTTTTCCCTAAGGATCACATGGGCATCTTCCCGCCGTTCTACTTTTCATGATCCAGACTATGCAACATCAGCTCTAATAAGGACTCTCAGTTTATTTACACAGACTAGCTAATAAAAAAAACTAGCAATGCCCTTGCAAAACTTACAATAATGGTGTTATCATCTAAGACTTGTAGAACAAAACTACCCACATTTAATTCCCCTTAGCCCCTTCCCTGCTCTTGACGAGCTCAGCTCGTCATGCAGTACACTGGTTGTGTGCTTATGACGAGCTGAGCTTGTCATGAACAATGATAAATCCCACTTTGCAGCACAGGAGGGGAAAACCTCTAGCAGCAATGTGGTTAAAGGTCAAAATAAGAGAACAACAATCTAAACTACTGATCCTGTCATAATTTCATCAAACAGGATGGGCAGCAATAAAAACTATATATTTATTCATTTTATTAATGCTAACAATATTTAAAACAGTATCACTGAATAGCCAATTAAATGTCTCATTGCTATTTCACAGACAATTTAGACGGGCTAAAAAAAAATATTGAGAAAAGGAGAGAGCAAAATACATATTAACTAGCCTTAATTTGTGGAGGAGCTAGCCTCCTTCCTCCAGTTTAACAGTAGGGAAACCTGAAACAGGTTTCACTTTTGTCAACACTATCGACCCCTGTGTGTAGCAGCTGGGCATAAACAAAGTTATAGGAGGTACATAGCACTATTGAGAGGGCTAAAAATCCTTTAAGCAAATATACACATTTTGTTGCCTCAGCTTGTAAGCATTAGTGCTGTATAAATGTGGCAAAGCTTATCTGTTTAATCAAAGTTCACATATACCATTATATCATTTTCTATTACATGAGTGCATAAAGTGCTTGTTTTTTGCCCAAAAAAGGTAACACGCAGACCTTGCTCTGGATGCCATGCTATGCTTCTAAATATAGAGCTGACATTTAACTCTTCACAGCTGCTATTCTGTGTGTGTGCGAATACAATCCTATTCCGGTTTGTCAGTTTTAGAGTTAAGAAAATAACTTCTGCTGGTTTTATACATATTTTCAATTATAAGCAGTGTGCAGTATACTTTTGCAGCAATATAAAGGTCAGCTCTTTGTTTTATACCTAAATGTATGCATTTACTGAAGCCTAAGTCACTTTAAAAGCTACTGTAAATGGAAAAAATGCTGTTTAAATAGTGAAATTTACCCAATTACGACTTCGACATTTGGGGCACTTAAAAATAAATATCCTGTCATTTTGTAACATATTAATCATCCTCAGAATGTTCTCTACAAATTGCAGAGATTGGACATTAGACATATCTCATGTAAATCCTTAGAAAAATTCGTTTTTTTTACGCCTTCGCAGAGTGAAATTCCATATGCAAATATCCTCATTCTGTGATATACCACAACTTAAATTAAATTATAATGCTAGGAGGTCAGAGTATGAGTATTAAGCTTTATAAATATTAAAAAATGAATTTAAAAGCCCTTATTTTTTAATAATTTTTTTATAATTAATAATTTTTTCTTTTAATAAAACCAATCATTTTTGATAATTCCATATATAAAAAGAAAGCTGCATCTCTTGCCTATCATATTTAAACGCATTCATTCACAAGCCTAAGCACAGAAGCCTAACTTGAAACATGACACATTTTTGCGCAACTTTTTTTAAAAGGACAATTATTATTATTCTTTTTTTTAGCATCATAACCAAGAATGTGCTTATGTAAAAGACTTTAAAGAATGGAAATCCCTACCTTAAACGTTTTCCTCATATCTAAAATAATGAACCTGATTTTTGTAACCTTTGAAAACAGCAATCTGAAATACACGTTTCAACATGTGTGTTAATTGACAAAATCCTGGCTGAGTGAACATTTCTGTCTATTTGTGGCCTGCAAAAACGGCAGCTGTAGCTAAGATTTTTTTCAGTGTTGAAACGTAATCATGGTGGCAGTCTATTTAAAACTGAGACATTTCTAGTTTTAAAATGTGCGTGCAGTTCCGCAAAATCCAATTTATTCAGATGATGTGTTTGCCTGTTAATATCTAACACAATGTATCTAAGGAAAATGCTGTTTTATGTTTTTTTTACTGCAAAACACACAATTTCGTTTTTGAGGCCTTTTATTCCTACTGAATGTGAATTCTACTTTTATCTTTTAAGCCTTGGCAGTTTGTACATGTACATAGTTCCTTACTCTATAATATTAATAGTAACATATAGTTATTTAGCATATCATATGATTAATTTCTGGATTTTTCTTTAATTTTTCTTTAATATTAATTAAATGACATTTTGCATAACAGACTGAAGACTTCAAGAAAAACCAACAACACACGCATTGAGCTAATTTTAGACATATACAGAAAGGGTCATACACTCAGAATCACATAATACAGCGCGCTTAAGGCTAACCATTATTTCATAATAGCGCAGTCGCAATGTAAAACCACGAACTACATAGACATTTAAACACACATTTAACCCTCAGATCAACACTGAGGACAGAAACAAAGGACAGCCCACAGACTGTACTAAAACCAAACCATTTGTAAATACTAGTTGTAATTCAGATTTACAAGAAAAGCTTCTCAATAGTATTCCAAAAGACTGCAAAAAAACAGCCCAACAGACTGTTTTATTTCCAAGAAGCCAACATATACTCAATTCACTAGCTTTGTCTGGCAGAACACCAAAAAATCGCTCTGCATATCTCCATTCATAAAATTGCGCAGAAAAAGGATCCTTGTATGTATTTTTGTACATATTTGAATTCCATGGGGATACAGAATCACCTAGGAAGAAATATGTTTTTATACCTAAACCTATTTAGATATTCCCTCAAGGGAGACGGCTAATTTAATTCACATCTCACTATGGTACCTCCAAAAAGCAACACATTTTTCGATGTGTGCTTGAAACAGGCATGCCAAAAAATAGTGCACAATATGCAGTATTATAAACCAAGTAGTGCTTAAAGTACTCTGCGTACGGTGCGTCGTTCAACTAATCAAAGTAGAGAAAAATCTCCTCATTACCTGCCTATATGAATTGCAATTCATATATTTTCTACAACATCATCATCAAAAGTTGGCCAACACATACTTAGATACTAAGCCACAGTAAGCGTTACTAAACTACCTTACCAATCCTAGGCATTTAGAGCTGCAGAATGACTCTTACCAAACAAATGGTTGTCCAAATTCTAACTGCCAAGTTCTGAATGACCTGACAGTCGTTTTTTATTTTTTATTTTTATATACTCACGCCAAAAAAAGGTTCTCAGTCAGGGGTGACATCATGTGGAGGATCAAAAATTAGGAAGACCAGAAATATACCGGGCTGCAGAGACAGAGAATCCCCAGAATCTCCACGCACAGAGTACCTCCTTAGTAGAATCCTGTCCTGTCCTCCTCAGTAGATTTCAGTCTCCTGACAAGATCACACCATCAGTTAGCCACTTCTCTGATGAGTTCCACATTGGAGCGCCATCTGAAGAACATTGAAACCTGAAGAGGGGTCCCACTGATACTTGGTCCTTTTAAACCAACAAAGAAGAAATTGGCACAGAAGCTGAAATATAAAAGTACATTTTATTAACCTCAAATGAGTCAGACTACGTCACACAGAAGCCTTAGCAACTGAATGAGGCAGTCTGAGGAGTACAGAAAACAGAGGCTTTAAATATGCTTTGGGTTACAGAGTAAGCATAAATGCAAGGGCAGTGATCATGCAAAATGACTAAGTTGGGCATACAAAATCTGCTTGCTCAACAAAGTGGGAGGAGAGTTACTTCTCCATAGAGCAGCAAAAATAGCCTGACAGTTATACTAGAGAAGCAGGTGCATTCTACTAGTTAGGCCCTTCTGGGCATGTGCGTAGTGGAAGATGCTGAATATAGTTTGTCTCTAGGTAGATTTCAAGAGCAGTTAACACTGAGGGAGGACAAAGCACAAGGCAAACAAAATGGCTGCCAGAAATACAAAATGGCTTTTACAAAGCGGATAAGATAACTTCTAAATACAAGATGGCTTCAGCTAAATGCTAACCTATTGCTGTCAATTTACGACACAGGCATCACCTTAATTTATTTATTTATTTATTTATATTCTTATATAGCGCAGGACTCGACCCCGAAGGGGTATCTCCGCGCTAGCGCTTTTACCGGAGAAGCCCAATCAAAATTATACACTGTGAAGTGACTAATAGTTAGGATGTTGAAAATAAATAGGTTTTTAGAGACTTCCTGAAGGACTGAAAATTAGTAGTTTGTTTCAGAATGGGAGGGAGTGAGTTCCAAAGAATGGGGCCTTTGTAGGAAAGAGCTTGACCTCCCTGTCTGGCTCTCCTGATCCTTGGAACCTGAAGTAACTGCTGACTACTGGAACGCAGGGAGCGTCCTGGACTGTAGAAGTAGAATTTTTCATTCAGATATTTGGGGCCAGTACCCAACAAACACCTATGTATGGTGCAACAGATTTTAAATTTGACACGTTGCCTAACCAGCAACCAGTGAAGTTTGGCCAGAAGGGGGCGTGAGGGGGTCCTAGGCTGGGTGTTGAGAACAAGTCTCACTGCGGTATTCTGGACCACTTGTAATCTATTTAGTTGTTCTTTATTGGCCGAGATTAACAGGACATTACAGTAGTCCAGCCTACTGACTACTAGGGTCTGGACAAGTGTTTTCCTGTAGTTATTAGGCAAGAATGGAAAAACACGACGTAAAAGTCCGATAACACGGAAACAGGATCCAGCAACTTGGCTTGTATGTTCTTTCGCAAATAGTGCCTGATCTAGCCGCACACCGAGATTTTTTACGGTCTGTTTTGGACTAGGTGTTGGTCCAAGTTCCAGGGGCCACCATTCTGGAGACCACAGGAGAGTGGCCTCTCCGAACAGCATGACCTCTGTTTTGCCTAAATTGCACTGGAGGCAATTTGAGGCCATCCAGTCTGATACTGCCCTAATGCCGTCCGCAAAAGATTTTTGTATTGCGGGCGTGAGGGTCTGAAAAGGGAACAAAAGTTGGGTGTCGTCAGCATACGACACCGAGATGAACCCGTATGCTCTTACAATGTCTGCCAAGGGGGCCACGTACACATTGAAGAGTGTAGGGCTTAGGCATAAGCCCTGTGGCACTCCCTTGGTGAGCTCCCTTGAGATGGAATAGTGGGAGCCCAATCTGACTCCTTGTAGGCGACCTGAGAGAAAACTCTCCAACCAGGAAAGAGCCACGCCTCCTATGCCCACCTCCCTCAAACGACCGAGAAGTATCTCATGTGACACCGTGTCAAAGGCAGCAGATAAGTCTAACAGCACCAGAATCATGGAGCCCCTTCCATCCAGTGCCATCCTGATGTTATCGGTCACTGAGAGGAGGGCAGATTCGGTGCTGTGGTTGGGTCTAAACCCAGATTGAGAATAGTCTAGACCCTCCGCTGTCTCGATGTAATTAGATAGATGGGTGTTCATATGCCTCTCGGTCATTTTGCTGAGGTATGGCAGGAGAGAGATGGGTCGGAGGTTTGAAAGATCTGTCCAAGGACGTGCTGCGTTCTTACGAATGGGGTTCACCACCGCTTTCTTCCACTCCGTAGGCACCTGTCCTTCCTTAAGAGACAGATTTATAACTGATTGAATCTGCGGTCCAAGCAGAACGCTCAGGGAGGCAACCATTTTAGCAGGCAGAAAATCATCAGGGGACCCCGATTTTATGTGGCTAATGAGGGATGGAAGGTCTAGATCACTAACTGCCGGAAAAGTCATAAGTGAATTATCCCCATATGTGGGCAGAATGGAGGGAGTTGAGATGTTGTTCCTTTGGCTGGAGGCCTTCGTTATTTTATCATAAATCATATTTATCTTGTTTTCAAAAAAAAGAGAAATATCATCGCATAGGGACTGGGAGTAGTCATCTGGACTTTCACAGGCTGCCGGTTTAGTAAATGCCTGTAGAATTTTATATAGTTCCTTAGAAGAGTTGCCCGCCTCTGCAAGTTGCTGCTTAAGACTGTTTTTCCTTGCCAGCTTTATGTTTTTGTAATAATTAGATTGGGCGTATTGATATGCTTTCTTATTTTCCTTTGTTCGAGTTTTCCTCCATTTTTTTTCTATATTTCTACATCCCTGCTTTTCGGTTCTTAGTGCTTCAGTATACCACATTTCTTGCTTAGAGGTGGGGTATTGTTTGTGTAGCTTTAAAGGGGCTAGTAAATCGATTGCCTCTATAAGAGAGTTGTTAAACTTAAGCAGTGCAGACTCCACGTTATCCTTTTCTATAAAAATAAGCCGTTTCCACACCCTCTGCAGCTCATCCACTGTGGCTTTATGCCACTGTCGACGCCAGATTGGCGGGAGAGTGTTTTTTGTGAAGGTTTGTTCATGCCCAGTAGAGAGAATTCCACTAAAAAGTATCAGACCAATTTATCTGAACAATAGGTTGACACCGTACTTTGGAGCAGTTGGAAAAAAGTAGATCCAGAGAGTGACCCCCTATATGTGTAGGTTCCCTATTCTGTAATTCTAGACCTAGGGTGGATAAATCAGCAAGCAGGGATATGGTTTCTGGGTGCGTGGGGATGTCTACATGAATATTAAAATCACCAAGAAGAATAAAATCTTCCTTTGCTTTAAAATGTGGGGCTAATACCTCCAAGAGGGAAAGGGTAAAACCCGGGTTAGGTCCCGGAGGACGATAAACTAGCGCTCCTTTCCAAAATGTTTTTGCGGCTGAGCTAATCTTAAAAATCATTATTTCTAGTAATGAACTATACTTTTGTTCTAGTATAATGACTTTCAGGTGTTCTTTGTACATAATGGCTAACCCACCTCCTACTTTTTCAGGAAGATCTAAATTTAAAAACTTATAGCCTAAGGGAACCCCTAGTGCTATAGCTGGGGCTGTGTGGGGTTTTAGCCAAGTCTCCGTTAGGAAGCATATATCTGGTTGCAATGTATGTACAAGGTCCCATACTTCAAGATAGTGTTTGGGAAGAGAACGAACATTCAAGAGAAAGCTTTTTATGCCACTTAAAAAAGTAGCTATCACTTTATTTTCCCTGTTGTTCAGGCTAGCGTGAGATGCTTGAAAATGGCAGTTTAAACATGAAAAAGGGCCTTCTGGACATGGCCAGGAGTCTTTTATACATCCTTTCAGCGGTGCTATCCATAAATTTAATAAAGTTTGGGCGGAGTACCTAATTTTACATGTCCCTGCCAAAGATGGATTGGAAAGAGTAGAGGCCATAGCCCCTAGCCCCGTCCTGTCGCGGACGGGTGCAGACGGGCTGCTCTTCGGCGTGTCTTCTGCTGCGCGCGACCACTGCCCGCTCGATTGGGGGCAAGGGCTAAATAGCCTTCAAGTCAAACCACTAGAGAGCTAACCACTCCAGGGATTGCCGGAAGTACCTGGTTCTCACCTGACTCGCCCGCCGCACAACGGTACTAGTTACCCTGTCGGAACGGGGCGGGCATGAAAGAAAGTTGAGCCGAGGCTTCCCCGCTGCCTTTAACAAGTGATTCCCCTCCTATTGATTCAGGTATGGAAAAACACAGTGGCACTCTACGCTTGCAGATTCTGGCGTGATTTCTATTCAACAAAACACAGAATAAATGATTTTAAAAATCATCAAATCACAAATGCAGTGAGGTTAAAAATTATTTGACTAGCACAGCATAGAGCGCAATTAGGCAATTTCTTGCAATACAGGGCTACTCTCCTCGTGTTCCACTTTTGTCCACTCATTAAGACTACATGTCACTTATGCACTTCTTTCACCTCCACAGGTGCAGAAAATCCGTAGTTTTCTTTTGCTCAACTTGACCATGACCAAATCACCAGTTTCTGTGTTACCTCTCTTTGAGGTGTTCTCTCCCTTGACACGAACACTACTTTCAAGCATCCACTGAGGAGTAAGTTTAGTCTTTGGCACTCTTCTCCTCATCCTGTTAAACGAAATTTCATCATTGACACCATGTATAGCAGTGTTGTAATACCATACCATGTTATCCATGCTCCTCCGAACATCTTGATTCCCCTGAACAGCCATTTGCATGGTGCCTTTAATGACTCTATTTATACGTACCACCATGCCATTTCCCTGTGGATTGTATAATGATGTGCACACATGTCTTATGCCATTTCCCCATAAAAAAAACCTCTGCATGGCATGGGAAATGAGTTGAGTGCCATTATCAGCCACCATAACACTAGGGAAACCCTCTCTCTTAAATATAGTGTACCGTACCAGTAGTGATGTTTCTAAGAAATTCCACAATGACCCGTCGCTAGTAGACATCCACCAGGACCACAGCAAACCGCTTGTCTCCAGGTAGAAAATCCATGGGGCCAATGAAATCCATACACACTTTCTCCCACGCTGCCCTTCTCTGATCTCCAGAAATAGAACCCATACCCTGTGAACCAATTTTGGTTTTTTTTCTCACCCTCTGCACAAGCCACAGCTTTCTACCCACAATCTGACATCCTCATATAATTCTGGCCACCAAAAACTGTCCTTGAGATGTTTCTTTTTAATGGTTTGTCCCAAATGACCTTCATGTCCCAGAAGCAACAACTTCTTTCTGAATACTTTAGTGGGGTACAAATCTTTCACCCCTTAAAACCAAGTCATCCATCACACCAATACTGAGCTCCTCTTGCAATTTGACAACATTTCTTAAGGCTGGTTTGAGATCACTTTCACGTTTTCATCCTGACCTGATGGAACTTACCAACTCTTTATATTCATCATCCTTCTTGACTGCTTCATGCCACCCCCTTTTGTACCACTTTGTTCGCCTTAAGTTGGCAGGGTATGCTCAGACGTGAGTCCCTTTCTCACTTTGCCACTGGATTCAAGCAAGCCGGGCTGAAGATGGCTGAAATGCCAGAAACCGGTCCTTGGAAGCTTGTTACCGGTCCAGGGAAGGCATGGCTTGGCAGTTCGGGCTGGACTGTTCCCATGAGGCACAGGGTCAGACTGATTTGCATATGGCCATGTCTGAACTGGGGTGGCAGAGTGGGCTAAAGTACGGTAATGGATTAAACCCAGATCTCTTGACTGGGTGTGAGTTTTTGATTGGTTCAGATGCTCCGTCCATCGCCACCCCTTTTGTACCACTCATCCTTGGTCACAGATTTAAATTTATTTTCAAGCACATCCTCTACACTGGCTACAATACATACAATTTCCTCATAATTCTCTTCATTCCCTTCCACACCCAGTGGTATTCTTGATAAACAGTCCGCCTGAACATTTTTCCATCCTGATGTATACTCAAGTTTATACATATACTCTTGCAGCCTGTCTGCAAACCTCATTAATTGCCAAGAGCCATTACTTGCCCCACCAGGACTCAACATTCAGATAAGAGGCTTGTGGTCCGTTCTTAAGGTAAAGCGTGCACCCCACAAATAGGTACGAAAATAGTGAAAACCCCATGCCGCAGCTAAAGCCTCTCTGTCAATTACGAAAAAAACACCACTGGGTATGGGCTCCCAACACAAAGGCCAAGCCACTGACTACTGTCAAACAAAGAAAATGCCAATACTGTTCTCCTTATTCCTAATCCAAATTGCGTACACATACGACTTGAACAATATGTGTCATCACAGCTTATTTCCAGAATGAATCTTTTATTATTTTATCTTTTCAATTTTTTTAGTTCATTGCTTTTGTTGCATTTTCACCAATTTCATATTTCAGAAATCACTGTACAAAACATACAAAACATTAATCAAATATTGTTTTTAAAAAACATTACCCTCTCATCATTCATAATCATACTCACACTGACTTCATTCCTCAGTCGCACTGTCTTTCATCAACACACACACCACAATGTTATTTACACTTCAATTGTATAATTCACAAAAAGCCATAGACACTTTAGTTTCTCATTTTTACAAAATTTGAAAGAGCAATCAAATGATCTTATGGCTCTATATAAAGGTAAACACGTTTCGAACTCGCAATTAGTTCTGGAGTTCTCTTCAGGACCATCAGCTGTGAAGAAAAGGGGGGAAACCTTTCTTTAGTGCTTAATGTTCTCTCACATGAATGAAAAGAACAAGTTACTTACCTTCGGTAATGCTTTTTCTGGTGGATACAGTATCTGCTTGTGGATTCCTCACCTTGTGAATATCCCCCCTACGTCAGCATCGTTCGGAAAATTCTTTTGCAGCACGCCGCCGTGGACGACGTCCTAGGAGCACGGCATTGTGCGCAACTCCACCTGACGTCACTGACTCCTTATTAGGCCTACGTCGGCGTGATGACATAAGTTCCACCCTTTTTTCCGTGCCTTTGGATTTGAGTTGATCTTTAGTAGTGTTAGTGGCAGCTAGCTGAATAGCTTTTAACAAATCTTCTTTAGGTTGAACACCACTCTCCGAAATAGTGTACCCCAAATAATCTACTTCTTTAAATAAAAACTTGCATTTATCCTTCCTTAATGTCAGTCCTGCTATGTCTATGATCTCCAGAACCTTTGCCAAAGTTCCGTTATGTTCTGCTTTGTCTTTCCCAGTTATAAGGATATCATCTGGGAAATAGTGAGTGTTCTTGAGTAAACTGTGAATCATGCACTGGAATTCATTAGCGGCCGATGCGAGTCCAAAAGGAAGACTCTTGAATAGGAAGACACCCTCCATTGTAATCCTGAGGCAACATAACTTGATGGTACGCTGACCTTAAATTTAATTTAGTGGAATACTATGCACAACTATGCTTTGATTCAAAGACCTGATGTCAACAGAAAAACAAAGTTTACCATCCCTCTTCTTAGTGATTACCACTGGAAAAATCCACTCTGAAACTTCTATGGGTTCTATAACATCTTGTTTCTGCATGTCACTCAACATCTCCTTAACCTCATCCCGAATGGAGATAGGAATCTTCCTCAACCCATCTCTGACCGGCTGAGGATTATCCTTAAGTTTGATCTTATGCACATACCCCACCAATTTTCCTGAATCCTCACGAAAAACTCCTTTGTACTTGTTTAAGATGGCATCAAGCATAACACAATCCTCCACCAACATCACTAGTTCTGTAGACCTGGGATCTATGACCACATCAAATCATGCTGTTGTACACAGCCTAAGATAGCAGAGCCGTCATTTGAGACATATACACTTCCCATTGCACTCCTCCCCTTAAATTCAAACTTAGTTTCCATTAAGCCTTTGATGGAATATGGATCCTCCAACAATTCTACAGCAACCCCATTCACTAAGAAGGTTGCTTTAGGTCTCTGTAATTTGTTCAAAGATTCGTCTTCAACACACAATCATATGTCAGGAGCAACATAACCTTCAGCAACAAAAATGACTATTTTTTGAAAGGTCTTTGCAAATTCTACTTAAATTACTTTTTTTGCCACACTTTCTGCAAATTTTATCTCTAGCGTAACATCCTACATATTCCGCAGCATGACCCATACTACCACCCCTATAACACCCATTAAATTTGTTTGTTGTTCCCTACAGATTTAGATTTAGATTTGATTAAACTAGGTATGGCATCACTCTTTTGCTTTACTTTGTGCTCACTGTCTTTTTGGCCATCCTTCTTTCCTACAACTTTACATTGTCATCTCTTTTTGTCTCTAAATTGTGCATTTCTCTCATACATTTGTCAGATTCTTCAACAATTTTTATTTTTTGATAATCAACGTTATTGTTTTTTTAAACAGGAAGAAACATAATACCAGCAGTAATCAGAGGCAATGACACAAAGCAAGGATATGGCATCTGTAGGATAGTAGGGGCTGCTTTCTATGGTTACCCCCACTTTTTGCTGTGATTCTCTGGTTTTTCAACTTTAGACTGGCTGTGGCCCTGCTAATCAGGACCACAGCCTAGCTGTTCTCTCTCTAAATTGTAACCATGTACTTTAGGTACATACCAGATTGGGTATTGGGTCACCTTTGTGAGTCCCTGTATAGTCTACCATAGGTACCAAGGGCATAGGTGCATCCAAGGCCTACCAGGGGCAGCAGCACCCCTGGCTGGCCCTCCAAACTGACACCACAGGTCTGTTAACACAGCCTGGGTAAGGTGGTGTAATCACCTCTTACTTAGATAAAGTATCTTAGATAAAGTATCCATATATATATATATATATATATATATATATATATATATATATATATATATATATATATATATATATATATATATATATTACCTACTGGCGGTCGCCAGTAGGTATATATAGTTAGGATTTTTTCTCTATGGGATTTTTGAAAATTCTATGTCTAATAACTTTGGCGTTTGTGGACGGAATTGGCTGAAATTTTCAGGAAAATGGAACATTTTGTTTCTGACAATTTGGGGGGGTTTCATCAAGGGGGGGCCGAGAAAAAAGGGGGGTCCCAAAACGCGTTTTTCCCATGTTAATTTCCATAGGGCGGTTGGCCTCACTTTTAGCTCGAACGGCTGAATGGATTTGCATGAAACTTGGCAAAATTGTAGGGACTGTTAGCCCGATGTGCCTTTGCTAGGTCTCAATATATGTGCTCCAGTGGATTTTGAGTAATTTAGGTTCAAAAAAAGATATATATCTGGGCGGAGCCTAACCACACATCTGATCTGATTGGCTGTCAGCACTTCATCCAAGAAGTGTTGGCAGCCATCTTGGGACCAATATACATGATAGCACCTCATTAAAAAGCATTGTAGTTAATAGAGGGTTTTAGGACTTTAGTTACATTATAAATCATTTGTTGATGGTACCATACTCGTTTTAGGAATTGTGGTGGGTTCTAAGGTGATTTTACCATGTGAAAAAACCTTCTGCTGTGATATCATGAATATTGTTTGAAAGAAAACTAATATCTCATGATTTTCCCACAGTGGTTTGGAAGGGGATCTATAAGCTAAACTGAAAGCATATTTTCTGTAAATTCACATTATCTTTCTCAGTCATGTGAAAATGAAGTCTGACATTCTCAGTAAAACATGTACATCCAACAAAGACAGAGACTGTCAGTTGATTCCTTTGTGTTCTACTGCAGCCTCCTAGAGTGTTCTAAAGAACAACTAGAGCGCTAACAGTCCTACTTATTACAAAGATATGGCACACCTGAAGCCATCTTGATTGGAATAAAGTGGTAACTCTTAAAACATTTATTTTAAAAAGAAACAACATGAGGGGGTATATTTTGCCATATGAATTATGATTAGTGCTGCAGAAAGAAAAATTAGGGCACATTTTGAGTGACTTCTCAAACCATCTTCAATTTCATTAAAAAATTCTGACATACAGTCTCCCAAGATGGCCACCAGAGACAAAAGAGCCTAAATGTAGCCCAAATATCACCCAGATGTACCCCAAGTATAGCCCAATGACAGAATGTCCCAGAGTGTTCTAAAGAACAACTAGAGCGCTAACAGTCTTACTTATGACAAAAGTATGGCACACCAGAAGCCATCTTGATTGGAATGAAGTGGTAAGTCTGAAAACACTCAATTTAAAAAGGAACAACATGAGGGGGTTAATTTTGCCATAGAAAGTATGATTAGTGCTTCAGAAAGAAAAATTAGGGATCATTTTGAGTGACTTCTCAAATCCTCTTCTATTTCATTAAAAAAATTGTAACATGCAGACTGAAACATGCACTTTGAATACCAGCAGCAGACGTCCCTGGTGAGCAGTAGCTTTACTACAGTGATCTAATGTGCAACTAGAGTGCTAACATTCAGAATTTATGGCAAATGTGTGACACATCTGAATGCCTTCTTGATGGAACCAAAGTAAACAAGCATTGAAAATGCAATAGATCTCGCCCTCGTTTAAGTTAAAGCCATTCTGTTTGTAATGAGGTGGCTTTTTAGCTTTGCTTTTATTAGTGTTTTTTCAACTTTCATGTAAATAACATGCATCTGTATGCATATAAGTATATGTATGCATGCATTTATGTTTGTATTTATATAGATATACAGATGATATATGTTTATATATGTATGTATATATATATATATATTCACTGAAAAAACCATAGGCTATAGACCATATATAGTTAGGAATTAGCATTTACATAACCTTGAAAATTCACTGAAAAAACCATAGGTTATAGACCATATATAGTTAGGAATTAGCATTTACAAAACCTTGAAAATTCACTGAAAAAACCATAGGTTATAGACCATATATAGTTAGGAATTCGCATTTACAAAACCTTATTTTACTCACACAAAACCATTGAAATTCCATATATAGTTAGTTGCACTAACTATATATCGCGCGCCCGCAATCCACTGCTGATGATGTCACATATTACATCATTCATGACATGGTCAGTGACATCATTGATGACATCACTGATGACATCTCAAATGACATCACTGATGACAACATCCAGTGACTGTATGTTTCTGTAAAGTTAAAATATGTCTTACATATTGAAGAATGAGTGGATGTATAAGTGTCTGGACGAAGGATTTAGTAGGTGCATGACTGACTGTATGAGTGAGTGATTAAATGTGTCTCACTGAGTGCATGGGTTAGTGACTAAACTGTCTTAATTTGTGCATCACTATGTCTGTTGTTCTGTAAACTGTTGCATGTGTTGATAAGTAGCTATATGAGTAACTATATGGGTTATTGATTGGTTGCCCCAAGTATTTGTATGGGAGACTGAGTGTGTGTGTGGGTGGCTGGGAGGTGTATGACTGTGCATAGATGTGTGAGCAGTTGATTCACTAGATGTATGGTTTCAAAAGTGCATGTGGAAACAGCTGTATGGGCGGTTGACTGTGTGCATGAGTGTATTGGTGAGTGAATGGATATCTCAGTGCTACATGTCAAAGTAAGTACATATGTAAAACACAGTACATGTGAGAGTTGACATATATAAATAACTGTGCATAAGAGCCAGTGAATGTGTGAGTGTCTGTATGGATCATTGTGAACTTGTATCAGGGATTGTATAAGAGAGTAAATATGTGTTAGTATATGTTTGAATAAGTAAAGTTTGTATAACTGTATAGTTGAGGAAATGGAGGTGTGGTTGATTCTTTGCATGACTGACTAGGTGTGTGAGTAACTCCATGGATGAGTGACAGTCTGTGAGTGTCTGTTTACACTGATTGTATCTAAGGTTATATTAGAGTCTGAAGAGGTTCATCGTATTATCACATGAATGATATCATCAGTGATGTGATCAGTAATGTCAAATGAGATGTCATCAGTGATGTCATCAGTGATGTCATTTGAGATGTCATCAGTGATGTCATTTGAGATGTCATCAGTGATGTCATCAGTGAGGTCACTGACCATGTCATGAATGATGTAATATGTGACATCATCAGCAGTGGATTGCGGGTGCGCGATATATAGTTAGTGCAACTAACTATATATGGAATTTCAATGGTTTTGTGTGAGTAAAATAAGGTTTTGTAAATGCGAATTCCTAACTATATATGGTCTATAACCTATGGTTTTTTCAGTGAATATATATATATATATATATATATATATATGTCACTGACCATGTCATGAATGATGTAATATGTGACATCATCAGCAGTGGGTTGCGGGTGCGCGATATATAGTTATTGCATCTAACTATATATGCGAATTTCTATGGTTTTGTGCGAGTAAATTAAGGTTTTGTAAATGCTAATCCCTAACCATATATGGGCTAAAACCTATGGTTTTTTCAGTGAATTTCAATGTTTTTTTAATAGCAAATATCAAAAGCTGTCAAATGTCAAGTACGTGATAGGTAAAAACTTTTTCGTGTTTATGCACGCTGATGTGCTTTGAACGCTGCCCGCCCCTCTTTTCTCTTAGTAGTACTCTCTCTTTGCAGATAGTGAAGGGTAGTTAACGCAGGCCTTTTCCCCCGTTGTAATCCATCGTGCCTGCTTGTCTCTCCATTTGATTGATTGTTATCCAAGCATTTACTGTTTTACAATTGATTCTCTTTGGTTCATTCTCTATTTACAAACAAGCACAAAGTCGCAATACTCGGTTTAGTCTTTGCAGATAGTGAAAAATCGTGTAAAAAAACAAAGGTAATCAAGCAAAATCAGTAGGCCACTAATGGGATCTCTTTTTGACCTCGCTAAAATAGAAACATTAGGAACAACCCTTCATGAGAAATACAAAAATAGTGAGATGAACTGAGCTCCACACCATGAGGGCTGCAAGACAGCTCGGCTCCGCCACCCACCCCGCCCAAAATAACGATAAACTCTATGCAAATATTATAAATATATACAACACACCAGCAAAGTAACAGGGTAAAACATTTTATTAAATAACTATTTACATAACTATTTTATACTTTTTGTTGCCTGATCCGGCTAGCTCAATCGATCGAGCATGAAACTCATAAACTCTGATAGCAAGCGTTGCTGCTGATGCTATGCAGACAAAAACTGGTTTTCAGTTTGTACATTCATCAAGATTTTTCCATCCAAGGCTGGTTGAGAGTTTGTAGAACGATGGCTTCAGATTTTCAACATACGGTGTGGTGGCGCGGACTGGGAGGGGGTGCTTGGCTCCTGCCCCTCCCCAAGTCGTGTTGCCCTGGTGTGGCCTAAGATCGCCCCCGACATAGGCGGCCGGCTCCCGGGGTCCGGCGGAACTTTTTGCCTTTTGATGACTCTTCCATTCTGGACCTTGTCCCACAATCCGTTTGACCTGAAGACACGCTGTAGTGGGGCGCCCCTTTACCGTTTCAGTTGCCATTCCGCCCGCTTTTGCTACACTGTGCCTCTTCCGCCATTCAGCTGTTTACCGCCCGCTCTTGCGACTACAGAGTCTCGCTCACCATATAGTTGAGTTGCTCCCGCTCTTGCGATGCAGCGATAGGCGGCTGCCACAAGACTCTCAAAATGGCGGCCGGCTCTTCAGATTTGGGCGTGATCCACTAAAATGGCCCTGGGACACCTTGGAACTCGGACGCTTGTCTACTAGGGCTTGGGCCCCATTCTCGAAAGCGTCCCCTGAGCCTTGAAGATTCTACAAAAGTCTTGGGGGCCCCCGACTCCCGCAGGCTTCTCGTGGGGAGCGGCTGCCATGATTGCTCGTGGAATGGCCACGACTGAGCTACGAGATGGTGGTGCTCTCATGCTGATGCCAGCTTCAGTCTGAAACATCCAGAAACACTGTAGACTACCAATTCGATCAGTTCCGGTAGCGCCCCAACGTGACCCGGTAGGGAAGAACTTGCCCTCCCCTCTTTGACTGATGGTTCTTGTTGCCTGTCCCTTCTGTTGTCATTTAACAGAACTTTTTAGACTACTGAAAGGGGTTGTGTTCCGACCGCTGGTTGGTGGAGACATTTTGACTATATTCTGGACCTACGTTGTCGCGTAATGCGTTATATGACACGCCGCGTTAGCGCACCCGGAAGTGCTCCAGTGCGCGAAGCGCAGCTTCCCGGAAGCGATCCGGGGCGCGGCGCGTAACGTAAGCATAACAGGTCATGTGACTTGTTTATAAAACTTTTCATTGGTTCATTTTACTTTTGTTATTCTAATGATGAAAGGCTTGGTCATATGACCTAAAAATTACGCTTTTTATTGCTTTCGAACATTATTTTTTCTTAAACATATATGGTATAATGTTCCAGGCTAATGTACTTTCCCGGAAAATTTACAACTGTCCTGCAAGTAAAATATATTCCTTTTTCTAGCAAAAGGGCGTTTCTTCGTCCCATGACGGAGCCGTTGAGCAAAAGATGCTCGGCCTGCTGTCTTAGTCGCCGATACGCCTGAATATCAGATTCTTATCGATCACTTTATATTGCAGGAGTAAAAAACACAACAGCCCTTGACCATTTATCTTAACTGCGTTCCTGCGTATTATACCTTTTATCCGTCATGTAATTGGACTGCTTTATTTCACTTGCCTTTTACTGATTCGAAAACAGTGACTAAAATTAAAAACTTTACCAATGTAAATACTACTACCATGTTTTGTTTTAAAAACTTTTATTGTGAAAATGTCAGTATACAAATACGGGCCTATTACCACGTGGGCCGGCCACGGAGCAAACTGGAATCGTATATGATGAGGAAACATTTACACTGTAGAGGAACGTAACGAGCGGGCCATTAGGTTGCAAGAACTAAGGTGGCTAACAGTTGCGGAATCGGTGGACGTACATTTTGTAATTAAAATACGACAGGGCCACTTACAATAAAATTTTCTAGATATACATTTGCGGGCAAGTACCATGGGAGACGTTAATTCGAACTTACAATAGTACAGTAATCAATAACACATCCCTACAGTAGCTCTCCCTAGAGAGGTTATTGGGGCTGCGAGCTGCTGTAAAAACAAGAGGAAGCGCTAACCTTTGCGCACTGCTCACAGGCTATTTAGGAAATCAATTAGGAGCGTTTTTAGCGTCTAGTAAAATTTTACCGTTTTTATTCTGGGGGCTGTTTTTAGAAATTGGGAATTGAATTAGCAGGCACACTGACACCTTACACACTCGTACCTCCTAATATTGTACTTAAATCCGCTTTGTTTTGTGATTTCACTCGGCGGTGGGCGCCATCTTGGGTGAGGAAGGCGAGGTCAGCGCTCAAGTCGGGCCGGCCTCCCGCCCTCCCATAGTATTTAGGCGCGCCCTACCCAGCGCTCTCTGCCCTACAGTAGCTCTCCCTAGAGAGGTTATTGGGGCTGCGAGCTGCTGTAAAAACAAGAGGAAGCGCTAACCTTTGCGCACTGCTCACAGGCTATTTAGGAAATCAATTAGGAGCGTTTTTAGCGTCTAGTAAAATTTTACCGTTTTTATTCTGGGGGCTGTTTTTAGAAATTGGGAATTGAATTAGCAGGCACACTGACACCTTACACACTCGTACCTCCTAATATTGTACTTAAATCCGCTTTGTTTTGTGATTTCACTCGGCGGTGGGCGCCATCTTGGGTGAGGAAGGCGAGGTCAGCGCTCAAGTCGGGCCGGCCTCCCGCCCTCCCATAGTATTTAGGCGCGCCCTACCCAGCGCTCTCTGCCCTACAGTAGCTCTCCCTAGAGAGGTTATTGGGGCTGCGAGCTGCTGTAAAAACAAGAGGAAGCGCTAACCTTTGCGCACTGCTCACAGGCTATTTAGGAAATCAATTAGGAGCGTTTTTAGCGTCTAGTAAAATTTTACCGTTTTTATTCTGGGGGCTGTTTTTAGAAATTGGGAATTGAATTAGCAGGCACACTGACACCTTACACACTCGTACCTCCTAATATTGTACTTAAATCCGCTTTGTTTTGTGATTTCACTCGGCGGTGGGCGCCATCTTGGGTGAGGAAGGCGAGGTCAGCGCTCAAGTCGGGCCGGCCTCCCACCCTCCTCCTCCCTATATCATGTGTCACCCATCCAGACGGCGCAGCGGGCTGGCGCAGCGGGCGCGCCGGAAGCGCGCCGAAGTCGAGCCAAAGTCCAGCCCGTCTGCGCCCGTCCGCGGCCGGACGGGGCACGGGGCCACAAACCCTGGCACCTCAGCTCAAAACACCATAAGGTATGGCAGACACGCACTACTTGCTCTACAACCCGACACACCTGTCGACTGCAGACACGCCATGTCTGCCCAGTCACTTATAAAATGCACAAGGTGCCGCTTTGAACCCCTTCTTCAAATCCCTGACACTAACTCGGGCCCTATAATCAAAGCTGCACTACTGAATTGCAGATCCCTACGGAAGCATGCTCTAGAAATCTACCACCTACTAGAGGACCAAAATCTGAATATTCTTTTTCTAACTGAAACCTGGCTAGATGATCACTCGGACCCGGATATTATCCAGGCCATGCCCAACGGCTATTCTCTATCTAGACTGGACAGGAAGGACGGCAGAGGAGGTGGCATCGCCATAGCCACGAAAGCCCCTCTAGTCTGTTCCCTAGTACACACTCAGGTTGATCATAGTGAAGCCGGTACCTTCACAATTAACACTGGCCCCAATCATTCGATCTCTGGCATCTTGATATACCGACCGCCAGGTACACTATATGAGTTTACACCGACCCTAATGGAAGCGGTCACTCATTTAGCACTGAGGAAATCCAGACTGTTAGTGCTAGGGGATCTCAATGCTCACTTCGAAGATCATTTAGATAAAAACGCTGATGATATCCGAGTGGAATTGCAATCTGTCCAACTTGACCTAAAAAATAAAGAGCCTTCTCATCAATTAGGACACCTACTAGACCCCGTTTTTGGTAACTGGCAGGGAGTACATACTTCCGATCCTATACCTATACCTTGGTCGGACCATTATATTATTCCCATTACAATACAGCTTGACAGAACGGAGATGGTTCGTCATCAATCCCTGCGATACAAACGCAGGAAATGGAAGAACTTCTCTCTTGACTCTTTTAAGCAAATTGTACATGATGAAGGCCCTCCCATAGGGATAGACTGTGAGGCAGCTAATGACAACTTAAATAACATCGTCACTAAGGCCCTGGACATCACAGCCCCAAGTCGTTCCATGTCCAATGCCAGGAGACCTAAGAAAACTGCTCCTTGGTTTAGCCAAGAATTACAAGCCATGAAAACGGCTTGTAAGAAACTTGAGAGAGCTTGGCGCCAGAATCTCTGTGCAGATATTAAAATACAATATAAAACAACGCAGAGAGAGTATTATAAATCAGTTCGTTTGGCCAAAGCAAAGCACTATCACACCCGTATTTTGGAGGCAGGCAATTCCTCCAAGGAACTGTTTCTGATATACAAAGAGCTATCCATAGTGGACATGACTTCCCCCGCTCACAATGACTCGGTGGAGGCGTGCAACAATATTGCACAGTATTTTGCGGGCAAAATACATAAAATCTATACTAGTTTCTCTAACCAGATAGACTCGGCCACGGACTTTATAGAAAATGACAAACTTGTAAATACACCTGTATGCTTAAACTCTTTTACAGTCCCTTCCTATGAAATCCTGTCCAAAATGTGCAATAAAATTAAATCAGGCTCCCCTAGAGATCCAGCACCCCCGAAAATTTTAGCTGAAGCCTTTCCTGTGTTAGAGCCTCACTTCAGGCACTTATTACACGCCTCATTTACTACCTCTCGCCTTCCGGAGGAATGGAAACAAGCAATAGTACTACCCATTAAGAAAAAAGCAAACATTAGCATGGACATAATGGACAACCTACGACCCATATCCCTGCTACCCTACGTGGCCAAGTTAGCTGAGAAAATCGCTAACAGTCAACTTATGGAACATCTTGAGACCCACAATGTTTTCCACAAATCTCAGTCGGGTTTTAGAACTGGCTTCTCTACGGAGACAGCTCTACTGAGGGCCACTGAAACCTTACGAGAAGGAGCAGATAAGGGAAAGACAATGGCCCTTATCATGCTTGATCTCAGTGCCGCTTTTGACACTGTAGCACATTCCATCTTGCTACAGTGTCTAAATAAAGCGGGAGTCACCAACAAGGCACTGGGTTGGCTGAAATCTTTCTTAACTAACAGGACCTTCCAGGTTCAAAGAGGTACTTTCCTCTCTGACAGGGTGATGCTGGAACAGGGGGTTCCTCAGGGCTCTGCCCTGAGTCCCACCCTGTTCAATCTCTACATGGCCCCTCTGGCAGAAGTGGTGCAATCGTTCGGCGTAGAGCTTGTCTCCTACGCCGACGACACGCAACTCCTCATATCTCTGACCCAGGCCCCTTCTAAGGAAGCTGATAACTTCAACGCGTGCATGTCCAAACTGGCTATGTGGATGAATGAACACTGTTTGAAACTTAATGGGACAAAAACAGAGGTCCTCATTATAGGAGGTAATGAGGTCAAATGGACGACAGAGTGGTGGCCCAGTTGCCTGGGACCCCTGCCCTCGCCTGCACAAGAGGCGAAGAACTTAGGTGTATGGGTGGATAATAAACTGTCATTTGACAGCCACGTAAAGAAGACTGTTGGCAAATGTTTTGGGGTGATGAAAACCCTCAACCGCACCCTCGACCTGTTACCCATTAACTCCAGACGTACTATGACGCAGGCACTTATAACGTCCCGTATTGATTACGGCAATGCACTACTCATGGGGACTTCAGTGAAAAACATAAAAAAGCTACAAGTTCTACAAAACTCGGCAGCCCGCCTGGTACTAAGGCTTCCCCGCCGAGCTCCTTCACGTCCCTCTCTAGCAGCCCTCCACTGGTTACCGATCAGTAAGAGGATTGTTTTTAAAGCCATGCTCTGGTGCCATAAAATCATTCATCACAGAGCTCCGGCATATATGTCTGATTTGGTGTCTGTGTATGAACCTAACAGATCTCTTAGATCCAAAGGAATGGGTCTACTCAAAACTACCTGCCCCAAAAAAGCTAAAATGGGTGGCAGATCATTTCGCACCTTAGCTGCCAAACAATGGAACCTCCTGCCCCTAGATATTAGGCTGGAGAGTAATGAAATCAGATTTAGGAAGAAGTTGAAAACCTGCCTCTTTGCTGTGTGAACTGGTTCGCTTCTTTTTTTTTCCTCTGCTGCTGCTCTCTTTCTCCATAGCGCGGGGACACGCCGGGAGGTGTTACCATGCGCTCTACAAACTCCTTTAAACTAAACTAAACTAAACATCAGAACTTAATATCAATAAGGATGTCGAAATGTTCAATCAATTCTCGTCCCCGCCCGCCATGTGCTTCAAAACTGCATACGTATCTCGTGATATCAAGGTTGTTCAACCAGTACACAACAAGGAGTTACGAGTCCCATTTATACCGGCGCCATTTTGGGCGAGGCCGGGCAGGTCCAGGATATAGTCAAAATGTCTCCACCAACCAGCGGTCGGACCAGAACCCCTTCCGGCAGTCAAAAAAGGTTCAGTTAAATGGCAACAGAAGAGATAGGCAACAAGAACCAACAGTCAAAAGAGGTGAGGGCAAGATCTAAAGCCATTGTTCTACAAACTCTCAACCAGCCTTGGATGGAAAAATCCTGAAGAATGTACAAACTGAAAACCATTTTTTGTCTGTATAGCATCACCAGCAACGCTTGAGTCAGCTTTGTGTGGAGCCGCCATTTTGATTCAATCAATAGCGTCCCCCTGCACACATTCAGGGACCTGGTCGTGTCTTCAGGTCAAACGGATTGTGGGACAAGATGCAGAAAGGAAAAGGAAAAAAGTTCCGCCGGACCTCGGGAGCCGGCCGCCTATGTCATGGGCGATCTTTGTCCACACCAGGGCAATAGTGAAGCTGCAGCAGGTGCAAATAAGCTTCAGACAGTGTTACAAGCACTGCTCAGAACTCTCAACTATGGCACCCAACATCCAGGACTTGCCATCCGGATCTTGGCGCCTTGTGCTGGTTCCGACCTATTCACACATCGGTCCGCTACTGACACCACCTCATGAGCCAACGGGGCACCCCACGCCGACTTTCGGCGCAGCATTGTAGGATGGCCACACCAGTGAGGCAACTTGCTGGACACCACCTCGGTGCCATCCAGATCTCGGCGCGTTGTGCTGCCTTCGGCCTACTGTAGCCGCAAGTGCGGACGCAACTCAGCTGGATAGCGAGTGAAACACCAAGGGGCGCCCCACTGCAGCCGAGGAGCCTCCATCTTGGGGGCGACGCACAGCATCACATTGCTTTCTCAAACAGCCCCCACTGTTTTTTTCAAGTCACCTCACAGGCCAACGGGGCGCCCCATGCCGACTTTCGGCGCAGCATTGTAGGATGGCCACACCAGTGCGGCAACTTGCTGAACACCACCTCGGTGCCATCCGGATCTTGGCGCGTTGTGCTGCCTTCGGCCTATTCGCACATCGGTCCTCTACTGACGCCACCTCACGTGCCAACGGATTTTCTACGCTTTTTATACCAGTGCGTAACGTAAGCATAACAGGTCATGTGACTTGTTTATAAAACTTTTCATTGGTTCATTTTACTTTTAGTTTCCTAATGATAGAAGGCTTGATCATATGACCTAAAAATAACACTTTTCATTGGATTAAAACATTTTTTTTTTCCCAAACGATGAAAGCCCCACCTTGTTTCTGGATGTTTCAGACTGAAGCTGGCGTCAGCATGAGAGCACCACCATCTCGTGGCTCCGTCGTGGTCATTCCGCGAGCAATCATGGCAGCCGCTCCCCACCGGAAGCCTGCAGGAGTCGGGGGCCCTCAAGACTTTTGTAAAATCTTCAAGGCTCAGGGGACATCCGAGTTCCAAGATGTCCCAGGGCCATTTTAGTGGACCAGGCCCAAATCCGAAGAGCCGTCCGCCATTTTAAGAGTCCTGTAGCAGCCGCCTATCGCTGTAGCCACAAGAGCGGGCGATAACCAGCTGAATGGAGGATGAGGCACAGTGTAGCAAAAGCGGGCGGAATGGCAACTGAAACAGTAAAGGGGCGCCCCAATACAGCAGACGAGCCTCCACCTGGGGAGGCCCGTTCACGCCGCCTCCCCCCCTCCCCCCGGGGCGCCCCACGCCGTTTTTCGGAGCAGCATTGTAGGATGCCAAAACCAGTGCGGCAACTTACTGGACATCACCTGGTTGCCATCCACATCTCAGCGCGTTCTGCTGCCTTGGGACTATTCGCACAACAGACCGCTACTGACGAGGCCTCCCCCCGCACCACCCGGGACGCCCCACGCCGTTTTTCGGAGCTGCATTGTAGGATACCAAAAACCAGTGCGGCACCCAGGTAACATCACCTGGGTGCCATCCAGAACTCAGCCCGTTGTGCTGCCCTGGGACTATTCGCACAAAACACAGCTACTGGCCTTTGTTGCTTCTTTTTTTTTAAAATGCTTAAATGTATTTACTGTTTTTGTTGCGTTGTATATATTTATAGGTTATTAAAATGTTATAATCCTACTACTTTGTTGGAGTGCTATATATTTTTAATGTATTTACAACAAGGGGTGGTGAGGGACAGAGTCTCTGAATTAAGCAGAAAGCTCTCACCCAGTCACGAGATCAGGGCTAGATCCAACACCGTTTTTTAGCTCACTGCACCATCCCAGTTTCAGAACCTGGCTGTATGCAAATTAGTCTGTTCCTGTCCCAGTGCATGATGGGAACAGGGCAAACCAAACTACAAAAGCCAATTCTTACACTGGGAAGGAAACAAGCTCCCGGGGACCGGTTTCTGGCATTACAGCCGTCTTCGGCCCGGTTTGCTTGAATCCTGATGGTGCAATGAGCAAGGGTCTCACATCTGAGAATACCCTTCCACGCTAAGGGTGGACAAAAATATTTACAACAAGGGGTGGTGAGGGACAGAGTCTCTGAATTAAGCAGAAAGCTCTCACCCAGTCACGAGATCAGGGCTAGATCCAACACCGTTTTTTAGCTCACTGCACCATCCCAGTTTCAGAACCTGGCTGTATGCAAATTAGTCTGTTCCTGTCCCAGTGCATGATGGGAACAGGGCAAACCAAACTACAAAAGCCAATTCTTACACTGGGAAGGAAACAAGCTCCCGGGGACCGGTTTCTGGCATTACAGCCGTCTTCGGCCCGGTTTGCTTGAATCCTGATGGTGCAATGAGCAAGGGTCTCACATCTGAGAATACCCTTCCACGCTTAGGGTGGACAAAAATATTTACAACAAGGGGTGGTGAGGGACAGAGTCTCTGAATTAAGCAGAAAGCTCTCACCCAGTCACGAGATCAGGGCTAGATCCAACACCGTTTTTTAGCTCACTGCACCATCCCAGTTTCAGAACCTGGCTGTATGCAAATTAGTCTGTTCCTGTCCCAGTGCATGATGGGAACAGGGCAAACCAAACTACAAAAGCCAATTCTTACACTGGGAAGGAAACAAGCTCCCGGGGACCGGTTTCTGGCATTACAGCCGTCTTCGGCCCGGTTTGCTTGAATCCTGATGGTGCAATGAGCAAGGGTCTCACATCTGAGAATACCCTTCCACGCTTAGGGTGGACAAAAATATTTACAACAAGGGGTGGTGAGGGACAGAGTCTCTGAATTAAGCAGAAAGCTCTCACCCAGTCACGAGATCAGGGCTAGATCCAACACCGTTTTTTAGCTCACTGCACCATCCCAGTTTCAGAACCTGGCTGTATGCAAATTAGTCTGTTCCTGTCCCAGTGCATGATGGGAACAGGGCAAACCAAACTACAAAAGCCAATTCTTACACTGGGAAGGAAACAAGCTCCCGGGGACCGGTTTCTGGCATTACAGCCGTCTTCGGCCCGGTTTGCTTGAATCCTGATGGTGCAATGAGCAAGGGTCTCACATCTGAGAATACCCTTCCACGCTTAGGGTGGACAAAAATATTTACAACAAGGGGTGGTGAGGGACAGAGTCTCTGAATTAAGCAGAAAGCTCTCACCCAGTCACGAGATCAGGGCTAGATCCAACACCGTTTTTTAGCTCACTGCACCATCCCAGTTTCAGAACCTGGCTGTATGCAAATTAGTCTGTTCCTGTCCCAGTGCATGATGGGAACAGGGCAAACCAAACTACAAAAGCCAATTCTTACACTGGGAAGGAAACAAGCTCCCGGGGACCGGTTTCTGGCATTACAGCCGTCTTCGGGCCGGTTTGCTTGAATCCTGATGGTGCAATGAGCAAGGGTCTCACATCTGAGAATACCCTTCCACGCTTAGGGTGGACAAAAATATTTACAACAAGGGGTGGTGAGGGACAGAGTCTCTGAATTAAGCAGAAAGCTCTCACCCAGTCACGAGATCAGGGCTAGATCCAACACCGTTTTTAGCTCACTGCACCATCCCAGTTTCAGAACCTGGCTGTATGCAAATTAGTCTGTTCCTGTCCCAGTGCATGATGGGAACAGGGCAAACCAAACTACAAAAGCCAATTCTTACACTGGGAAGGAAACAAGCTCCCGGGGACCGGTTTCTGGCATTACAGCCGTCTTCGGCCCGGTTTGCTTGAATCCTGATGGTGCAATGAGCAAGGGTCCACATCTGAGAATACCCTTCCATGCTTAGGGTGGACAAAAATATTTACAACAAGGGGTGGTGAGGGACAGAGTCTCTGAATTAAGCAGAAAGCTCTCACCCAGTCACGAGATCAGGGCTAGATCCAACACCGTTTTTTAGCTCACTGCACCATCCCAGTTTCAGAACCTGGCTGTATGCAAATTAGTCTGTTCCTGTCCCAGTGCATGGTGGGAACAGGGCAAACCAAACTACAAAAGCCAATTCTTACACTGGGAAGGAAACAAGCTCCCGGGGACCGGTTTCTGGCATTACAGCCATCTTCGGCCCGGTTTGCTTGAATCCTGATGGTGCAATGAGCAAGGGTCTCACATCTGAGAATACCCTTCCACGCTTAGGGTGGACAAAAATATTTACAACAAGGGGTGGTGAGGGACAGAGTCTCTGAATTAAGCAGAAAGCTCTCACCCAGTCACGAGATCAGGGCTAGATCCAACACCGTTTTTTAGCACACTGCACCATCCCAGTTTCAGAACCTGGCTGTATGCAAATTAGTCTGTTCCTGTCCCAGTGCATGATGGGAACAGGGCAAACCAAACTACAAAAGCCAATTCTTACACTGGGAAGGAAACAAGCTCCCGGGGACCGGTTTCTGGCATTACAGCCGTCTTCGGCCCGGTTTGCTTGAATCCTGATGGTGCAATGAGCAAGGGTCTCACATCTGAGAATACCCTTCCACGCTTAGGGTGGACAAAAATATTTACAACAAGGGGTGGTGAGGGACAGAGTCTCTGAATTAAGCAGAAAGCTCTCACCCAGTCACGAGATCAGGGCTAGATCCAACACCGTTTTTTAGCTCACTGCACCATCCCAGTTTCAGAACATGAGTCCCTTTCTCACTGCACCATCAGGATTCAAGCAAGCCGGGCCGAAGACGGCTGAAATGCCAGAAACCGGTCCCCGGTAGCTTGTCTCCTTTCTGGTGAGGAATTGGCTTGGTAGTTTAGTCTGCCCTGTTCCCATGATGCACTGGGCCAGGGACAGACTGATTTGCATATAGCCAGGTTCTGAGCTGGGATGGTGCAGTGAGATAAATAACGGTGATGGATCAAGCCCTGATCTTTGGACTGGGTAAGAGTGGTCTGCTTAATTCAGACACTCTGTTCATCACCACCCCCTTTTCTGAATCGTTTTTGGTCACTATAGGTGTGGCAGGGTTACTCAGACATGAGTCCCTTTCTCACTGCACCATCAGGATTCAAGCAAGCCGGGCCGAAGACGGCTGAAATGCCAGAAACCGGTCCCCGGTAGCTTGTCTCCTTTCTGGTGAAGAATTGGCTTGGTAGTTTAGTCTGCCCTGTTCCCATGATGCACTGGGCCAGGGACAGACTGATTTGCATATAGCCAGGTTCTGAGCTGGGATGGTGCAGTGAGATAAATAACGGTGATGGATCAAGCCCTGATCTTTGGACTGGGTAAGAGTGGTCTGCTTAATTCAATCACTCTGTTCATCACCACCCCCTTTTCTGAATCGTTTTTGGCCACTATAGGTGTGGCAGGGTATACTCAGACATGAGTCCCTTTCTCACTGCACCATCAGGATTCAAGCAAGCCGGGCCGAAGACGACTGAAATGCCAGAAACCGGTCCCCGGTAGCTTGTCTCCTTTCTGGTGAAGAATTGGCTTGGTAGTTTAGTCTGCCCTGTTCCCATGATGCACTGGGCCAGGGACAGACTGATTTGCATATAGCCAGGTTCTGAGCTGGGATGGTGCAGTGAGATAAATAACGGTGATGGATCAAGCCCTGATCTTTGGACTGGGTAAGAGTGGTCTGCTTAATTCAGACACTCTGTTCATCACCACCCCCTTTTCTGAATCGTTTTTGGCCACTATAGGTGTGGCAGGGTATACTCAGACATGAGTCCCTTTCTCACTGCACCATCAGGATTCAAGCAAGCCGGGCCGAAGACGGCTGAAATGCCAGAAACCGGTCCCCGGTAGCTTGTCTCCTTTCTGGTGAAGAATTAGCTTGGTAGTTTAGTCTGCCCTGTTCCCATGATGCACTGGGCCAGGGACAGACTGATTTGCATATAGCCAGGTTCTGAGCTGGGATGGTGCAGTGAGATAAATAACGGTGATGGATCAAGCCCTGATATTTGGACTGGGTAAGAGTGGTCTGCTTAATTCAGACACTATGTTCATCACCACCCCCTTTTCTGAATCGTTTTTGGCCACTATAGGTGTGGCAGGGTATACTCAGACATGAGTCCCTTTCTCACTGCACCATCAGGATTCAAGCAAGCCGGGCCGAAGACGGCTGAAATGCCAGAAACCGGTCCCCGGTAGCTTGTCTCCTTTCTGGTGAAGAATTGGCTTGGTAGTTTAGTCTGCCCTGTTCCCATGATGCACTGGGCCAGGGACAGACTGATTTGCATATAGTCAGGTTCTGAGCTGGGATGGTGCAGTGAGATAAATAACGGTGATGGATCAAGCCCTGATCTTTGGACTGGGTAAGAGTGGTCTGCTTAATTCAGACACTCTGTTCATCACCACCCCCTTTTCTGAATCGTTTTTGGCCACTATAGGTGTGGCAGGGTATACTCAGACTTGAGTCCCTTTCTCACTGCACCATCAGGATTCAAGCAAGCCGGGCCGAAGACGGCTGAAATGCCAGAAGCCGGTCCCCGGTAGCTTGTCTCCTTTCTGGTGAAGAATTGGCTTGGTAGTTTAGTCTGCCCTGTTCCCATGATGCACTGGGCCAGGGACAGACTGATTTGCATATAGCCAGGTTCTGAGCTGGGATGGTGCAGTGAGATAAATAACGGTGATGGATCAAGCCCTGATCTTTGGACTGGGTAAGAGTGGTCTGCTTAATTCAGACACTCTGTTCATCACCACCCCCTTTTCTGAATCGTTTTTGGCCACTATAGGTGTGGCAGGGTATACTCAGACATGAGTCCCTTTCTCACTGCACCATCAGGATTCAAGCAAGCCGGGCCGAAGACGGCTGAAATGCCAGAAACCGGTCCCCGGTAGCTTGTCTCCTTTCTGGTGAAGAATTGGCTTGGTAGTTTAGTCTGCCCTGTTCCCATGATGCACTGGGCCAGGGACAGACTGATTTGCATATAGCCAGGTTCTGAGCTGGGATGGTGCAGTGAGATAAATAACGGTGATGGATCAAGCCCTGATCTTTGGACTGGGTAAGAGTGGTCTGCTTAATTCAGACACTCTGTTCATCACCACCCCCTTTTCTGAATCATATATTTTTAATGTGACACATAATTGTAAAAACTTTGATGTACAAAGAGGCATCCCTGGAATCTTCCGCTTCAGGCTCGGACCCACACACCCTCACAGTGAGAATCCCCTCCCCAAGCACAATACAGGATGGTTATCAGATAGTAGGAACGCGTGTGGTGTGACGGATCTCATCGGGTGGGGGCCTTAATCTACTGTAACTCCTTTGAAGAGGGGTGATTCTCTACAGCTGGGGCCATAAAATACACCTGCAGGGCTAGGTGATAGCCTGGGACCGGCCTGGACAATCGGACACAGAGGAAGAGGAGTGTAAGAGGGTGCGGTAGTGAATAGGGTGAAAGGGAAGTGTCGGGCGGGCACAGGCTGTGATTCTCAGAGAAGAACAGCGCAGATGGGAGGAGGTTTCTGGCCAATGCATGAGAGAGAGAGCGGGGGTGACCAGTGCGTGGGGGAGATGCTTGCGAGGGTGGGAAGCCATGCTGAGGATCAGCGGCGTGCAGAGAGTGGGTCTGGTCAAGGCATCTAAAATGGCTGCCGTGCTCAACAAAAGTGTGGCATTGCAAAAAAGGCAAGATGGCGCAGACAATGTTTATCAATAAGGATTAATTTATAACAATTATTTTTAACAAAATATTTAATCGCAGTGACAAAATGGCGGTCAACAGTTCCTGATTTCCATTGAATCGAACGTTAACAGACGTCACGCAGCAAAAAAAGAAAAAACGCTCACGAACAGCGCAGATGGGAGGAGGTTTCTGGCCCATGCATGAGAGAGAGAGCGGGGGTGACCAGTGCGTGGGGGAGATGCTTGCGAGGGTGGGGAGCCATGCTGAGGATCGGCGGCGTGCAGAGAGTAGGTCTGGTCAAGGCATCTAAAATGGCTGCCGTGCTCAACAAAAGTGTGGCATTGCAAAAAAGGCAAGATAGCGCAGACAATGTTTATCAATAAGGAATAATTTATAACAATTATTTTTAACAAAATATTTACTCGCAGTGACAAAATGGCGGTCAACAGTTCCTGATTTCCATCGAATCGAACGTTAACAGACGTCACGCAGCAAAAAAAAAAAAACGCTCACACACAGCCGCTGGAAGACATGTATCAACTTATATGAGCCTCCTCAGCCACCCTCAGAAAACATAAGGGGTCAGGATACGTCTCCCGTACCCCCTTATACCTAGTAATTTAATTAAATCGAAACACAAAATGGCGAATTCACGTTTCGCTACCAGTTTGCGACCCGGTTCGCGAACCGAGAAGCGCTTCTACCGCGAAAAATCACATTTTTATTATTTGCCCCTCGGGACCCTTTAATAACCCCAACATCATTCCTATGGGGTCAAGAAGGATCTACCTTGCCCCCTTTCATTAAATTCCCCCTTCGTTTTTCTCCTCCTCTTGTCTCTCGATCGTACCGAGAGACAAGATGGCGGCCGCACCGTACTGTTTAGAATGTTGACAGACACCGGAGAGCCAATCAGCTTCGCTACGCAAAGCTCCGTTACACGAAAAGTATGCGATCTGGTGCGCTATCTGGGACGCTGTCACAGATATATCTGTTTTTTTAAACGTTAATTTCTCAAAATCCACTGGAGAACATATATTGAGACCCAGCAAAGGCACATCGGGCTAACAGTCCCTAAAATTTTGCCAAGTTTCGTGTAAATCCATTCAGCCGTTCGAGCTAAAAGTGAGGCCAAAGGCCCTATGGAAAAATGAATGGGAAAAACGCGTTTTGGGACCCCCTTTTTTCTCGGCCCCCCCTTGACGGAACCCCCCCATATTTTCAGGGGCTGATCAGAAACAAAATGTGCCATTTTCCTGAAAATTTCAGCCGATTCCGTCCACAAACGCCAAAGTTATTAGACATAGAATTTTCAAAAGTTCATAGAGAAAAAATCCTAACTATATATACCTACTGGCGACCGCCAGTAGGTAATATATATATATATATATATATATATATATATATATATATATTCACCGACAAAACCATAGGTTTCACACCAGTTATAGTTAGCTGAACATTTTACTCCTACAAAACCATTGAAATTCCCACGTTATAGTTAGTTGGACTCACTATAACTCGCGCGTCTGCAATCCACTGCTGATGATGTCACATATTACATCATTCATGACATGGTCAGTGACATCACTGATGACATCTCAAATGACATCACTGATGACATCACAGATGACATCATCCAGTGAATGTGTGTTTCTGAAAAGTAAAAATATGTTTTATATATTGAAGAATGAGTGGATGTATGAGTGACAGGATGAAGGATTTAGTAGGTGCGTGACTGTATGAGTGAGTGATTGAATGTGTCTTACTGAATGCATTGGTTAGTGACTAATCTGTTTGAATGTGTGCATCAGTATGTCTGTTGTTGTGTAAGCTGCTGCATGTGTTGATCAGTAGCTATATGAGTGACTTTATGGGTTATTGATTGGTTGCCCAAGTATTTGTATATGAGGCTGAGTGTGTGTGTGGGTGGCTGGGAGGTGTGTGACTCTGTGCATAGATATGTGAGCAGTTTATTCACTTGGTATATGGGTTCAAGAGTGCATGTGGAAAGAGCTGTATGGGCGGTTGACTGTGTGCATGGGTGTGTTGGTGAGTGAATGGATATCTCAGCTCTACATGTCCAAGTAAGTACATATATAAAACACAGTGCATGTGAGAGTTGGCATTTATAAATGACTATATATGAGAGCCTGTGATTGCGTAAGTGACTGTGTGGATCAATGTGTACTTCTATCAGTGATTGTAAAAGAGAGTAAGTATGTGTTAATCTATGTTTGAATAAGTAAGGTTCTGTGTGTAATGGGAGTGTAATTTTCTTTGCATGACTAACTAGGTGTCTTAGTAACTCTATGAATGAGTGGCAGTGTGTGAGTGTCTAGGTGTATGAGTGCATATAATAGTGTTGTATTGATGACTGACTGTATGTATGAGTGATTGTATGTGTGAATGAGTGGATATGTGTGTAGTCTTAGGAATCAGTGAGTGTGTATGTAGTAACTGGTATTGGTGTGTCAATGGTTTCTGGAATGGTAGTCTGTATTTAACACTGGATGTATCAAAGGTTAGATTAGAGTGTGAGGAGGTGCATCGTATTATCACATGAATGATGTCATCAGTGATGTCATCAGTGATGTCATTCGAGATGTCATCAGTGATGTTATCAGTGATGTCATTTGAGATGTCCTCAGTGATGTCATCAGTGATGTCATTTGAGATGTCATCAGTGATGTCATCAGTGATGTCACTGACCATGTCAAGAATGATGTAATATGTGACATCATCAGCAGTGGATTGCGGGCGCACGAGTTATAATGAGTCCAACTAACTATAACGTGGGAATTTCAATGGTTTTGTATGAGTAAAATGTTCAGCTAACTATAACTGGTGTGAAACCCATGTTTTTCCCAGTGAATTTCAAAGGTTTTTAAAATGCTAATTCCTAACTATAACGATTGTGAAACCTCTGTTTTTTTCAGTGAATTTCAAAGGTTTTTTAAAAGCTAATTTCTTTGAATATCAAGTTTGTAACCTACGATTTTTAGTGGGTTTTTTTATTAGCTGTTTTGTATAACTATTAATTATTATTAATTTATTTAAAAAAAATATTTTTTCAATGTATTTTTCTTTTTTTTATCATTTTTTCCTGGGGCGCTCAGGGTGCGCGCACCGGTAAGCTTACCCGTATCATTTTGTCTTGGAGCGCTCAGAGTGCGCGCACCGGTAAGCTCACCCGAGAGCGCAGCGAGAGCGCCATTTCTGCATTCGTAAAAAAAAATATGTATGAAAACTAAATAATAATGGAAGACATTCAGTACCAGACTTATAAAAGTAGTATTTTTGATTTTCAGAATGGAAATGATTTTGCATTTCCGTAAAGCTAGCAAAACGTCATTAAGGCGCGCCGCGTAAGTGCCCACGGAAGCGCCCACGTTCATGCTGCGTAAGCGCCCCCGGAAGCGCTCCAGTGTGCGCAGCATAAGCGCGTCAAGTCATGTGACCTTAAAATAACACTTTTCATTGATTGCTAACAGTTTTTTTTACAAAGAATGAACACCCCACCCATTTCCTTCACTTCTTCTTTCACTTTTGTGACTGCAATACCTGTTTTTTTCTGCTCAACCTTTTTGGGATTATAATGGCTGCTAGACACACCAGTAGCAGTGAGGACTCGGATGAGTTCATACAGGAAGAGGCTCCTCAGCCCAGGGTAAAAGAGCACTTCATTTGGAAGTTTTCACAATACCAGCTGATAAAAAAAAGGTGAATGCTCCAAAGGTGGAGTGCAGAATTTGCCATACTGTCCTTTCACGGGGTGACCCTACAAGGAAATACAATTTTGGAAATTCGACCATGATTCGGCACGTTTAGAGGAGGCACCCCCAGAACTATGCCCGGTAGAATGTCAGAGCTCTGGCACGAGATGCTCCAAGGGATGGTGCTTCAACTTCGACTGGAGGACCAACTGCATCATCGGTGAGGGGGCGACCTGAACAGCTGATTCCTAATATTCAGCCTGTTTTTGATGGCATCACAATCAAATGTAAAGACTATGATGAACTACTTTGTTACGGTGAACAAAGTATTATGAACATTGTCCGAACAAGAGAAAACCACCGCTGCCGTCCCCAGCCCTAATTTTGACTTTTTTTTGCTCCTGTTGAGCAGTTTGACATTCCCTGTTTTTGTTTTTGTTGGGAAAAAAACGAAAAAAGAAGAAAAAAAAGTTCTTTTTAGTACTACCTCCAATTCTCAAAAAAGAGCTGTATTCTTAAAAAATTCAAAAAGAGTAACTGAAGTGGAGTGCAGTGAGAGAGGAAAGGAGAATGAGGGAGAAAGCAAAGAAAGGGACGAGAGGGGAAGGGAAGTGAAGTAGGGGACTGAAAGAAGGTGAGTGTGGGAGGTGAGTGAAGAGAAGGAGAGTGAACATGGGGAATGAGGATAAGTGAAGAAAATGTAGTAAAGGAACGGGTGTGTGGAAGGGTAAGAAAAGAGCAGTGATGTTTAGGAAAGAGTGGAGATACAGACTGGATAAAGGCAAGTGAGTGTGAGACGAGGTGAGTAAGGGAGTGAACAGACAGAGAAAGTGAAAGAAAAAGTGAGAGTAGAGGACTGAGTGTGGGAGGAAAGAAACATAAGTGAGGGAGTGTGGCTGTGTTATAGGGAGTGAGCGTGATAGAAGAGGAGTGACAGACTAAGGGGTCAGCGAGAATGAGGCTAACAGAGAGAGAATGAGGGAAGGGGAGTGTAGAAGTAAGAGAACAGAGGGAGTAAGAGAAGGAGTTAGTGAAGTGGAGTAAGGAGAGTAAGGGAAGAGAAAAGAGTGAAGGAGCAAAAGAAGGAAAGAGACAGGAAGGAAAGTAAAGGTTAAGGTCTGAAAGAAGGTGAGTGTGGGAGTATGGCTGAGTTATAGGGAGTGAGCGTGACAGATGAGGAGTGAGAGACTAAAGGGGCGGAGAGAATGAGGCTAACAGAGAGAGAACGAGGGAAGGGGAGTGTAGAACTAAGAGGAGAGAGGGAGTAAGACAATGAATTAGTGAAGTGGAGTAAGGAGAGTAAGGGAAGAGAAAAGAGTGAAGGAGCAAAAGAAGGAAAGAGACAGGAAGGAAAGTAAAGGTTAAGGTCTGAAAGAAGGTGAGTGTGGGAGTATGGATCAGTTATAGGGAGTGAGTGTGACAGAAGAGGAGTGAGAGACTAAAAGGACGGAGAGAATGAGGCTAACAGAGAGAAAATGAGGAAAGGGCAGTGTAGAAGTAAGAGGACAGAGGGATTAAGAGAAGGAATTAGTGAAGTGGAGTAAGGAGAGTAAGGGAAGGGAAAACAGTGAAGGAGTGAAGGAAGGGAAGAGAGGGGAAGGAAAGTAAGGGAGAAGGTCTGAAAGAAGGTGAGTGTGGGAGTATGGCTCAGTTATAGGGAGTGAGCATGATAGAAGAGGAGTGAGAGACTAAGAGGACGGAGAGAATGGGGGTAACAGAGAGAGAGTGAGAGAAGGGGAGTGAGTAAGTTAGAGGACAAAGGGATTGAGAGAAGGAGCTACTGAAGTGGAGTAAGGGGAGTAAAGGAAGGGAAAAGAGTGAAGGAGCGAAGGATGAGAAGAGAGAGGAAGGGAAGTAAAGGAGAAGGTTTCAAAGAAGGTGACTGTGGGAGTATGGCTTAGTTATAGAGAGTGAGCGTGACAGAAGAGGAGTGAGAGACTAAAGGGACGGAGAGAATGAGGCTAACAGAGAGAGAATGAGGGAAGGGCAGTGTAGAAGTAAGAGGACAGAGGGAGTAAGAGAAGGAATTAGTGAAGTGGAGTAAGGAGAGTAAGGGAAGGGAAAACAGTGAAGGAAGGGAAGAGAGAGGAAGGAAAGTAAAGGAGAAGGTCTGAAAGAAGGTGAGTGTAGGAGTATGGCTCAGTTATAGGGAGTGAGCGCGATAGAAGAGAAGTGAGAGACTAAGAGGACGGAGAGAATGGGGTAATAGAGAGAGAGTGAGAGAAGGGGAGTGAGTAAGTTAGAGGACAGAGGGAGTAAGAGAAGGAGTTACTGAAGTGGAGTAAGGGGAGTAAAGGAAGGGAAAAGAGTGAAGGAGCGAAGGATGGGAAGAGAGAGGAAGGAAAGTAAAGGAGAAGGTTTCAAAGAAGGTGACTGTGGGAGTATGGCTGAGTTATAGAGAGTGAGCGTGATAGAAGAGGAGTGAGAGACTAAAGGGACGGAGAGAATGAGGGTAACAGAGAGAGAATGAGGGATGGGAGTGAGTAAGTTAGAGGACAGAGGGAGTAAGAGAAGGAGTTACTGAAGTGGAGTAAGGAGAGTAAAGGAAGGGAAAAGAGTGAAGGAGCGAAGGATGGGAAGAGAGAGGAAAGGAATTAAAGGAGAAGGTTTCAAAGAAAGTGACTGTGGGAGTATGGCTGAGTTATAGAGAGTGAGCGTGACAGAAAAGGAGTGAGAGACTAAAGGGACGGAGAGAATGAGGCTAACAGAGAGAGAATGAGGGAAGGGCAGTGTAGAAGTAAGAGGACAGAGGGAGTAAGAGAAGGAATTAGTGAAGTGGAGTAAGGAGAATAAGGGAAGGGAAAACAGTGAAGGAGTGAAGGAAGGGAAGAGAGAAGAAGGAAAGTAAAGGAGAAGGTCTGAAAGAAGGTGAGTGTGGGAGTATGCCTCAGTTATAGGGAGTGAGCGTGATAGAAGAGGAGTGAGAGACTAAGAGGACAGTGGAGATTTTTAAGAAAGCACCAATCATTTCGGGTTTTTCAAGGTCCCTGATTCTCAACCACTATTTTTCATAATCAAACTGCCATTTCATTTCCACAACTCATCTGACTAGAAGCACATCTACCTTCAAGATGCCAAAAGTCTGGTTTGTGGGTCATAGCTATGTCCACTGGAGTCAAAAATACGCAGCTAACAGAGGTATTTACAACCTTGATTTACCAAATGTGGACATTGTATGGATTGGACAGAGAGGATTGAGAAGTCACCAATTGATACCATTGGTAAAATCCTTTATGCATTTACCACACCATGACCTTATAATTGTGCACTGTGGTGGAAATGACCTAGGCACTTTGACTGGAGTAGGTCTGGAAATGCTTTTAAAGGACATCTTTGGGCAATTGATGTCACTTTTCCAAAAACTGCCTTGGTATTTTCTAATATATAAACAACACAAGAAAAGTGGTGGTCTAATAAGAGAAAGGAAATATATATATATATATACACAGAACAGAAGTAAGCACAAGACCCGCATCAAATCATTCCTCAGTCTGACTATAAATCGTAGTAAGAGAATGATGACGCAAATGCGACTTCATGTCAGGAGGAACCCTGAGGAGGACAGAAAAGTAAGGATTTCCATCAACTGCCCTTGGTGGCCAATGTCATCATTTGGAAAGCCAAAGGCGCCCCATGTCACCTCAGCTCTTCTGGCAATGAGCCAAACATTGGTAGTCTAGGCGTGTTGTGACAGGGAAGGAAAATGCTGTGCAAGAAAGATGAAAGTGTAAGTGAATTAAAAAAGATACACCAGTGGTCCAAGATACCTTTAATAATGACCACTGGTGGACTTATTAAAACATACAGTGTCGGTTTTGAATTAATCTACCGAAAATGGTCTACTAGTTTCAGCCGCAGTGGGTATGAGAACCCCGGCTTTCTTCAGGACCTAGTTAATATAGCTACTGCATAAAGTGTAATTTTGAGAAACAGTGATAACAAAAAACTAAAAAGTATCACAGTGTTATTACATGTGACCAATCACAATACCTCTGTGCAGGATGGATGATTATTCATACCTGTAGAGATAAAACAAGCATCAAGAACCAAAATACACAATGCACTGCTATCTCACTCATTACCTACTAGACTGTTCTGTGTTACCAAGAAAAAAGTGCAGCAATAATACACTCATCTATCCTGTGTGAGGTAACAAGCCTCACCTCACCTGGCTCTGACTCAGGTCAAGAAGGAGGCACCGCCCTACAGAATGGGAGTAACAAATACAAAACAACCCGATAAGCCAAACATACAGTCAGCTATGTATATGAACAAACTATTGTAATCGGGCTGGTTTCCTAAAAATAAAATTCCATCAGTCCTCAAAATTAAAAAATATTAGAATTATTGAATACATTTATAGCATTTCTCCCAAAAGCACAGAAGTAACGGAGAGAGCAAATGTATAAGACTCAGCATAGTGGTATATTATAGCAGACATGGTATCAACAAGGGGCCCGATATGCTTGTCTCTAAAAAATCACACGGAGAGGTAAGCGCTATCAGGAGCAATACGATCTGTTTTTTAATAAACAAAGTGTAATACCTCTATTTCTCGCCTTACTTCTCGGAGTTTCTCTCGGCGCGCGGGCCGAGTGATTAATGGCATTGCGATCCACTAAGCACGCTGTTGAGCGACTAGAACTCCCTTTGCTGACAACCTTGCCTATTTGTCCTGTACATATGGGACGGAGCTCATTTATACCAATACCAGCCTTTTTAGAGGCAAGCATATCGGGCCCCTTGCTGATACCATGTCTGCTCTAATATACCACTGTGCTGAGTCTTATACATTTACTCTCTCCGTTACTCCTTGTGCTTTTGGGAGAAATGCTATACATGTATTCAATCATTCTAATATTTTTTAATTTTGAGGGCTGATGGAATTTTATTTTTAGGAAACCAGCCCGATTACAATAGTTTGTCCATATACATAGCTGACTTTATGTTTGGCTTATCGAGTTGTTTTGTATTTGTTACTCCCATTCTGTAGGGCGGTGCCTCCTTCTTGACCTGAGTCAGAGCCAGGTGAGGTGAGGCTTGTTACCTCACACAGGATAGGTGAGTGTATTATTTCTGCACTTTTTTCTTGGTAACACAGAACAGTCTAGTAGGTAATGAGTGAGATAGCAGTGCATTGTGTATTTTGGTTCTTGATGCTTGTTTTATCTCTACAGGTATGAATAATCATCCATCCTGCACAAAGGTATTGTGATTGGTCACATGTAATAACACTGTGATACTTTTTAGTTTTTTTGTTATCACTGTTTCTCAAAATTACACTTTATGCAGTAGCTATATTAACTAGGTCCTGAAGAAAGCCGGGGTTCTTATACCTACTGCGGCTGAAACTAGTAGACCATTTTCGGTAGATTAATTAAAAACCGACACTGTATGTTTTAATAAGTCCACCAGTGGTCATCAATAAAGGTATCTTGGACCACTGGTGTATCTTTTTTAATTCACTTACACTTTCATCTTTCTTGCACTGCACTTTCCTTCCCTGTCACAACATGCCTAGTCTACCAACGTTTGGCTCATTGCCAGAAGAGCTGAGGTGACATGGGGCGCCTTTGGTTTTCCAAATGATGACACTGGCCACCAAGGGCAGTTGATGGAAATCCTTACTTTTCTGCCCTCCTCAGGGTTCCTCCTGACATAAAGTCGCATTCGCGTCATCATTCTCTGACTAAGATTTATAGTCAGACTGAGGAATGATTTGATGCGGGTCTTGTGCTTACTTCTGTTCTGTGTATATATATATATTTTTCCTTCCTCATATTAGACCACCAGTTTTCTTGTGTTGTTTATCAGTGGGTTTGGGGATTGAAAATGGATAGGTCTTTAAATGTTTTCCCTAAGACCCCCTCTCTCTCCCTCTCCGGGAGTTGAGCAATGTGTGATTAGTTTTTATTTTCTAATATATGCCAAAGGCAAAAATGGAACTGGTCCAACCAATTTTGTCCACAGATTGAGGAAGCAAGGAAACATGTGAATAAATCTGTTTCTGCTTTCCTCAGAGACTATGGAATGGGTTCTATTTACCACAACAACTTGCGTTACAACATGCAAGACATCTATAGGAGAGATGGTGTGCATTTTACAGATGAGGGGAATAGAGTTTTCCTCTTGAATATAAGACTCTGCATTGGTACCTACTTGTAGGTACAAAAAACACCCACATAACACAACAGCTCTTTTCAAAGTTACTCTACCTCTAAGCACTTAAAAAAAAATTTTTACTCTATTTTCTTGCACTATTTTTCCCCAAGATGCACTCAGGGTGCGCGTACCGGAGAGCGCACCTCGGAACGCACCCAGCGCTTACCCCGCAAAAATTTCAACAAAAAAAAAAGTTTTTTGGCCCTCAGTGTCCTTCTAGGCCCCCTCAGAAAACATAGGGGGTCAGGGGGCTTCTACTCTGCCCCCTTTTAATTATTTCCCCCTTTCTTTTTCACCTCTTGTGTCTCGATTCTACCGAGACACAAGATGGCGGACTCGCCGGACTGTTTAGAATGTTGACAGACACCCAACAGCCTATCAGCTTTCCACTCGCGCACTCCCGTAGCGTGCCGGGTGCGCTCCCCGGTACGCGTACAGGTGAGCGCTCGGAGCGCGCCTATAGATATATATGTGTTTTTTAAGTTAATTTTCAAAAGAACCACTGGAGCAATTTTCACCAAATATAGCAAAGGCACATCTGCGTACCAGTCCCTACAAGTTTGCCAAGTTTGGCGTAATTCCATTCAGCGGTTCGGGCTGTAGACTTGTCAGACCGTCCTATGGAAAAAAACATGGGTAAAACACGTTTTGGGACCCACCTTTTTTCTCAGCCCCCACTTCACGAACCCCCCCGAAACTTCCAGGGAAGGAGCGGAGCGGAGCTGGCCAAAATTTTGGAAAATTACACACAAATTCCTCAACAAGCGCCAGAGTTATTCCCAATAGAATGTTGCAGATTTCCTATGGTAGCTAGGTCCTTACTATAACTACCTACTGGCGACCGCCAGTAGGTAATATATATACATACATATATATATATATATATATATATATATATATATATATATATATATATATATATATATATATATATATATATATATATATATATATATATATATATATAGACACATATACACCTATAAGCCACTACTAAGGCAGGCCTCGACAATCCTGGAGGCAGAGTGCTTGTTTTTATGTGAGAGGGTGCCCTAGCATGAGCTGAGTCCCTCTGCAGCTTTCGGAACCATCTCCTTATAGGTGTTCTATGATATAGCCATACCATATACTCTTAAGTGCATTATAATCCTCGCGGTTAATGCTAACTTTGGTTTAACTTTATCAAAACATGTCATGGAAGGTGTCAAACACTTTGGAATACTACCCTCCCCCCCCACCCCCCCGCCAGTCCTGGCGGCTGGGGTAGCATTCCACCCTTCTAGAGGGAGAAGACATGTAGTTACTGTTAAACTCGGTTAAAGTTTAACAGAGCCCCAGCATCACAAAATGGATGTTGCTGCCACAAACACGAGTCTGACCTCCTGCTGCTGGACGAAATTCCGGCAGAAGATGCTTGGACAATAGGTTTCCTGTCCAGAGAGGTACCAGCACCTCCCCAGACAGGCTTTAGTGTATTTGGGCATGAAGGGCTGCATTCAGTGAATGCTTTCCAGACACTGCCTGGGGCACACAAGGTGCTTCATGCATAGTCCAGTCCAAACCGGTTGCAGGGGCGCTCAGCCCCAGCTCTGGCACGAAACTGGACACCCATAGGAGGGACCTTTCAGGTAGTCTAACCCACAAACTCAGTATAAGTATAGGAGCTGTGTCCCTAGGACTTTAGATTACCCTGGACGAATCTTCGCAAGACATATCCTGGACCTTCGACGTTCCATTTCGACTGGAAGACGGAAGACATCTCCATTGTGGTCAAGGAGTGACCACCCAGTTTAAACAGGCACCAACAGCAACTTTGCCGGTCTGCATTTTCGAGGCTCCTGCCGGATCCCGAAGAATCTGCGGCACAGGACACGGACATCTAGACATCTCTGGCCCGACCTTCGTCCACAGCAAAGCTGAGACACGTGGCGGGCACGAGCGACGTGGGACCGTAACTCCTGGACATCCTGCATTTTGCTACCTGCACTCCCTTCCTGAAGCCTCACGAAGTTGTGCATTGGAGACTGATTTGCATATGGCCTTGTCTGAACTAGGGTGGCGAGTGAGCTAAAGAATGATGATGGATTAAACCCAGATCAGTTGACTGGGGGTGAGTTTTTGCATTGCGCCAACGCTCCATCCATAATCCCCTTTGGTTTTGCTCTGTTTAAAATGATGGCACTGCCATGCCTTTTATACGTCATATAGGCCACAACAAGCTCTGTAAGTACCACTAGACTTTTTTTTAAAGTGGACAGCGAATTACGACACCTCTTATAGGACAGGGGAAGTTCTAGGATAGTCCTACATAAGAAACAGAGGGAAGTGTTCGAGGGGGGACTAGCAATTCCCGATATCAAGAAATACTATTGGGCCCCATAGCTGGTCACAATTAAAACCTGGGTATTTGTGGGACGGGATGAACCTGCCTACAGAGTCAACCACCACTGGATGGAACAGAGGGGATACCCTGCAGCATTATATCATAGAAAGATGGAAAAACAGCTACTGCCATATACACAAACAGCAATACATATATGGAGGGAAGCAACAAACTTCTTGGGCTGCGAGTGGAAACTAACAGAAAGAAATCCTTTGTGGAACACTGACCTCCTACAGGAGATTGGGGGATTGAAGGGTTTATGTAAATGGGGACTTCTGGGGATTGACTACCTACGAGACATTTGGAGGGGATAAACACATCGCTTTTGAAGATTTAAAGACAGAGTACCAGATGCCTGACATGGAACAGCTCCATCACTTGCAACTGAGACACGCACTAAAGGCTCATATCCTGAAGGGTGAGCAAATACCAGAATAAACACCACTTGAGGGCAGGATATTGCTATATCCAATGCTAGAAAAAGCCACATTCCTGATATACAGGAAGATAATGAACAATACTCCAGATAACCTGGGAGCCCTCCAAGAGGCGTTGGAAACCAAGCTGGGTATTTTAGAGGATTACGATTGGGCGAAGGCAATACAGAGTTCCAGGAAAGTGGCCGTAAGGCCGAGTTTTTGCCTTATACGACATCGTATTTTGCACAGATCATACACATCTAGGGCACTTCTGCACCAAATGAGCCACACTGATACAGATCTTTGTGCTAGGGGCTGGGTACCTTTTTTCACACACTGTTGCCTGCCCAAAAATCCAACAATATTGGAAAGAGATAGCATGGGTCATGTCAGAGGTGATAGACCAGGAGGTCACACTAGAGGCTAGATGATACATACTGTGTGTGACAGGAGAAGAACCATGGCTGAAATTCTCAAAGATCTGGCTAATGGAAACAGACATAGAGGCGAAAAGTAATATAGTGAGGACGTGGGGAGCGGGTGAACCTCCAGGGGTCGCGGAGTAGAATGCAGACCTCAACTGGTGCTGCAAAGCTGAAAAAGTGGTGTATCAATGTCGCGAGTGCCCAAGGAAGTGGGATAAGATATAGGCCAGTGGGTGGGGTATCGAGATTCTTGAGGACAAAGCGATCGCAGACGCTACAATGGGTGGAGCTGTGTTATGGGTATTCATAAATGCAATGGAATGTCATTGAGGTTGACTTTATTAATATTATATTGCAATGGAATAATTGTACTGAATGTGGGTGAATCCCTGGAACCCTCACGATGACTGTCCAGAAAACTCTGTACATACAAACTGTGCTGCTAAGATTTTTTAAATAATAAGAATATAAAAAAATAATGCCCCTTATCTCCATGCCTGCTCCCTTCATGCCCTGAGACTGCCCCTTTCCTCCATCCCTTCTCCCTTCGTGCCCTGAGACTGCCCCTTTCCTCCATGCCTTCTCCCTTCGTGCCCTGAGACTGCCCCTTTCCTCCATGCCTTCTCCCTTCGTGCCCTGAGACTGCCCCTTTCCTCCATGCCTTCTCCCTTCGTGCCCTGAGACTGCCCCTTTCCTCCATGCCTGCTCCCTTCGTGCCCTGAGACTGCCCCTTTTCTCCATGCCTTCTCCCTTCATGCCCTGAGACTGCCTGAGACTGCCCCTTTCCTCCATGCCTTCTCCCTTCGTGCCCTGAGACTGCCCCTTTCCTCCATGCCTGCTCCCTTCGTGCCCTGAGACTGCCCCTTTCCTCCATGCCTTCTCCCTTCTTGCCCTGAGACTGCCTGAGACTGCCCCTTTCCTCCATGCCTGCTCCCTTCGTGCCCTGAGACTGCCCCTTTTCTCCATGCCTGCTCCCATTCGTGCCCTGAGACTGCCCCTTTCCTTCATGCCTTCTCCCTTCATGCCCTGAGACTGCCCCTTCCCTCCATGCCTTCTCCCTTCGTGCCCTGAGACTAGACCTGTTAGACGGACCGGGAGGGTCGGCCGAGAATAAGAGGAGAGGTCTCCGGGGAGAGCCGTCTCCAGCGATCGTACAGACGAGTAACTTCCCCCCCACAGATGTACACCACACAAGGATAAGGTTTAACGTTCTTTATAAGCAATCTTTAAGTACGGTGGAATGGTACAAGGAGGTCTGGACTCAGGGGTCCCCTCGGTTCTAGTCTCTTGGTTGGGAAAAGGGGTAGCGGGACAGTCTTGTTACCAATCTGGTAGATGCGGTGATAAGATGGATAGCTCACAATCCTCGAGCTCGGCGTTCTAGATGGTCGGGCCGCGGCGGAGCCAGCAGGTCCCGAGATGGTCGAAGGTAGCGACGGTCCGCGGCGAAGCCAGCAGGTCCCGATGAAGGTGGTAGTTACAAACGGTCCGCGCCCACGCCAGCAGGTCCCGACGAAGATGAAGGTTTCAGAAGGTTGCGGCAGCGCCAGCAGGCAGGACGATAGTTCGCAAGGCAGGGCTACGACACTTCTTTCTCCCATTGACCTGCCAAGTAGTCCGCTCACCTCCTGGGTGGATGGTGGTGCCGGGATGTCGGGGCCTGGCCAGGCCCAGGGTTAGGGTCGATCGGAGGCCACGCGGCCTCGTGGTGCCGTGTCCAAGATGGCGCCCAGGCCGGGCGAGGGGGCCGGTAGTGATTCGGGCCCATGATGTGGAGATGTCTGGGGGCAGGGGTCCCATATGAGACGGGAAGCGGGTGGTTTTTGTGTGTAACACCTGGAGGGCCGGGCTCGGGCCTTGTCATGCGGGGAGGGAGCAAGCCCTTCACGTGGCCTGTCCAACATGCGTCCCCCCCAGCTGAAGGCGGGGAGAGTCACCCATCCTCTTGGGGACTCTCCTCGTCGAGGCGGAAAAAGCGTGACAGGCCATCTGCGTTGGCGTGGTCTTGCCCAGGTCGATGTTCCACAGTGAAGTCCATCCCCTGCAGGGAGATGGACCAACGCAATAGTTTCGGGTTTTCCCCCCCGCATATGCATTAGCCACTGCAGGGGCCGATGATGTGTCTGCACCCGGAAGTGGGTACCGAAGAGATAAGGCCGGAGCTTTTTGAGGGCCCACACCACTGCGAATGCCTCCCTCTCGATGGTGCTCCAGCGTTGCTCTCGGGCCAGGAGACGTCTGCTGATGAAAGCCACTGGTTGGTCAAGTCCTTCGGGGTTCAACTGGGAAAGGACTGCCCCAATGCCATGGTCGGAGGCATCCGTTTGGACGATGAATTCCCGACTGTAGTCGGGGGCCTGGAGCACAGGGGCGGAACACATGGTGGCCTTCAGCTTCTCGAAGGCCGCTTGACAGTCTGGGGTCCAGTTGACCTTCTTTGGGTGGTTTTTGGATGTGAGTTCCGTGAGGGGCCCCACAATGCTGCCATAGTCCCTCACGAACCGCCGGTAGTAGCCTGTGAGTCCCAAGAAGGCGCGGACCTCGGTCTGGGTGACCGGGGGCTGCCAAGACTGGATGGCCGTGATCTTGAGTTGCAGAGGGGCCACCAGACCGCTTCCCACCTGGTGTCCGAGATAAGTCACGGACCCCTGGCCAATTTGGCACTTGCTGGCCTTGATCGTGAGGCCGGCTCGTTGGAGGGCCTGCAGAACCTCTCGGAGGTGGTTGAGGTGGTCGGACCAGTGGCGGCTGTACACAGCGATATCGTCCAGGTAGGCGGCGCTGAATTCTTCGAGTCCCGCCAGGACCTGGTTCACTAGCCGCTGAAATGTTGCTGGGGCATTCTTCATGCCGAATGGCATGACCTTGAAGTGGTAGTGGCCATCAGGGGTGGAGAAGGCAGATCGTTCTTGGGCCCGGGGTGTGAGACCGATCTGCCAGTAGCCCGCTGTCAGGTCGAAGATGCTGAGGTAGCAGCAGCTCCCATGCGGTCGATTAGTTCATCTGCTCGGGGGATGGGATGTGCGTCGGTTCTGGTGACAGCGTTCAAGCCCCGGTAGTCGACGCAGAACCGGAGCTCAGGAGTGGTGCCGGGGGCGGCCGCTTTGGGGACCAGTACCACTGGGCTGGCCCAGGGGCTGTCTGAGGGTTCGATGACCCCGAGCGTGAGCATCTTGGACACCTCCTCTTGGATGCAGGCCCGTACCCGATCTGGTACGCGGTAGGCCCGATGTCGGACAGGGGGACTGTCTCCAGTGTCCACGTCGTGCAAGCACCAGGGGGTGACCCCTGGGGTGAGTGAGAACAGGGTGGCGAACTGCAGTAGGAGGACTCGGCAGCCTTGGCGCTGTTCCGGGGTGAGGGCCTCCGAGAGTCGGACCCCGTCCACGGAGCCGTCCTTCTCCCGAGTCCGTAGGAGATCAGGGAGTGGCTCGGAATCCTCTTCGGCTCCGCTGTCTGTTGCCATCAGGAGGCTGAGCTCCGAGCGCACAAAGTGGGGTTTTAATCTATTGGCGTGGAGGACCCGGAGGGGGTTCCGTGAAGATTCCATATCGATGAGATAGGTGACAGGGCTCTTGCGCTCGACCACCTTGAAGGGCCCTGTCCACTTGTCCTGCAAGGCGCATGGTTCGGTGGGGGACATCACCCACACTTGTTGGCCGGGTTCGAATTCGATAGAGGAGGCATTTTGATCGTACCACCTTTTCATGTCTTCCTGACTGGCCTCCAGGTTCGCTTTTGCCATTTCTCTGAACCGTCTGGTCTGATTGCGTAGGGTCAGGAGGTACTTGAAAACATCTGGAGGGTTCTTCAGGGGGGGCATTTCCCAACCTTCTTTATTTATTTTTTTATTTATTTATGGAGCTTATAGAGCGCGCAGCTACCTCCGATGGAGGTGTCCCAGCGCTAAGATTACATGACTGTCCCCATGAGGAGTAACCAAGATCATATCTCACAGAGAAAATGGGAAACGGTGAAGAGTTGGCAGTTCCAAGTCCTACCGCCTAGTGAACAGCCAGGTCTTGAGTTTGCGGCGAAAGGCTGGCTCAGATTCGCAGAACCTGAGGTCAAGGGGGAGGCTATTCCAGAGCTTGGCGGCAGTGACGGTGAAAGATCTGCCGCCAGTCCGAGAAAGCCTGAATCTAGGAACCAGCAGAAGACGAAGGTTATTGGATCTGAGATGTCTGGCTGAAACAGAGATCTTGAGACGCTTTTTCAGATAAAGTGGGCCAGTACCATGGATAGCCCGAAATGTCAGGATCAAGATTTTAAAGTCTATGCGTCGTGAAATGGGAAGCCAATGAAGTTCTTCTCGGTAGGCTCTGACTGAAGTACGGGCAGGGATGTTCCCGATGAGCCGGGCTGCCGCATTTTGGACCATTTGCAGGCGGTCAATAAGATAGTGCGGGGCACCTGCATAAAGACTATTAGCATAGTCCAGATGGGTGGTGATAAGGGCCTGGACTACGGTTTTGCGTGAGGATAGAGGGAGGAAGGGGAAGATTTTTCTGATCATGCGGAGTTTAGAGAAACAGGCCCCTACCACTTTGTTAACTTGGGCATTTCCGGACAAAGAGTTGTCAAAAATGAAGCCCAGGTTACGAGCTGCCTTCACGGGAGAGGGTGGGGGATTCAGAATGGTAGGCCACCAGAGGGTTGCAGGGGGGGGGGATTTTTTACTGAAAAAGAGAACCTCGGTTTTGTCGGTGTTGAGGGCAAGGTGATTGGCTGACATCCAGGAGCATATGTTACCAAGGCAGTTTCTAAAGTTGGAGAAGAGGGAGTCAGAATGGTCTCGAAAGGAAAAGATAAGCTGAGTATCGTCAGCGTAGGAGACCACCCTGACGCCCCAGGATTCAACTACCTTGGCCAGAGGAGCCACATAAGCATTAAACAGTAGAGGGCTCAGGGCAGAGCCCTGGGGCACTCCACACAGGAGGGGTTTGTCTTCAGATTCAAAAGGGTGCATCGTAACCCTTTGGGAACGGCTAGACAGGAAAGAAATAATCCAGGCCAGCACTGTCCCACCGACCCCTAGCTGCTGTAGGCGGGAGGTAAGTATTTTGTGGGAGACAGTATCAAAAGCAGCGGATAGGTCGAGGAGGACCAACATGGCCTCCTCGCCCCTATCCACTGATTCCCTGATAATTTCAGAGACTTCAAGCAGCGCAGTCTCGGTGCTATAGCCGGATCTAAAACCGGACTGAGAGTCGTGTAGCAGCTGATTTGACTCTAAGTACAGTGCCACTTGTTTCTGAACCACCTTCTCCAGTATCTTGGCGGGTTTAGGCAGGAGAGAAATAGGTCGATAGTTGCTAAAAAGCAGAGGGTCTGCACCAGGTTTTTTCAGTATGGGGACCAGCCTGGCCTGTTTCCAAACTGAGGGGAATAGACCTTGCGACAAAGAGGCATTCCAGATGGAAAGAAAAGGGTTCACAAGGATAGGGGCGAGATTACCCATGATTTTGGCAGGAACAGGGTCCAGGGGGGAACCAGACTTAACGTTGCGTAATAATGCTAACGCGAGATCAGGAGTTAGCTCGCTTAAAGAGTTGAAAGAACAAGAGGGGAGGCCAGGGCAATCATCAGAGAAATCCGGAGCCATTGCTGCAAAGGAGGAAGAGAGTTTAACTATCTTCTCTTGAAAAAAATCAGACAATCCATTGCAGAGATCTTGAGTGGGAGTAAAGAGGGATTTCAAAGCAGGAGGATTTACGAAGTCATTCACTATGGAAAAAAGAGTTTTGGAGGAATTCTGCGCCTGTTGAATTAAATTAGAAAAGTAAGCTCTCATGGACGAGCGTGTTAGTTTGTGGAACTTACTCAGGGCAGATTTGTAGGCCAATTTGGCTACAAGATCATAGTTCAATCTTTGACTAGGCTGAGCGGCCCTCGCACAGGGTGTCCGTATAAGAGTTCGAACGGGCTGAAGCCAAGGGACTTCTGGGGTACTTCTCGATAGGCAAAGAGGAGGCACGGCAGTAGCACATCCCACTGGCGACGGAGGGGCTCTTCCAACCCCCCAATCATCCCTTTGAGCGTGCGGTTGAACCGCTCGACTAGTCCGTTTCCTTGAGGGTGATAGGGGGTCGTGAATCGGTAGGTGACCCCACACTGTTGCCAGAGGGACTTCATGTATTTTGAAATAAAGTTTGTGCCCCGGTCGCTGACGACTTCTCGGGGGAAGCCCACCCGGGAGAAGATCCCCATCAAGGCCCGGCCGACTACCGGGGCTGTCACAGTTCGCAGGGGAACAGCCTCGGGGTAGCGGGTGGCGTGGTCCACCAGTACCAGGATGAACCGATGTCCTTGTGCTGTACGGGGGTCCAGGGGCCCCACAATGTCTATCCCCACCCTCTCGAACGGGGTGGTGACAACTGGGAAAGGTTGCAGAGGTGCTTTAAGTTTGCGGCCGCTCTTCCCGCTGGCCTGGCACGTGGGGCAAGACCGGCAGTGATTGAGTACGTCGTTCCTCATCTTGGGCCAGAAAAAGTGGGTCACCAGGCGACTGTAGGTTTTGTCCTGACCCAGGTGACCAGCCAGGGGGACATCGTGGGCCAGGTTTAGCAAGAAGTCTCTAAAGCGGAGGGGCACCACTAGCACTCGACTGGCCACTAACTCTGCGATTCTCTGTTCGCTGTACAACAGGTCGTTGTCCCAATAGACCCAATGGGTTCCGGAGGTATCCCCTGCGCTCTGGGCGAGGGCTTGTTGGCGGAGTCCCTCGAGGGAGGGACAGGTCTTCTGCTCTTGGCGAAACTGTTCCTGGGTGGGCCCCCCTTCCTGACGCCACTGAGCTAGGTCGGGAAGGTCCTGGGGCTGAGCGAGCCCTTCGGGGGTTTGCTCTGGAGGGTCGGCACGGTCGGTGTCTTCTACTGGAGCGACCGGGGGAGGAGGTGCCGGCCATTCAGGTTCTTCGGGTCGGGGGATGGTACGGGCAGCCATGGACCGGGTGGTTACGCACGCCCAGTCCGGGAGGCCCAACATCCCCAGGTGCTCTCTTCTCTCTACGGCGGCCCACGGGGAACTCTCAAGATCATTTCCCAGGAGACAGTCCACGGGGGCATCATCTCGGACCGTCACCTTCAACATGCCGGAGACTCCTCCCCACTCGAAGGGGACGCAGGCCATCCGACATAGACTCTCCGAATTGTCGGCTGAACGGACAGGGCAGAGAATGTTCGGCAGGATCTGTTCTGGGGTCACCATGTGACAGCGGACGGCTGTTACACTGGCCCCGGTGTCACGTAGGGCTTCGGCCCTGCGTCCATTAATGTTCACCCACTGACTGTACTTCCTGGTGTTGGCGGGTAGGGGGGCCCGCGGGACCATGTCTTTTCCCCCTAGGCACGCTAGAACCATGGCGGCTGGTTCCCACTCTTGGTGTTCTTGCTCGCGCTCCTCTTGTTCTTCGGAGATTTGTTCTTCCCCCAGGGCGGCAGCAGCCATCTGGCGGGGTCTCGGAGTCTGGTTCTGTGGACAATTCGGGTCATTTGCGTAGTGGCCGACTCGCTGGCATCGGTGACACATGACATTGGCTCTGTACCCCGGGCGCGCCGGGGGGTTGCCCCGGTTGGCCGGGGGTGGGGTGCTGGCAGCGGGAGCGGCCGGGGCGTTGTCTCTTCCTCGTCCCTTGCCCCCTCCTCCTCCTCGGGGACGGTGCTGACCTTGGTTGTTCCGGTTCTGTTCATGTGACCCATTTCGGCCCACTCGGGTAATTTCCCACCGGTCAGCCTCGGCGGCGAGCTGCCGTGGATCAGTCAATTTACTGTCGAGGAGGTGCTGCCTGAGCTCGACGAAGCAGTTGTTAGATAGGTGCTCCCACACCATGAGATTGAAGAGTTGCTCGTAGGTCGTTACATTGCTTCCCTTGATCCAACCCTCGAAGGCTCGGCTGAAATAGTTCACGTACTCCACCCAAGTTGTACCCGGGATCCGGGTGCAGTCTCGGAACCTCTGGCGGTACATTTCGGGTGTGAGCCCATAGCGGGTGAGGAGGGTAGCCTTCATGTGGTCATAGGAGGTCATCAGGTGGTCTGGGAGCTGTAACAGGGCGTTGCGGCCCTCATTGACAAACCTCCCCCATAGACCGGCTCCCCAGTCACTTCGATCGATCCGGTGGGAGGTCATAGCGATCTCGTAGGCCTTGAACCATTGTTGTATGTCGTCATCTCGGAAATATTCTCGAACGACATCCTTGGGGATGTGTACTTTCTTTTCTGTTGCTCCCGGGGTGCGCGGTTGCTCGGGCACCCCTAATTCTTTGTTCTGCTTACGTAAGTCTATTTCTGCTAGTTTGCGCTCGTGTTCATACGCTAGTCTCTTTTCTTCGAGTTCTCTTTGTCTCTGTTTCTCTTCCCGTTCTTCTCGGAGCCGCAGATGTTCTAGGTTCAGTTTTTGTTCGGCTAATTTGAGTTCGCCATCCATTTTGAGCCGGGCCATTTCTAATTCATGTAGTCTGCGTCTTTCTCGTTCTTGGATCTCATCTTGCGAGAGACCCGTTCTTCGCTCCTCGGGAGCCGTGGTGTTCCTCTCTGATGCTGCAACATTTTGGTCCGGGGGTCTGACGGCCCCGGTTTCTGCCCATGACTCAATGGCATGCTTGAAATCGTCTTTAGTACTCAGACCGGTGGTAGCGATACCTAGTTCAATGCAGAATTGTTTCAACTCACGATGGCTGTACTCTTCCAATTTCTCCATCTGGAATTTCTCGGTGGATCCGCTCTCTTTGGTTGTCATTGTGGTTTCGTCGTGGGGTGAGCTACTCTCTGTACGATTATGCGTTGATTCGGATCGTGCCGCTGGCCACCAATGTTAGACGGACCGGGAGGGTCGGACGAGAATAAGGGGAGAGGTCTCCGGGGAGAGCCGTCTCCAGCGATCGTACAGACGAGTAACTTCCCCCCCACAGATGTACACCACACAAGGATAAGGTTTAACGTTCTTTATAAGCAATCTTTAAGTACGGTGGAATGGTACAAGGAGGTCTGGACTCAGGGGTCCCCTCGGTGTTCTAGTCTCTTGGTTGGGAAAAGGGGTAGCGGGACAGTCTTGTTACCAATCTGGTAGATGCGGTGATAAGATGAATAGCTCACAATCCTCGAGCTCGGCGTTCTAGATGGTCGGGCCGCGGCGGAGCCAGCAGGTCCCGAGATGGTCGAAGGTAGCGACGGTCCGCGGCGAAGCCAGCAGGTCCCGGTGAAGGTGGTAGTTACAAACGGTCCGCGGCCACGCCAGCAGGTCCCGACGAAGATGAAGGTTTCAGAAGGTTGCGGCAGCGCCAGCAGGCAGGACGATAGTTCGCAAGGCAGGGCTACGGCAGCGCCAGTAGTCCGTCAAGGATGAGTTCTTCACTGCGTCTCTCGACTCCAGGATACAACTGCCTTCCTGCTCTGGAGCTGCCCCAGTTATAGGTCTGGCGCCCTTTGATGTCCGGACCCTCGCACTTGGAGGTCGGGAGGTCCGGGATGAGGGAGTCCAGACACCCAGCAGGGGGGTGGAGCCAGCGCCTGGGGGAGCTGGGGGCGATCGGCACCTGGCGGGGGAGAGCCATCGACACTTCTTTCTCCCATTGACCTGCCAAGTAGTCCGCTCACCTCCTGGGTGGATGGTGATGCCGGGATGTCGGGGCCTGGCCAGGCCCAGGGTTAGGGTCGATCGGAGGCCACGCGGCCTCGTGGTGCCGTGTCCAAGATGGCGCCCAGGCCGGGCGAGGGGGCCAGTAGTGATTCGGGCCCATGATGTGGAGATGTCCGGGGGCAGGGGTCCCATATGAGACGGGAAGCGGGTGGTTTTTGTGTGTAACACCTGGAGGGCCGGGCTCGGGCCTTGTCATGCGGGGAGGGAGCAAGCCCTTCACGTGGCCTGTCCAACAAGACCTTTTCTCCATGCCTGCTCCCTTCATGCCCTGAGACTGCCCCTTCCCTCCATGCCTTCTCCCTTCGTGTCCTGAGACTACCCCTTTCCTCCATGCCTGCTCCCTTCGTGCCCTGAGACTGCCCCTTTCCTCAATGCCTGCTCCCTTTGTGCCCTGAGATTGCCCCTTCCCTCCATGCCTTCTCCCTTCATGCCCTGAGACTGCCCCTCCCTCCATGCCTTATCCCTTCGTGCCCTGAGACTGCCCCTTTCCTCCATGCCTGCTCCCTTCGTGCCCTGAGACTGCCCCTTTCCTCCATGCCTTCTCCCTTCTTGCCCTGAGACTGCCTGAGACTGCCCCTTCCCTCCATGCCTTCTCCCTTCGTGCCCTGAGACAGCATCTTTCCTCCATGCCTTCTCCCTTCGTGCCCTGAGACTGCCCCTTTCCTCAATGTCTGCTCCCTTCGTGCCCTGAGACTGCCCCTTCCCTCCATGCCTTCTCCCTTCATGCCCTGAGACTGCCCCTTTCCTCCATGCCTGCTCGCTTCGTGCCCTGAGACTGCCCCTTTCCTCCATGCTTTCTCCCTTCGTGCCCTGAGACTGCCTGTGACTGCCCCTTTCCTTCATGCCTTCTCCCTTCGTGCCCTGAGACTGCCATACTGCCCCTTTCCTCCATGCCTTCTCCCTTCATGCCCTGAGACTGCCCCTTCCTTCCATGCCTTCTCCCTTCGTGCCCTGGGACTGCCCCTTTCCTCCATGCCTGCTCCCTTCGTGCCCTGAGACTGCCCCTTTTCTCCATGCCTTCTCCCTTCATTCCCTGAGACTGCCCCTTTCCTCCATGCCTGCTCCCTTCGTGCCCTGAGACTGCCCCTTTTCTCCATGCCTGCTCCCTTCATGCCCTGAGACTGCCCCTTCCCTCCATGCCTATTCCCTTCGTGCCCTGAGACTGCCCCTTTCCTCCATGCCTGCTCCCTTCGTGCCCTGAGACTGCCCCTTTCCTCAATGCCTGCTCCCTTTGTGCCCTGAGATTGCCCCTTTCCTCCATGCCTTCTCCCTTCGTGCCCTGAGACTGCCCCTTCCCTCCATGCCTTCTCTTCCTCGTGCCCTGAGACTGCCCCTTCCCTCCATGCCTTCTCCCTTCGTGCCCTGAGACTTCCCCTTTCCTCCATGCCTGCTCCCTTCGTGCCCTGAGACTGCCCCTTTCCTCAATGCCTGCTCCCTTTGTGCCCTGAGATTGCCCCTTTCCTCCATGCCTTCTCCCTTCGTGCCCTGAGACTGCCCCTTCCCTCCATGCCTTCTCTTCCTCGTGCCCTGAGACTGCCCCTTTCCTCCATGCCTGCTCCCTTCGTGCTCTGAGACTGCCCCTTTCCTCCATGCCTTCTACCTTCGTGCCCTGAGACTGCCTGTGACTGCCCCTTCCCTCCATGCCTTCTCCCTTCGTGCCCTGAGACAGCACCTTTTCTCCATGCCTTCTCCCTTCGTGCCCTGAGACTGCCCCTTTCCTCAATGTCTGCTCCCTTCGTGCCCTCTATCCATTATCTCCATGCCTGTTCTCTTTGTGCCCTCAGACTCAGGCGCGCAACACCCACTGAACTCAAAGGGCTTCAGCCCCCCTCCAGTCCCCTCCCCCAGTTGTGTGTGGCAGCCTGTGGATAAGACCTCCTGGGCACACAAGCAGCTGCACCCGAGCACCTCACAGGTCTTTTAAAGACCATTTGCATGTTAATGAGGCCTTGCTGTTGTTTCACCCCTTCCAAGAGCCCCTGCAGCTCCACTATGCATTTTGCTTACAGATCAGACTACCCTTTCTTTATATTCCTGTTTCCTTAAAGTAAACAAAACAGGTGATGGACCGAATGTAGATCAATGTCACACATTCACCCCAGTCCAAAGATCTGGGCCCAAATCCATCGTTTTTTTGCACTCCACACCAAAGAATTGGCTTGGTAGTTTGGTCTGCCCTGTTCCCATGATGCACTGGGCCAGGGACAGACTAATTTGCATATAGCCAGGTTCTGAGCTGGGATGGTGCAGTGAGCTAAAAAACGGTGTTGGATCAAGCCCTGATCTCTTGACTGGGTGCGAGTATTCTGCTTAATTCAGAAACTCTGTCTATCACCACCCCCTGTTGTTTAATTGTTTCCTTAAAGTGGCAGGGTTATAACGATTATGCAGGTGTCATTTCTAAATGTCTAGCGCTGCCACTGTAATTTCCCACATCGTGCCGCTGCGCCCCTGGCAACGCATAACGGCGCACCGGGGTGCCGCGGCGCACAGTTTGGGAACCACGGATGTAGCGAGCACCTATTGAAATCCTATCCTGATGTGGAGGAAGCAGAGAATAGGAGATACTGAGGGGGCCGCAGATTAACCCCTTGAGGCGCAGACGAGGGACCCAGCGGGCACCATCTACATCAAGACTGCGGATTGCCACAGGGCCCAGGCGGAGACGTGCCCATCTGCTGAGGGCACTAACCAGATCAGATACTACTCAGCTCAAGGTACCGGAAGTGGGGGGTGGGTCAGGGAGCTTTGCAGTAAACACCACACCCCTACTGGATCCCCCAGCTTTAAATCAGCACAGCGCCGCAGAGTCGAGAGACTGTGGCATGCGAAGATCTACATGCAACCCTTCCTGGGCACAGGGGCTTCAGGGGATCACACGCCTTCACCAGATCTAACCCCGCAAGCTGAGGGCTGTTGGGCCCCTGGGGTGCCGTGTCACATCCCACAGAGCCCTTGTAGTTCCAGGGAAGGCCCTGCTGTTTGTTTTCAAAATGGTGGGTGCGTCATGCAGTGCTTGGTTGAGGGGGTGCTAAACTCAATTGATACAGCACTGATGGTCTGGAGGCATTCTCTATGCACTATCTTTGCACCCACTGTGGATTAATGTCTGCTCAGGTACTGACATATGAGGGGTAATGTTGGGACAGGTTACACCACTGAGTGCTCTTCATGACAACTGGCAGGTCCTTCTCCCGCAACTAGCTGCCTTTTAACTCTGCCTCTCCATCTACACTAGGTGCCCAGTGCTCCCCTCCTTTTTGGGGCCCCCGGTGTCCCTGTTCCACACCTGGAGACAAGGTAGGGGGCACAACATAAGCTATTAGGTGTACACTTGGGTTCCCTTTCTGGCGCTCTTGGGGGAGTTTAAAATAAACATCTCGCCTGCCGCGTTAACGCTAATTTCGCCTCTGTGTACTGTGCACTTCCAATCATGCACTAGTAAAACGTGCCCAGAACAACAAGCGTGCTACAGAGACCACCAACAGATCTGTGCTGACCGACCAGCTACCAACCTTCCTGTCTTGGCAGAACCCACCTCCATAATTAGACTAAACAGGCACTGCACCCGCTGATAAAGTAGTATAGTCAGCACCTTCAGCCCTACGAGACCTTACAAGGGGATATATTGGCCACACTATAGCTGAATGGACACTTTTCAGCAACCAAGAGGGCACAAAGACATCTAAGGAGGACATGGCCCATTGCTTGGGGGAACTAACTCACCAACCTTCTACTTGCATCAGAAACCATATTCTACAGGCCTCAGATAACCCCATAAAAGAACAGAGTGTCGAGCTACTTTGAACTGACTGAAGTACAAGACTTGCACTCATCTGCAACCACATAAGGTGAAATGGCATTAACTAAGGAGGATCTCCTATCCTCCACTCAGGACTTTAAAAAAGAATTGCAAGACTTGAAGCAGACCTCGCTATCTCACTGGAGGCTCTGCGGACAGACCTCCCCTCCAAATTCTCTACTCTATAACACGACGTAGACTCCATTGGAGTGCGGACACTTGACCTCGATACTACATGCCAGACCCTGGTACAGCGAGTTGACTGCCTGGAGAGTTCCTCCGATCATCTTAAAGAGGACCTTCAAGCCGCACTACTGAAATGCAAGGACCTAGAGAACTTCTCAAGACGTGACAATATTCAGCTGTGAAACTTAGAGAGGGGACCGAAGGGTCCAGATTTGGAGGCCTTCATGGTGGGTCTGTCCTCTGAGCTCCTAGGGGAGAGTGGCCCCAAAGTCAAGCTGGACAGGGTCCACCAGGTTGCCCATTCATCCATGGTGAAGGGAAGCGCCCCAGAGATGTCTTAGCAAAGTTATATTCTTTGAAATATGTCTTTTCTTTAATTGATATAAAGGCTCTGATGCATTTTATCATTTTTCTATATGTTTGTTTGTTGTTTTGTGGAAACACTTACATTTATGTTGTTTTGTTGGCTGCATATATGTATTGTATTTTAGTTTCTTTTTTGCTCCGCTTTCATGTGGGACACTTTACACATTACCAATTTGCATATCAGGAAATATAATATTTTTCAACATAAGCAGTCTTTGACTACGTCCTCCTTATTACATTGCTGAACAACCATTTGCATACAACCACTGAGCTGTATCTTTATTAGCTATCCTTACATATCACTAATAAAAACTATTGTTCTCATGATATTGGCGTTGGTGAAGTCGGCACTGGGTCCTGTGGGTGGGTAGACCAGGGATCTGCCCCGGGCGAAGTTGGCTTTGATTCGCAGTTTGAAGTTGAGGTGTTCCATATAATCGCTTCCAGCTTCTGTGGAGGTGCTACAGCTAGTGGTGTCCTTGAAGTTGATGTTGATTTCTCCCTCGAGTCTGTGTTGTTGGTCTTGCCTGATAACATTGTATCTGGCGGGGATTACAGTGGTGATCTCGGGTGTTGATGCAGCGCTCAGCCATGCTTCTGGAGGAAGTAATTGATAAACAGTCTGAAAAACGAGACCACAGATAGATAAAACAGTGACAAAGATGAAGGCAGGTAGACAATGACAAAACAATGTGGAACAAGCAGTGACAAAAGGAAGGCACAGCAGATTTAGAGTGACAAAAAACTTAATGCACAAACAGATAAAGAGTAACAAATGTGTAGGCACACTCAACAGCCAGTGGTAGAGATACCGGGCATGAGAGAAAGCGCAGTGGCATGAGACCTAGGTGTGCGCCCAATGTTCTGGGGGCCACCATATATCAAACATTAGCTCCATGGTGCTAGGGCTGGCATTTACTCATGGATGCCCCCTTATATGCCTGTGCCAGAATGTTTCCATTTATGCCATCCATATACCATAGGTGACCTAATGTCAAAAATTACCTCAGAATGTAAGGGCCGGAATTTTATCTTTCTTGCCCCCTCCCGTATGACAAGTTGTCATTCTTTATGCCAAGAATTACCTCCAGTGAGTAAAACCAACATTTTTCCACAGATGCGCCATATGACAAGAATTTCCTCTAGTACATCATTACCACCTTTTACCATGGGTGCCCATTATGACAAGAATGACCTCCAGTGTACAAGTGCCAGTATGTGTCTCAAGTATGCCAGCAAAAGTATTTTACCATCAGTGTCTCTATCAATCAATCAATCAATCAGTATTTCATATAGTGCACTGAGGGGGGGAGGGGCTGCTGATCCATCTGGGCGCGGAGGTCCAGTCAAAGAGGCAGGTATTGAGATCCTTCCTGAATTTGATCAGCGACTGGGATTGCCTGAGGTGGAGAGGCAGGGTGCTCCAGGTCTTGAGATCCTTCCTGAATTGGATCAGCGACTGGGATTGCCTGAGGTAGAGAGGCAGGGTGCTCCAGGTCTTGAGATCCTTCCTGAGTTGGATCAGCGGCTGGGATTGCCTGAGGTAGAGAGGCAGGGTGCTCCAGGTCTTGAGATCCTTCCTGAATGGGATCAGCGGCTGGGATTGCCTGAGGTAGAGAGGCAGGGTGCTCCAGGTCTTGAGATCCTTCCTGAATTGGATCAGTGACTGGGATTGCCTGAGGTAGAGAGGCAGGGTGCTCCAGGTCTTGAGATCCTTCCTGAATTGGATCAGCGACTGGGATTGCCTGAGGTAGAGAGGCAGGGTGCTTCAGGTCTTGAGATCCTTCCTGAATTGGATCAGCGACTGGGATTGCCTGAGGTAGAGAGGCAGGGTGCTCCAGGTCTTGAGATCCTTCCTGAATTGGATCAGTGACTGGGATTGCCTGAGGTGGAGAGGCAGGGTGCTCCAGGTCTTGAGATCCTTCCTGAATTGGATCAGTGACTGGGATTGCCTGAGGTAGGGAGGCGGGGTGCTCCAGGTCTTGGCAGCGAGCTAGGAGAAGGATCTTCCTCCGGTTCTGGTCTTGAGGATCCATGCGTTGGAGGCCAGGTCAAGTTGGGCGGAGCGAAGTTGTCTGGCAGGTACATGGAATGAGAGGCGGTGGTACAGATATCCTTGTCCTGCATTGTGGAGAGCTTTGTAGGCAAGTGTGAGGAGCTTGAAGGTGATTCTCTTGTTGTTTGTGGGCCAGTAGAGTTGTTGGAGGTGTTGTGTTAGGTGGCTTCGGCGGAGGATGTCGAGGACCAGTCTGGCTGTAGCATTTTGGACGGAGCATGTGGAAGCAGGATGAAGATACTCCTCGCTCACAATCAACTGCCAAATCAACACAGTATTCTCATCCTGCTTCCATAAGCTCGGCCTGCTCCGAAAGACATTCAGATCGACCCCCGCAGAATGCAGAAAGATGGTCACCCACACACTCATCACCAACATAGGTCTATGGCAACACACTCTACGCTTGGATCACCCAGAAACAGCTCAGGACACTACTGAACGTCCAAAACGTGGCAGCCAACTTGCCCGGGCCTCCGTCCCATGAATCTGACAACTCCACTGGCACCCAGTCAAGAAGAGAATCACCTTCAAGCCCCTCACACATGCCGACAAAGCTCTTCACGATGCAGGACCAGAATATCTCTATCACCGACTCGCATTCCACACACCCGCCAGACAACTCCGCTCCACCAGAACTCACCCTGGCCTCCATCCCAAGGATCCAAAAGACCAGAACCGGAGGAAGACCCTTCTCATTCCTCGCTGCCAAGACCTGGAACACCCTGCCCCTCCACCTCAGGCAATCCGTGTCGTTGACCCAATCCAGGACCTCAAGACCTGGCTCTTTGACTGAACCTCCAAAACCAGATGGATCAGCAGCCACAACCCCTCAGCGCCTTGAGACCCTCACGGGTGAGCAGTAGCGCTTTACAAACTCCTGATTGATTGAGTCCCCCATTGCAACTTCATGCGCGGGTAGAAGGGGAAAGGGTCCACAGTTCTTGTGATCATCCCATAGGCGCAGGCAGGGAAGGAAGCAGAGACTAGGACTAGGGTTCCCTTCATTTATTAATTCTTTTATCTGATCTCATGGAGGGGGAAATGGAAGGTGTCACCCACTTACCCCCAAAGATTCCTTTCCTTTTGACAAACCTGCAGTTCATGTCCTTTTAAGATTTATTTGAAGGTGCTCGGTGGCTTGATTAGTGGGTTCTTTCTCTCACACGTTCATCTTTCAGGGGTCTGTGTAGGCGGATCGCAGTACACCTCCCTATCTTCCCCATTACTGCATTTTGTTAGCGCCCACTTGTCTCTACACCATGCTGTCACATTCATGCTACTTTTTCCCTCAGGCTCGTCTCAGTCATGCCGCCCGGTCACTTTTTTCCTGTCGCTTCCAACCCTGACAACACTTCTGTCATTATTTTGACATTAAATTAGATACAAACAATGAAAGTCATGCACACAAGCATACTGTTTGGTTGAATATACTTTTGTTTTCTAAAAGCTATCACTTTTATTCAGTCATATTTTGACTGCACCGCTTGCTAGGACTTTATATTTGTGGTATTCATGATTCGATCAGTAATGCTTATATGTAAATAATAATTCTGCATAAAAGTAAAGAGTTCTATCAGGACATCAAGTCAGCAGAAACATGATATGGAACGCAAAGGGAAGGATAAGAGAAAACTAAAAATAAAGAAAAAACAGAAGAGAAAAATGGGGAAAGGGAAAAGAATTGAGACAACTGAATGTTTTTGAGTTACAATACCCCTAATGTACATTCATTCGAGTGAAATTACATATTTCTTGATTTTTGACTCTTTGACCTTTTAAAAACACAGTTTTATTCCGCTATTTCAGGGCTGCTGACCTTCTTCTCTTTTATCTCTTCCTTCTCACGACCAAATAATTATTTATCTCACTCTCCTTATGGTTGGGTTTCCTGGCGCTTTTCCAAAAGCTATTTCAACCTTCTGCTGCTTTCCCTCCTGAAAAAAGACATCTTTTGACTTTCAATTTTTTATTAAGAACATATCTTTTCTCCCTGACAATAAAGCATAAACATGGCGTGATTTTGGCACAACTAGTTTCCTTTGCAATCATTATGTAACTTCACTTGAATGACTGTATATTATGAGCACTGTAACTCCAAATCATTTATTGAACCTACAATTTGTCTCCTTTTTTACTCTTCCCATTTTAAAATTTTTCTCTTCTTTTGTTTTACTTTTTTCTTATTCCTTCCTTTGCATTCCATATCATTTTTCTACTTACCATTGATCTTCCCTCCTTGTCTTTTGATATATCTTCTTTTCATGACTAATTGTTTGCCCTGATATGGTTATGTATGTTGTCTTCTTATATGGGTATATGTAGATAATGGCCGATGTGTTTGTAGTTAGCAGCCTTGAGAAAGCCCTAGGCATGCCAGCCACTTGGGACTAAACATGTGTTGACTACCTTTTGTCACATCTAACCCTGTTTCTAATATAAACTCAAAGATACTAAGAAATGTTCGACATTTATTCCCGAAAGAAATCATAAACTTTCTAGGCATGGCCTGTCTTTCCTTACCTACCCCACACTCTGTAGAGGGTTATTCTCCATTTCCCCAAGAGTACGTTACCCTGTATCCCTTGTTGTCTTAATTCTGTGGTACCTTGGTGGAACATGATGTCATGCCTACGTTTTACCCTCTGAGGGGATGTAAACTCCAACATGTGCTCTTAATATACCTTAGGAGAGTGTAAACTCCAACCTGTGTTTCTAGTATACCTTGGGAGCATGTAAACTTCAGCCTGTGTTCTCCGTATATCTTGGGAATATGTAACCTCCAGCCTGTGTTCTTAGTATACCTTGGGAGAGTGAAAACTCCAACCTGTGTTCCTAGTATACCTTGGGAGCATGTAAACTCCAGCCTGTGTTCCTAGTATATCTTGGGAGTCTGTAAACTCCAACCTGTGTTCCTAGTACACTTTGGGAGCATGTAAACTCCAGCCTGTCTTCCTAATATACCTTGGGAGAGTGAAAACTTCAACCTGTGTTCCTAGTATACCTTGGGAGTGTGTAAACTCCAGCCTGTGTTCCTAGTATATCTTGGGAGTCTGTAAACTCCAACCTGTGTTCCTAGTACACCTTGGGAGCATGTAAACTCCAGCCTGTGTTCCTAGTATACCTTGGGAGTATGTAAACTCCAACCTGTGTTCCTAGTTTACCTTGGGAGTATGTAAACTCCAACCTGTGTTCTCCGTATACCTTGGGAACATGTAAACTCCAGCCTGTGTTCCTAATATACCTTGGGAGTGTGTAAACTCCAACCTGTGTTCCTAGTATACCTTAGAAGTGTGTAAACTTCAACCTGTGTTCCTAGTATAGCTTGGGAGTGTGTAAACTCCAACCTGTGTTTCTAGTGTACCTTGGGAGTGTGTAAACTCCAACCTGTGTATCTAGTATACCATAGGAGTGTTTAAACTTCAACCTGTTTTCCTAGTATACCTTAGGAGTGTGTAAATTCCAACCTGTGTTCCTAGTATACCTTGGGAGTGTGTAAACTCCAACCTGTGTTCCTAGTATACCTTGGGAGTGTGTAAACTTCAACCTGTGTTCCTAGTATACCTTGGGAGCGTGTAAACTCCAACCAGTGTTCCTTGTATACCTTGGGAGTGTGTAACCTCCAGCTGGTGTTCCTTGTATACATTAGGAGTGTGTAAACTCCAGCCTGTGTTCCTTGTATACCTTCGGAGTGTGTAAACTCCAGCCCGTGTTCCTTGTATACCTTGGGAGTGTGCAAACTCCAACCTGTGTTCCTTGTATACCTTGGGATCGTGTAAACTCCAACCTGTGTTCCTTGTATACCTTGGGAGTGTGTAAACTCCAACCTGTGTTCCTTGTATACCTTGGGAGTGTTTAAACTCCAGCCTGTGTTCCTTGTAAACCTTAGGAATGTGTAAACTCCAGTGTGTGTTCCTAGTATACCTTGGGAGTGTGTAAACTCCAGCCTGTGTTTCTAGTATACATTCGGAGTGTGTAAACTCCAACCTGTGTTCCTTGTATACCTTGGGAATGTGTGAACTCCAACCTGTGTTCCTAGTATACCTTGGGAGTGTGTAAACTCCAGCCTGTGTTCCTTGTATACCCTGGGAGTGTGTAAACTCCAGCCTGTGTTCATAGTATACCTTGGGAGTGTGTAAACTCCAGCCTGTGTTCCTTGTATACCTTGGGAGCATGTAAACTCCAGCCTGTGTTCCTAGTATATCTTGGGAGTCTGTAAACTCCAACCTGTGTTCCTAGTATACCTTGGGAGCATGTAAACTCCAGCCTGTGTTCCTAGTATATCTTGGGAGTCTGTAAACTCCAACCTGTGTTCCTAGTACACTTTGGGAGCATGTAAACTCCAGCCTGTCTTCCTAATATACCTTGGGAGAGTGAAAACTCCAACCTGTGTTCCTAGTATACCTTGGGAGTGGTAAACTCCAGCCTGTGTTCCTAGTATATCTTGGGAGTCTGTAAACTCCAACCTGTGTTCCTAGTATACCTTGGGAGCATGTAAACTCCAGCCTGTGTTCCTAGTATACCTTGGGAGTATGTAAACTTCAACCTGTGTTCCTAGTATACCTTGGGAGTATGTAAACTCCAACCTGTGTTCTCTGTATACCTTGGGAACATGTAAACTCCAGCCTGTGTTCCTAATATACCTTGGGAGTGTGTAAACTCCAACCTTTGTTCCTAGTATACCTTAGAAGTGTGTAAACTTCAACCTGTGTTCCTAGTATACCTTGGGAGTGTGTAAATTCCAACCTGTGTTTCTAGTGTACCTTGGGAGTGTGTAAACTCCAACCTGTGTATCTAGTATACCATAGGAGTGTTTAAACTTCAACCTGTTTTCCTAGTATACCTTAGGAGTGTGTAAATTCCAACCTGTGTTCCTAGTATACCTTGGGAGTGTGTAAACTCCAACCTGTGTTCCTAGTATACCTTGGGAGTGTGTAAACTCCAACCTGTGTTCCTAGTATACCTTGGGAGCGTGTAAACTCCAACCTGTGTTCCTTGTATACCTTGGGAGTGTGTAACCTCCAGCTGGTGTTCCTTGTATGCATTAGGAGTGTGTAAACCCCAGCCTGTGTTCCTTGTATACCTTCGGAGTGTGTAAACTCCAGCCTGTGTTCCTTGTATACCTTGGGAGTGTGCAAACTCCAACCTGTGTTCCTTGTATACCTTGGGATCGTGTAAACTCCAACCTGTGTTCCTTGTATACCTTGGGAGTGTGTAAACTCCAACCTGTGTTCCTTGTATACCTTGGGAGTGTTTAAACTCCAGCCTGTGTTCCTTGTAAACCTTAGGAATGTGTAAACTCCAGTGTGTGTTCCTAGTATACCTTGGGAGTGTGTAAACTCCAGCCTGTGTTTCTAGTATACATTCGGAGTGTGTAAACTCCAACCTGTGTTCCTTGTATACCTTGGGAATGTGTAAACTCCAACCTGTGTTCCTAGTATACCATGGGAGTGTGTAACCTCCAGCCTGTGTTCCTTGTATACCCTGGGAGTGTGTAAACTCCAGCTTGTGTTCCTTGTATACCTTGGGAGTGTGTAAACTCCAACCTGTGTTCCTTGTATACCTTGGGAGTGTGTAAACTCCAGTGTGTGTTCCTAGTGTACCTTGGGAGTGTGTAAACTCCAGCCTGTGTTCCTTGTATACCTTGGGAGTTCCAGAAACGCTACCTCGTGTTTCAAGTGTGCCCTCCAAATCATGTTTCAAGTGTGACCTTGAGAGTGCCAGAAAACTCCAACTCATGTTCCAAGTTTTATCCAGGAGTCCCAGAGGCTCCAAGCTGGGCGTTGACTTTTCCTCGAGAGTCTTAGAGATTCCAAGTTGTGAACTTTATCATTCACCTTTCATGCCATATGCAGAAGAAGCGTGTAAGAGAATGTCATGTAAGTTTATGCAATGCACATGCATGATAAGTCCTGTTGGTGTATGATAGTAATTGTGTCTTCTTGTTTTTTCCAGTGCATTGCGTCTTTGCAAGCCAGAGGTCCATGTCCTGCGCGCATCTACCTTTGAAAACTCAGCGGCTCTCTAGTTTTTGCTGTGTTGCACACTTTCTGACCGGAACTAGCATCGCAAGTCGCAGTTTTCTTTTTTTGTTTCAACCTCCCTTCCCCCCAGTGGCCATGCTTTGTTTAGGTCTTGCCCTGCGAGGGATAGGAGGTCTAGCATCAGCTCAAGTGTCTCCACGGTTGGAGCCAGGTGAGTGTGAGACACTCTGCGTAAGGTGCTAACACCAAGACAAAACAGCAGCAACTCTGGGCCACCTGGAAATGGGCAAAGCGAATAACAGGCAAATGAAACTGCCCTTTGAAACATGGTGTGAGTCCAAGTTGACCTCTCAGGGACAGCCGCCTCTGGAAGACCCGGCTGGGGAGAACATGAACGTGCTGCTCAAGGTGATGCAGCACAGGCTCGTTTTCAAAGACGCCAAGATGGACGCCATGACATATCGCATGGATTCCATAACCAGCAAGTTGGAAAAGCATGAGGACCACTTGACGGAAGCAGAACACCGCATTTCCACAACTGTGGACATGCTCGCGTCAATAGGAAAAATGCTTCAAAATATGGAGAAGGTCCTCTGAGTCAATGCTGTAAAAAATGAACATTTAGAGGCCAGGTTGTGCTGCAATAATATTCACATGCTAGGTGCTCACGAATCAGCGAATACTGACCTGTTGGAGGACTGCATCGATAGTCTGCTCCCAGGTTTGTTTGGTGGGGAGAGCTTCTCTCAACTACTGGTGGTGGAGAGGGCACACAGTGCCACCAGGAGACCCTGCACGGCCAATAACAACACTACTGCTAAACCTTTGCCATTGAGATACAGCACTAAGCCGCACCAGAGAAAAGGGGAAATAAACGTTGATGGAAACAACATCTCCATTTACCCAGACTTCACACTGGCAGTCCAGGAGGCCAGGCGTAAGATCCTGCCACACCATTTTACCTATGGGCGATATGTTATTTACTGAAGCTATGGTTCACACAGGAGCACACTCAGCTATACATGCTCCCATCATGACTGACACAGAGCACACTCACATTCCTGAGATGGTGTGCATCACATGGAATGTGCGATGGTTGGGGGGGTCCACATTGAAAGCGCCTTCTTATATAGCCATAAGCTATCAATAGGCCTACGGCAGGAAACTAATTTCGACTCGAAGGCAGGCCCTGCCTTTGACAGGAAGTAGGTGTCGCACATATAACTATCCTCCTACTCCTCATATGTGAGAGGTGAGGCCCTACCTATTAAGAAGAAAACTCCCTTAAGGGTGGAGGAGTCACACTCGGACCACTAGGGTTGATATGTGATGGTGCAAGGTAGATGGGGGACGCTGCCTCTCACGACTGTGAGATGCTATGGTCCCAACAATGACGACCCTCACTTCATCAACCCTCTATGGGGGATCATAGCGTCCTCCTCCCCCACCTCCCTACTTTGGGAAGGAGACTTTAACTGCCTCCTGCATGGCACCCAGGACAGATCCTGGTGTCTCACTCATGACAGAGTTCTGGGGACCAGGTGCCTGAGAGATATAGTTGAAGATCATATGCTGGTTGAGATTGGGAGACAGCGAAATCGGGTTGTTTGATGTTACAATGCATGCCATTACCCCGCGTGCCGTTGAAGCGCAAATCTTTACCCCGACTTGCTGTCGGGGCGTGCTGGACGTTGGAATAATATAATTTACTATTCCAACTCCAGTGTGTGCAACAGTAGGGAAGGTGTTGGAGTTAAATCCAACACCTTCTACCCCCTGCAACAAGCCTTTTGCGTTGCAATGACATGCAGGGTATGGCATGCGTTGTAACGCATGCGTTGCAACAGTTGTTTCCCGCAAAATCGTGATGGGTGGGAGGTCACCTTCTAATCGGCTAATCATGATGTGTGGCCCAGATTGGTTTTGGCTTGCTTCTCTGGACGTGTGTCTGTGGATCACATGTATGCTAAACCTCGCTCATACACTTTCTGAGCATTCCCTGGTGGTGCTGCATGAAGCGTTGTCCTGGAGGGGGTGTGGTTGGCACCTAAATGCCTGGAGAATGACAAGGTAGATCATTGGCGTATCAAATTAAACACCCCTGGGCATCATTCTGTAGTCTATCAGGGTGGCACACATTATGAGACTCCACAGATCCTGCACAACTTCCACAAACATTATTCCAACCTCTATACCATCTGAGGATCCTCCAGTACCAATCTGTGAGTGAATATTTAGACAATGTCACGCTGGGCTCGCTTACGTCAGCGCAGCATCAGTTCCTGTCACAGCCTATCACATTGGACGAACTCGAGGAGGTGATCTGTGGCCAGCTGACACATAAAGCCCCACATCTGTTAGCACTGTGAGAAGAATCACGAGCAAAACATGTTCTCCCCAAACCTTTGTGAGGCCGTCCTAGTTACCTTGCCAAAGCCAGGTAAACCATCTTAATACTGTTATCAATGCCGCCCTTTATCACTGCTAAATAAAGACAATATTTTTGCCAAATTATTAACAAACCATCGAAATCTCCTACTCCTGGCTCGAGTGCGGCCAGACCAAACTGAATTTGTACCGGGATGATCAACTGCACATAGTCTACAGACCCTATTTATGCTTTTGCAAGATTTGGGCCCAGACCTAGATGCCATAACGGCATTCCTACAAGCTTCAAGGCATTTGATTCGCTGAAATGGGAGTATCTTTTCACCATTCTTGCCTGAATAAGAACTTCCTTGGATAGATAAAGTTATTATATGCAGCACCAATCAAAAAATATGCTTAAATAACAATTTGTTTGCCCCCCTTTCAGTATCCAGGGGGCTAAGCAGGTGTGCCTTCTCTCCCGGACTCTATTTGTACTAGCTCTTGAAAATCTTGCAGCAAAACTACACCATCACCATGCCCAATATGCCATTCATTATATTTCACAACACATTCTCATCGCGCTTTACGCTAAAGTCTCAATGAGATACTCCATGAGTATTTGTGCTACAGGTCGCTCTCTTGGGTTACCATCAACTGGAGTAAGTCCCAGATCTTTCCCCTGATGCGGGATGCATGCTGTTTTATCCCTGACTTCCCGCTGAACTGGTGGGAAGATTCCATTAAGTATCTGGAGATTTGAGTAAACAGGGATATGGACGTGGTAATAAGGGAGTACTATGGCCAGAAAATATGTAAAATGATGAATCAAATATCCAGATGGATATCATTCCCCCTATCCCTGGTGGGCAGGATGAGCCTTATAAAAATGGTGCTTCTCCCCAAGCTCCTGTATTCTTTTTACCACCATTCCGCTCCCGCTCATGACGAGCCTTCTCAAGCTCTGCCTGGTAGCCGTTGCCCCTGACCCTTCCAGGTCCTGTGTTCGAGGCCCTGATCACTAGTGGTCCATTGGGGAGCACCACTGTTCTGTTGCTGATCTCTGCCTCTGTTTTTCTGTGTTCTTCCTTTTGCTCCTCTGCTCTTTTCTCCTTCCTTTTCACTTTCTCTTATTTCTCCTCTTTTTTTGCACCTTTGTTTGATTTCCATGCCCTTGTTGCTGCTTGTCCTCTGTGGTCCTGCCCCCCTCCAGTGCCGTTTTCCTGATTCCTACAGACCAGACCTCCTCAACACTACTTAATAGCGGGGGCTGCATGACCACGCAGTAGATGCACCAGGCGGGACTCCCAAAGGCAATCCTATTATTACTCGTCTGCGCCTGGACTGCGCCCAGCACCACAGACCCTGGTCCTGTGGTCCTTGGACTATCAACCACAACGACTCCAGCACCCCTCACGCCCTCAACACCGGACGTCTCACCACCTGCCACCTTGCATTGCCTAAGAATACCCAAGGCCCCCATTCATTTGCTGCAACTGCAGCTGCACCTTTGCCTGGCTCCGCACACCAGACCCACCAACCACACAACCCTCAAGAACCGGACCTGCCTCCTCAGATGCATCCTACTCAACATCCGCTCCCTCAAAAGACACACCATGGAGATCTGGGATCTTGCTTGACTCTTATGCCCCCTGATGTCGCCTTCTTCACAGAAACCTGGATGAACTACACTTCAGCTTCAGAAATCACAACCGCCATCCCAGACAGCTTCAAAATCATCCAGAAGGACCACATTAACAGACCAGGAGGAGGCATTTCCATCGTATACAAAAACACCCTCTGCTCCATTACCAACTCTAACAACCACTCACCCGACATGGAGCACCTCCACTTCCAGATCCAGACCAACCCGAAAGCCACCCTCTGCAGCACTCTCTCCTTCAGAGAAGCCAAAGCCGACTTTATCGCCAACCACGCTCTCACTTCAATGGACTACATCCTCATCCCTACTTCGCCACCATCGGACTCAAACAACTGGTCACAATGCTAACTCACTCAGCAGGACACACGCTCAAGCCCATCTTCTCTGCAAGCAACCACACCTCTCAACCACACTGGACTGACCACCACTGCATCCACTCCTCCTTCACCAAACCCACTGTATGACATAATGCCACCTTGATCCTCGCAGAAGAGGGCACCAAAGACCAGCTCACTTCCTCCCTCAGCAAAACCCCACCAACATCCACAGACACTAACACCTCAGTACGAAACTACCACCGCTGGATCTCCGACTGGGCCAACACACTGACTCCCCTCAGGAAACACTCAGGCAAACAGCCCTCCAATAAAGCCAGATGGTTCTCCCTCACCCTCCATTCCAGGCACACCTGCACATGGCTCGAGAAAAGATGGAGGAGCAGCAAGATCGTAGCAGACTCCGCAGCCTTCAATACCGCCATTACCACACACCACTACGTCATCAGAACAACAAAAAAAGCAGCCATCCATGAACGCATCAACACCAAAAGCACTCAACAGTAAAGAACTCTCCGTCATGGTCAAAGAATTCACCAAACCCAGCACAGAGCCAGCAGACATTCCCCCCTCTCAAGAGCTCTGCAATAACCTTGCCACCTTCCTCCACAGCAAAATCAAGATCTACGGCAGCTTCACAACTCCAGACCCAACCACCCCACCCGCAACCCCTGCACCCAATGGCTTGACCCAGCAGACCTTGCCCAACTTGACCACTCTCACCCCTGATGCCACCATCAAGATAATGAAGAGCATCCACTTCAGAGCCCCTTGGTTTCCTGCCCCCACCACATCTTCAACAGAGCTGGCACCTCCATCGAACCCGAACTCTGCTGCATCATCAACTGCTCCATCGAGTCAGTCACCTTTCCTGAAAGACAGGAAGCATGCAGAGATCAACCCCCTGCTGAAGAAACCATCTGTCGACCTAACGGACCTCAAGAACTACAGACCCATCTCTCTACTCCCCTTCCCAGCCAAAGTCATTGAGAAAGCCATCAACGCTTAACTCCCCAAGTTCACCGAGACAAACCACATCCTGGACCTCTCCCAATTGGGCTTTGGAAGCAACGACAGCTCTTGAGACCACTGTCTGTCTGCTACAGACGACAAAAGCACCCTCCTCGACATAGGAGAAACTGATGCTCTCATCCTCCTAGACCTCTCAGCCGCCGTTGACACTGTTTTCCACCACTCCCTCGCAAGACTCCACGACGCTGGCATCCGTGACAAAGCCCTGGAATGGATCCGCTCCTTAATCGCCAGCCAAACACAGAGACAGACTTCCACCGTTCAACTCAGAACCAACAGAGATCAGCTGCGGAGTCCTCAGGGATCCTTCCTGAACCCCACCCTCTTAAACAGCTACATGGCCCAGCTTGCAGCCATCATCAGAAGCCATGGACTCAACATTGTCTCCTATGCTGATAACACCCATCTAATTCTCTCCCTCACAGACGAACCCACAGCCACCAGGAGCAACTTCCACAATGGGATTAAGGCAGTCGCCACCTGGATGAGGGAGTGCTGCCTCAAGCTTAACTCAGATAAGACCAAAGTCCACATCCTGCGCTCCACCCCCTCTGCTTGGGACGACTCCTGGTGGCCTGCAGCGCTCAGAACCCCCCGCACCCACGATTCATGCACAAAACCTCAACATCAAGAAAAGAATTACCTTCAAGCGCCTCAGGCACGCCTGCAAAGCCCTCCACAATGCCAAACCTGGATACCTCAACCACTGCCTCTCCTACACAGCGACCAGACATCTCCGCTCTGCCCAACTGGCTTTGGCCACCATCCCACAGATCTGCAAGACCAGGGCTGGAGGAAGATCCTTCTCCTACCTCACTGCAAAGACCTGGAGCTCCCTGCCTCTGCACCTCAGGCACTCACCACTGCTGCCAGAATTCAGGAAGGACCTCAAGACCTGGAGCTCCCTGCCTCTGCACCTCAGGCACTCACCACTGCTGCCACAATTCAGGAATGACCTCAAGACCTGGAGCTCCCTGTCTCTGCACCTCAGGCACTCACCACTGCTGCCACAATTCAGGAATGACCTCAAGACCTGGAGCTCCCTGCCTCTGCACCTCAGGCTCTCACCACTGCTGCCACAATTCAGGAATGACCTCAAGACCTGGAGCTCCCTGCCTCTGCACCTCAGGCACTCACCACTGCTGCCAGAATTCAGGAATGACCTCAAGACCTGGAGCTCCCTGCCTCTGCACCTCAGGCACTCACCACTGCTGCCAGAATTCAGGAATGACCTCAAGACCTGGAGCTCCCTGCCTCTGCACCTCAGGCACTCACCACTGCTGCCAGAATTCAGGAATGACCTCAAGACCTGGAGCTCCCTGCCTCTGCACCTCAGGCACTCACCACTGCTGCCAGAATTCAGGAATGACATCAAGACCTCGAGCTCCCCGCCTCTGCACCTCAGGCACTCACCACTGCTGCCACGATTCAGGAACGACCTTAAGGCCTGGAGCTCCCTGCCTCTGCACCTCAGGCAGTCACCACTGCTGCCAGAATTCAGGAATGACCTCAAGACCTGGAGCTCCCTGCCTCTGCACCTCAGGCACTCACCACTGCTGCCACGATTCAGGAATGACCTCAAGACCTGGAGCTCCCTGCCTCTGCACCTCAGGCACTCACCACTGCTGCCAGAATTCAGGAATGACCTCAAGACCTGGAGCTCCCTGCCTCTGCACCTCAGGCACTCACCACTGCTGCCAGAATTCAGGAATGACCTCAAGACCTGGAGCTCCCTGCCTCTGCACCTCAGGCACTCACCACTGCTGCCAGAATTCAGGAATGACCTCAAGACCTGGAGCTCCCTGCCTCTGCACCTCAGGCACTCACCACTGCTGCCAGAATTCAGGAATGACCTCAAGACCTGGAGCTCCCTGCCTCTGCACCTCAGGCATAGTGGGTGGGGGTGTTCACTAGTTGTTTGAGTCCGAGATTGGCGAGGTTGTCCAGCAGGGTGGCGGTGTTGTTGTTGTTATTCTCCAGGTGGAAGTTGAGGTCCCCAAGGAGAATATAGTCATCGGAGGGGAGGGCGTGTGGGCTGACGAAGTCAGCAATGTCTTCGCTGAATTTTGTGCGGGGTCCTAGGGGTCTGTAGATGAGGGTGCCTCTGAGAGTGGTCTTGGGGTCGGTGTGTATCTGGAAGTGGAGATATTTGGCGGCTATGAGGGTGTCGTCGGGGTTGGTCGTGATGCGGATGGTGTTCTTGTGGACGATGGCGATGACTACTCTTGTTTTGTTGATGCTGTCTCTTCGGATGATCTTGTATCCGTCCGGGATGGCTATGGCGATGTCGGGCGCTGATGAGGCGTTCATCCAGGTTTCCGTGAAGAAGGCGACGTCCGGAGTTGTGGTGTCAAGTAGGTTCCATAGTTCAATGGCGTGTTTGTGGATCGAGCGGGTGTTGAGCAGGATGCACTTCAGGTGGTTGTTGTTTGAGCTCTGTTTGGCGTTATTGGCTGTAGTGTGTGTCCTGGCGCAGCAGAACTTGCAGGATTGGCAGGTGAAGGGTCCATGGGTACATCCAGGTGCGGCTCGGTGGCAGTCGGGGAGTCTGCCAGTGTTGAGTGCAGTAAGGGATGCGGCGTCGTATGTTAGGCGGGAAGGGTGGCTTTTGCTGGGGCCAGGGGGTCTGGCGCTGGGCGCGGTCCAGGCGCGGACGGGCGTAGACAGGCTTACCTTTGGCGCACCTTCGGCGTGCATGGGGTGCGCCCGCTGCACGTGAACGCTGCGCGTACGCGACTCTGCCATAAGTGGAGAGTGGAGGGGGGCGGAGCGAGGGAGGAGCAGCTGGGAGGCGGAGTGGGGTGGCAAGGGTGGAGGGTCGGAAGAAGCTGGAGGGAGCGGGGGTGGGGCCGTGGGGGAGCAGCGGCAGGGACGGGCTAAGGGCACAACAAAATGCAGGTCGCTGGCACAAATTAAATCAATGGCGCAAATGGCTGGCACAATTATTGACTAATAACAGTGAACGATACCAGGCAGCAACGAGATACCCCACAGTGAAGGATACCAGGCAGCAACGAAATACCACAATACCAGGCAGCAACAGGCAGGGAGGGACGATCTGCGAGTGGAGCGACCGATTCTGACCAGGTCAGGACGGTCACAGCTCCTTGGCTCGCGGGCTCAGTCTAGAGTTTGTTTGTGGGAGGGAGGAGCAGCTGGACAGTCTGTATTTCAAAGAACATATCTGTATTTCAATGAATTGATCTGTATTTCAATTAATATATCTGCATTTCAATGAATATATGAGCATATCAGTCAGCTTTGCAATTAAACTGCAATTCCAGATGGGGTTGCACACTACTCACACACAAGTGGGATCGCCCCTAAGGACTGTGGTCAATGTAGTTTGTGTTCCACGATGCTTCTTCTTTTGAATTCCCTGCTATCTTTGCTCTCTTCGCCATCCCTGTACACGTGTTTCGGGGTATTTACCCCTCATCAGCAGGGATTAGGCCTTCTTCTGGGGTTGCCGGTGGCTGCCAAATATCATCAGGTCAAGTACCACACAGGCGCGCAGGTGTTAAATGTTAAAGCTCCCTTGAGCAGCTGGCTGACGAGCCTGGGACCCCGCAATGCTGCACATTGAGAAATTACACCAATTACCTTTCACTGTGGCAGAGTCACCGTCCATAGAATGGTTAACTCATGGCCATATAACAATTCCAGTAACAAATGTATGTAAAATCTTAGGAGCAGGATTTTTGGTTAATGGGGGATAAGGGTGGGGAGTAATCTAAAAATATTTATTCCATTTTTTAAATATTTTTTTAATTTTATGTAAAAAGTTAGGAGCAGGATGTTGGGTTTATAGAGGGTAAGGGTGGGGAGTAATTTAAGAATTTTGGTTAAAAATGAATTTTAATAAAACAAGTATAGAAAGATAAATAATTTTTCCAAAAATAAATTTGAATTCTAACATGTTCTAAACTTTTGAAGTTAATTTTTTTTGGGTGCTAATATTTTGGTGTCAATTGTATAAAGTATTTTATAAATATTTATTTTAATTGAAAAAATATTTAAATAAAAACACAATGTACAAAATATGGCGGTGCCATACCAAAAGAACCAGCGGAAACCAAGTTGCTTGAAGGTTGGTTGGTTTCCCAGCGTCAGCTCTAACAGCAGTGGTTAGGGAACGTGACTCTTCCCCCTTCAAGAGTTTGACACCAGCCACTCTACTAGTGCTACGTGTACTGTCAATTAACTATTGTAAGAGGGCCAAGGGTCATAAGCACTCAACACACATGCTCCTCCAGAACAAGGGCTGCCTGTCTCCTATGAACACTAAGCATTTCTGGACAAGAACCGGTGAAGTTTCTGCCCACACATGGGATCGAACTAGCCTTTGTGGATCGCACGCTGGGCCTGCGATCGGGGTCAATCAGCAGACCTAGTTTTGTTGCATTTGCCTGAAGTGATCACCCACCTGTCTTCTCCAGGTGTTGATGAAAAGGGTTGCTCTTCGTTTTGGATTCCGAACAGTGCATGTCACGGACCTTTCTGATTGGAGGGCGTTGTTATTGTAAAAGAATACAACGTCATTGACGACTGTCCTCCAATCAGAGAAACTGCAGGATGCACTGCACACCAGGAAATGCCGGGAACTAGGGCTTTGCATATGCACCTTTGGAGTGTGGAAGACTCTGGAGCAGTGGTTCGTAAAGGTGCAAGCTGAGGGCCTTATTTTAATTTATACTCGGATTCTGTCTGGATGCCTCCGAGCCGGTACTGCACGGCAATACTTATGTCCCCTCTTGTTTGGGACCAGCCCCAGAGCATTTTGCTGCCCCTGTCCACTTTTCATTTTTGGGATGGATGTTTGGGCTGTGCCTTATTTAGATGCTGAACAGCGTTTGGGCACCTCCGGCCAGCAGGATACACAACTCTGCCTTGATGACATGCTCATACAGTCAAAGCCAGAGCATTCATTAATAAAAACCCAGTTCTTGGGCCGAGCCGCGGCGTGAGTGAGGGTTGCTGACAGGAGGCTGAGATAGTAATTAGAGATGAGATCGTAGGTTAAATGGACACGCTGAGAAGTGTTATTGCCTGAGCCACAAACAGAGAATCTGGAGTACGGAGTTCTGCCGGAGAGAGATGAGGGAGGTGGCGTGGAGGCAGGGGCCTGCTGGAAGTGGTAACACAGCCTAACGTGGGCTTGAGCCTTGCCCTTTTCATAAAACAATAATTAAGATAATTTGCTTTCTTGGAACGGGCGAATTGTCTGATGTCTTTGTGTATCCTATCGGTCACCATGAATCGTTGTTCGTTACTGTAAGTAAACTCCTTTAACAGATGTTGGATTCATGCAATAAGTGTAATAAAGTTTGCGCATATGTCTTCACAATGATGTTTTTTTTCTGTCTGACGTCCTGTTGCTTTCGACAGCAACATGAAATAAAGTACCCTTCTGGCTGTAGGCTTGAGGCCAAATTACTTATAGAGGTAAACTTTAATAAAAATTCAAATGTTTGCAGGGGGCTTACTGACGTTAGCTTGATGATTCAGGCACCATAAATATGGAGTGTTGTTATCATCCGGTGGTGTGGCAACCTTGTGTGAGTGCCTGGGACCTAAAAGGTTAGCCAACGCCGCACTGCTAGATTTTTCAGCACCCCGTGCACAACTTTCTATTAACACTGATGCCCTTTGCTGCCCATAAGACTGAGCAGCACCGAGGGAAGTGGGCAGCCTTTGATCCCCCATCTACTGTAGGCTTACAGAGTATGTATTTTAATAGACAGTAGTCTGTTAGCCTTTGAATACCTGAATAAGCATTGGCATAGCCAATAGGTCTCACCTTTGGGACCTTATACGTGCTTAGCCAGAGAGAGAGCGAGTGTGAGTGTAAGAGAGAGAGAGAGAGCGAGAGTGTGAGTGTGCGTGTGTGTGACCCATGTGTGTGTGTAAGAGAGAGAGAGCGATAGAAGAAGCAAGAGAGAGGAGGGGTGGAAGAGGGGAACCGATAGTGCGTGATCGGAAGAGAATGACCACAGGAGGGATGAAAAGAAAAAGAGGATGAGTGCCTGGATGATGGCTAGACAAAGAAAGAGAGATGGCAGAAGACTAGATACAGAGCTAAAAAAGGAGCAGCAAAGAGACAAGGGGAAATCGTGAGAGGAAGAGTGTAAAGAGATAAACAGGCACAGAGAAAGAAGAAGAAAAAGGGTGATGGAGGAAGTGCTAAAGGGAGAGAACTTAATGTATAGGAAAGGGGAAATGAGTAGAAAATACATGAAAACGAGCACCCATAATTCGGCTAGAAGTCTTGTGACCCTTCAGACGCAACACAACCTTCCCATGGGAGCGTCACAATCCCGCTATGCACCGCAAGTAAATGGATATAGTGTGAGAGAAGCATGATGTGCATTTAATAGGGCATTTGTCCTGAGATGACTCAGTGGCAATTGCATTTGGAGAAGCGTACACTGGTTTATGGTTCCAATCCCAATAATGGATTTAAAGTGTGATATCTCGGGAACTGTATGTTTTAGAAACCAACCAGAGACATCATGTGTTGTGTGCACTCGGACTCGAGCTTTCAGAGGGCTGGGGGTGCCTTTTACTTTCTTTCCAAGGCACGGTTGGAGCAGTGAGACTGTGGTGCAGGCTCCAGATGCTCTGCCCCCTTTTGAAATGGTGCTGCCATCAATCCGGGTCTGGTGGCTTAGTGGGCTATTGCATCCGCTGTAGGAGCCTGTGTTTGACCTCATGGTCACAAGTTCAAATCCCAGCGCGCCTTCTTGGCCTTTCATCCACCTGAGGTCGATAAAATGAGTACCATTGAGTTGGGTAACTATAAACATCTGTTATTCAGCGCCTTGAGCCCTAGCTTGGGTGATAGGTGCGCTTTACAAATACACATGTTATGTTATGTTATATTCTTCAGCTGACAGAAAGGCAGTGTGCTTGGTGGGGGCCTGGGTGGGCGGGGGCTTGGAGGGGGTATAACATTGATGGGATGAAGGGGAAGAGCATGGACAGACAATTTCCGGCCTGTGTGTGATTATGAGGTATTGAGAGACAGGGTCAGGCATGCTTTAACTGACAGAGATGGGAGGGGGTGGGAGGAAAGAGGCATATGTGAAAACTGTTTAACTCTGCACAAGACCTCCTGGGTTTTAAGGGGCACCCTACTTCTCCCGGCCAGGACCAGGTGAGCTTCTAATGTGGCTACACATATTTCTGCAGAGTGAAAGGCCCTTTACAAAGGTTGACTAGACATATTAATGTTGTTCACTGCTGTATTTTGTTTATAAACCGGTACTGATGAGGTGAAACTTTTGTCCACTGTTACCGTGTGTAAAAAAATTCAGAATAATGAAGCAGTAGTATCCCAAAATATGCGCATCACATAGCATTATTTACATTTTCTTACCACACAATTTTGTCGACCCTACTGCATAATTTGGTCCTCCTTTGCCTCATAATTTTAGTAGCCCTTCCTATAGGGCAGTCTGGCAGTGCCCACAGGGGTGGCCAGTAAGGTCAGTGTGTGTGGTTTGTTTTGCTGCTTGCTGACCTGTTTTACATTCTGTTGGACAGTTGTACTCTTAATTTCTGTGCTATTACCACAAATATTGTCTGCAGGACGCACAAGTGCATGTAAGCTACCATACCTTGCAAAATACCCCTAAAGCTCGGCTTTTACAAATTTAAAACTGTGGCATAATTGGGTCCTCGCTTGCCTCATAATTCCAGCAGCCCTGCCTTTTTCGAGATTTTTGATTTGAAATGTGTAGTAAGCCTGTGACTCCAAACTTGAGTCACCCACAAAGCTTTAATTTTCTAAACACAGTTTAATAATATTTCCCCACAGTAAAAATGATTTGCCATGGGAACTGGATGCGTTTGTGGTTGTCTGTGATGAGGAGTACCAAGTTCTAGACATTTTTTTCAGGAAGGGGTCCTCACCCATGGAAATTTTGACAGGGGGGTCTCGGCATCCAAAAGTTTGAAGACCTCTGGTCTAGGGTCTGCCATTGCAGACCCTGTGTGCAGTCTGGTACTGTCATGCTGGCTGGGCAAGTGCACACACTTGCCAGCCTCAAAACCTTCCCTTTGCTTCATATTAGTCACCCCTATGGTAGGCCGTAGGGCAGGGTGCATTGTAAGTGTCAGGGCACTGCGCCATGGCCAATCCGTGCTGCAGTGCAAGTGCTCCCAATATAAAATGTATATGTGATTGATTTCCATGATTAGCTCATTGGATTTACTGTCAGTCCCCAGTAAAGTGCACCAGGAGTGCCAGGGCTTGTAAATGCCAATACTGCTAGTGGGCCTGCAGCGCTGGTTGCGTCACCCACAGAAGCAGCCTTTTAAAATGTGTCTCGGGTCTGCCATTGCAGACCCTGTGTGCAGTCTGGTACTATCATGCTGGCTGGGCAAGTGCACACACTCGCCAGCCTCAAAACCTTCCCTTTGCTTCATATAAGTCACCCCTATGGTAGGCCCTAGGGCAGGGTGCATTGTAAGTGTAAGGTAGGAAAAGCCCTGGTGTGTGTGGCATGTCCTAATAGTGAATTACAGCCAATTTCATTTTTTACTATTGTAAGGCTACCTGTTCTCTTAGGCCAAGATGGGCTGCTGGAATTATTACACCCTATAATCCCAGCAGGATCAGGGAACATGGTAGAAAGTCAAGTTTAGTATGCCTGAACTCAGAATAATAAAATACTTCTTTTAGTAAAGTTTATTTTAATATCCTGTGTTTGCAAATGCTACTTTTAGAAAGCTAGCATTTGCTTGCCTAACCATTTTAGCCCGCCTTTGCTAGGATGTGTATTTGCTGTCTGGGTTGTGTGAGTGACAGGGCTGGGAGATGACAGGTGGTGAATGAAAGGATTACACCTTAGTGGGAAGTGGGAGTGCCCCTGGACTCTGAATAGGGCTGTGCTCTGCCACCACAATGCTGGCTCCACCTCCTGGAGAGCGACTGATGATTCAGCCCGACACCTGGCCCAGGAAGAGGGAGGACTGTCAACAGAGTACTCCTGGCTGCCCCTGTCATCACAATGCTGACTCCACCTCCTGCGGAGCGTCCGATGTGCCTGCTCCTCACACTGAAAGGAAAAGCCATAAACAGCACAACAGAGTGCTTCAAAACTGAAATAGGCTATGCAAATGCCCCCCTGGCCTGAAAGAACAAAAGAAACTGAGTATACCTATAGGAGCCCTGCTCCCAAGTAACTAGATCCTGTTTCCCACAACGAACCTCTGCCCAACTAGAAGGAAGAAGAAGAAGCTGGAAGGACTGGCCTGCTGTCTGCCTTACTGAGGAAGGAGAGGAAGAGACCTAAAGAGGACTTTGCTGACTTGTGCTTGAAACATTCTCCAAGGGCTTGATTGAGCTTGCCCCCTGACCTGAACCCCAGGACTAGTGGGTTCTCTGTGCCTTGGCTCATCTGCGATTGAGCCGTGTGTTTAAGCATGGGTGAATTTTGCGAATCTGGCGTTCGCTAATTTGCGTATTCGCGAATTCGCAATCCACAAAATTCGCGAACTCTCGCAAATTTGCGGGGTTTTTCTTGTGTTCGCAAGGATTTCTGCCAGTTCGCAAGGGTTTTGTACCAGTTCACAATTGCGAACTTACTTGTCGGCTCGTAACGGTCGCGACTATGTTGTTTCTACGTCTGGTTCATCATCACAGGTTCACAGCACCCTCTGTTTCACCACTGCCACCCTCTGGTTCACCCATGCCACCCTCTGGTACATCACTGGATTCACTGCCACCCTCTGGTTCATCACTGTAGATTATGGGGGGGGGGGAAACAAGCACACCTGCCCTGCTTTAACTGACATGAATTAATTTGGGGTTGATTAATGTGTCACTGAATTTAAACTTCCAGTCTGCACCTGCTTCCTTATCTGTAATTTGCTTTCTGTTGCAGTGCAATTTTTTTCCCAGGACCTTTGTGGCCTACTTGTAGCTATTCTATGAGCCTGCTGTGAGGGTCAGAGCAGGGTCATAGAATAGTTGCAAGTAGGCAACTGAACTCTGGAGGGGCCCCTCAGGAAGCACTACAGGGAATGGTTACTAATGATGAGTTTGAACTTTTGCACCTGCTGAGTGCTTTCAGTTTTGTAAAACTCGTTTTTCTGCGATTTCGCGGGATTCGTGGGGCGTGAATTCGTGCGAGATCGGATTCGGAAGCCGCGAATTTGTGCGAATATGCGATTTGTTTTTGCGGCGTGTTACTTCGCAAGGTTTTGTGCGTTTTAGCGAGCTGCTTGTAGCGCAACGGTGCGAAGTTACCCTCACGGTCGCTCACGGGCGCGGCCATCTTGTTTGCATGACGTATTTCCGTTTCCGGGCACTATGTGTAATCTCGCAAAGTGTGCGGCTCGCTAGTACAATTTCGCGTGTGATCGCGAGGAAAATCTCGTGCAAACTTACCCACGCGGTCCTGAACGGGCGAGGCCATCTTGTTTCTCATTCATTGCTATGGTTCTGGGCATGCTTTCTGTATCCTCTCTGAATCTCTGCCATCCTTTGCTTGTTTGAAGTTTTTTTTATCTATTTTACTTATTATCTATCCCTCTATTTTTCTAGCTCTATATTTTTGTGTTTTCTGCTACTTTTGGTTAATTTTAAACTACTTTTTTAAACTCTTTTCTTTTCTTCTTCCCTATTCTATTTCTTCTTTATTATTTAGCTTCCTTTCTGCCCAGACCATGGTAAAGGGAGCCGGGAAGCATCCTTAGAAGGGGAAGGGTCCCGCACCCCGTGCCCGGCTCCCGTGCAGGCGTTTGAGGGGGGAGCAGGTCACAGCCCGGGAGATCTTCAGCGCGGAAGAGGTGGCCGCACTAGATTTTTATGTTCAGCGCCGCCTCCCCAGGACCATCATGGCAGGTGGCAGGATCGCAAGCGGGTACGGGATCCAGGAGCGCCGGAAACGGTGGGAGAAGGTGTGCCGGGCCATGTACCAACACTCTCGGGTCCGGCGCACCTACAACCAGGCCACCCACCGTTGGACGGATCTCCTGGACCGGGAACGCGATCTGCTCGGCCTTGAGATCCCCGGGCTTGGTGAGTAGTAGTAGCTATTTCTTTTCTACTCTGTTTTCTCCTGCTCTGTGTGTTATTATATTGCAAATTTTGGGTGTTTTACCAAGAGCAATAATGCTGCTGATTACATTGTAGGTAAATTATATTTCAAAATCTTCTGTGCATTTCAGGTGCACTGCTCTCCTTCTCAGTATTGTTGCTACTATGCTTATTTGTTTTTGTGTTCATTTCATTGGCCTGTGAAATTATGTATGAGTGTAGTTTAAAGAACTACGTAATGTTAGACACACCGGGCCAGATTTTTAATTACCGGCACATCCCTGCAAAGTAGCAGGGATGCGCCAGTAATTGTGCGCCACGCCACCACCACCCATGGTGCGCCGTATTTACAATGCGAGCACCATGGGCCCAAAACATCACCGAAGCGTTACGCATCTGTGCCATAAAGGCGGCTTATTGCTGGAGTTGCGTCGCAACGATGGCGCAGCTCCAGCAATGCTCTGGGGTGCCCTATCTCCCCAATGCTGCGTCAAGCCGTACATCTGCTTCAAGCAGGCACAGGGTTTGAGTCACGCATCATTGTCCTCAAAGTGACTGATTGAAATCTTATAGATTTCCCTCAACCACTTTTAGGATGCGTTCCTGCGCAGGAACGTCCTCCCATGCGCCGGAACGCCCCCTAATGACGCAGGGCTTGACAACGTGATGCATCTCCCATATGCGTCACGTTGTTAATATACGCCGCACCATGGCGCCTCTTTTGTTCTGCCGCTGCATCACAAAAGTCACGCAACAATGGAGCAAAAGAGCCGCAAGGGGCTACTAAATCAGCCCCTACAGACTCAAGTCCAGTCCTTCCTTTGTACACCTGGCAATAAGAAGAAATAGTGGTGGTGGATTGATAGTTTGAGTATTTTAATGACTGGTTAATGTAGTAGGAAACTTTTTAGTGTTGTCGCTGATCTGCAATCACGATAAACTTTGTCTGTCACTTCGCGTGCTGCGGACTGCTGCCTGCCAGTCCTAGGCGAACCTTTTTAATAGTTTGTTTAGTGAGTTACATAACTTTCCAAGTCGACGGTCCGCAAATCAAGAAATACTAAAATCGTAGTAGACGACATGAGATAGGTCAATATATCCCGTGGAATACTTGTCTATTTGCTATTTTGCCAAAATATTTTGTTATTGTTCTTTTGAAATGTTTGATTTGGTTGACAAATATCATCCATGTTTTCTGGTCTTTCTTTCTTTCATGTTGTACATCATCTCCCCCCAGGGGCAAGAGGGCATTGTAGGAGGCTGCTGCTGCAGCTGAACAAGGCCAGGATCGGTCAGGCGAGGGCTCCTTTGCTGGCCCCGGTAAGTTTTAATTTTAATATAGAGTACCTATTTTTTCCTAGCGTTCCTCATTAAATTTTTTCTAAATCGTCTTTGATCTTCTTATAGACTGTATCTAAATTCTTATCCTGCCTCGACTATGACTCCCTGTGGTATTACTAGATTATTCTTATTAGTCTGTCTGTGTAGCTAAGATTGCACATTTGGCAAAAGGTGTAAAACGAAACTCCCATTCTAGTCAGCAATAGCTCTATGCACTGAGTGCAGTCCTCTGGGATTGTCCATAATGTCTTTTCAAGTCTTCTAAATGTTTATGCTTTGACAATTACCAACAATAAAAAGGTGAATGACCACCAAGAAAGAATAAGATACTACTTTACTTTTGGTATGGATAAAAGGACAATTCATTCTACTACTGTTGCAGGGACAAATCTGCAGAAACAGAACTATGAACACTAAATAGTGCATTGTTTATCAATTATAATAGGCGCAGGTAGACTTTCCACATACCTCAGTGATATCAGACTTTGAAGAACCCCCAATCTCCTTACTGACTAGATTAGAGTAGACAGTCACAAATTATTAGATTGGTTTCTGTATTCACATTTCTTCATTCCTTGACAAAATACTAGTGAATGGTGTATGTCTATGACATCTAACATTCTTAAATGTACTTTGTAGGTGGAACATCTGGTGCTGGGCCCAGCGCGGAGGTGGAGGGTAGCTCTGGGGAGGAGGCGGAGCAAGTGCCGGACCAAACTGCTGTGCGGGTTGCCACGGTAGTGGCGGGCAGTGGTAAGCTCTTATATTTCTTACTTATTGAGGTTGCAGACTGCATAGTGTGCTGCTCCCCGTGAGAAAACGTAAGGGTTGTCCAGATGAGAGACATGAAGAAGAATGATTGACATTTAGGGGCCTATTATGATGGTGGACGGACCTGAGTCCGTCCGCCACCATAGAGTAGGAGGGACCGTCCGCAGGGGCAGCGGCGCTCCCTCCGTGGTAATTAGCATGTGAGCACCACCCTGGCGGTCACATCCTGTATTTTTATCATTGCGGCGGGTGCTGCTTGAAGCAGCACCCGCCGCAATGATAAAAATGTAAGTTGTGCATTTGCATGCACAAAGCGGCAGGCACCGCGCGGTGCCTGCTGCTTTGTGCAGGCAAATGCAGGGGGGTACCATTGGTACCCCCAACCCCCTTCACCCCTGGGGGCCTGCAACAGGCCCCCAAACAAAAATCCGTATGCCTTAGCACAGCGAAAATGCCGCCGTGTAAAGGCATGTTCCTCCAGACATCCTAATATGGCTGGCGGTGTCTGATAGACACCGGCAGCCATGTTAGTGCTTTTCCGCCGCGGATGGAAGGCGAACGCGGCGGAAAAGCTGCGGACTGAAAAACGATCCCCCAGCCATCCTAATCTGGCGGGGGGTATTTTTCAGTCCGCTGCGGATTTCCCGCATCCTCCGGGCCGGCGGTGGATTCCGCCGGCCCGGAGGATGCGGGAAATCCGCAATCCTATTATGCCCCATAGTTTGAATGGATGGATGCCTGGATCATGGTACTATCTGACTCTTAGATAGCATATGTGTATCTAGAGAGAGTAGACGGTCACTGGATGAGCTAAGTGTTACTTCTTACTTTGAAGAGAATGTAACACTGCACCCGCACGTCCGTCCCAGTGTAGGAAAGGCAAGGAAAAGAAGTTGTAATTTTGTCCGAATACTACCATGAATAGTAGCAGTAGTTTGTATTGCAAGCACAGCATATATCCGGCTATTACGATGGCCACTAACTACTACCTCTGTTAATAAGTTTAGTAGAACTCGGTCATTCATGTGTGGCGGTATCACTGTTCACCCAATAAAAAGCAAAGCACCTAAAGTCATCCCATATGTAAGCAAATACATACCATGGGCAGTGATAGATAATCAGATTATTTATCTTCTTCATTTTCCTTTTCTAGTATTCATTGGCACTGTAGGGTGAAAGTTAAATTAATTAAGCAGTAGCCCTTGTAACAGAGTATTCTCAGTGCCACCCGTAATAGAAAAGTAAGAGCATCCCCACCTGCATGTACTGGACTGGTACAGTAACGCAAGTTTGTCTCACTCATCATGGCGGGCGTCTGTTTTTCTCGGGTGCAAGTTGAATGCGCTGGCATTATGCCGGCTTGCAGAAGTTAACGTACCAATTTTGCTAAACAAGAGAGAAGAAGAAGAATAAGACTGGTGTATACTGTCATAGACGACTCTAATGGAGTGAGTCCATAGTGCTCGTAGAATTTATTCCTTAAACTCCCACTAATGTTAGAGCAAGGGTGAAGAAGTGGGAGGGTAGATAGATACTGGCCACAATAGTTATGTACTGCACTTGCAAGTTGCTAGTTCTACTGTGACACAACTTTCTGCTGAATCATTTTGTGTTAATCTTAAAGAGCATTGGCTACAGACTATGTCTTTCTTTCTTCATATAGATGCTCCTTCCAAACCAACCCGGAAGGAGCTGGCTAGACAAGCCCCGCAAAGGAGGCTGGAGGCCACTGTCACTGGATTTCGGCGGCTGGTGACCCAGGAGGAGGGGGACATGCAGACTACAACAACATCTACCAGCACAGCTGCATCCTCCTCCGCGCTCCCTGGGTCACCCAGTCAGCGCAGCAGGTCTCCAGCGGTATGGAGCCGGGGTACCACAGCCACCCGCCACCGCCGAGCAGCAAAGAAATCAGCTGCCCCCCACAGCAGTTGCAAAAAACGGATGCACCGCCTTTCCCTTAGGGCTTCCTACCTCGAGCAGGAGCTGCTCCACATGAAAACCCTGCTCGAGACCCTCCACAAGGAGCATTCCGACCTGGCCCGGAAAGTCAACAGCAGCAGCCAGCAGTAGGAGGAGACTGTCCCTTGCCCCTTTTTTAAAGACTTCTGGGGGGTGGGAATTGGGAGTTGAGTTTTTTTCACTTTTTTGGACTTTTCACGGACATTCGTTGGGGTTAGGGCGTGGGGGTGGGTTGGGTCTTGTGGGAGATTATTTTTGTCAGGGATATAAATATACTTTAAACTTTATCTTAGCAGACATGTTTTTTTACTGCTTTTGAGGCAAGTGGGTGGGGGTTTAACAGTAACTTTGTTTTCGTGAAACTTGGCATCTTGATTCAAGTTGTGTAATTAATTGCCCAAATGTTTTCAAAACTAAGTGCCTCTCACAGAGTAAGTGAATTCAATAGTCCTAGGACTTTACCAGTACTAGTGTCAGTCTCTTGTCTCTCCTAATACTCCATTATACTTCCTCCCCCAAACGCTTATCTTACCTGTAATTTGTGTTTGGAAATAGGGCTAGGCACAGGGCTGGCTGCACGGCAAATGGCGATTAAGGTTGGCAATTCTGGGCGGATGAAATGTCATCATTGCGTTGGTACTAGTGGGGTTACACAGTGGCAGTTGCAGCATCTGAAAAAAAAGAAAATGAAACCTTGTTTGTCCTTAACGTAGCATTAGAACGGTACGATAGAGAATATAGCAGGTGACAGTACACTAGCACAGTGCCAAAATGTAGCCTAACAAATGGTCAAGTATTGAAAGTATAACTAGTACTTGCGTTGATTTTCTTTGACATTGGCTACTACTACAAGAAATAGTACCGAAGGTGAAGGACACAGCAGCGTAATAATTTGCACGTCTAGGAGGAGGATGTTCTAATCTTGATGACCTATCAAGTTGATGGCGCACATGAAAATCTGCTTTCCTTTGCCAATAGTGACTGAGTGTCATGCTGAGTAAGAATAGAATATATCATCGGATTCCTTCACCAGCCTGTTGCTATGACCTTATCCTCCCCAGCAAGTGTGTGGAATTATTGCTGTCATTTAGTCACACATCAATCAAAACCACGCAGTCCGGGGGAAGAGGGTTAGGGTTTGGAAAATGGATGGGAATGGGGGATTTTGGGAAAGTTTTGTTGAGAGAAGAAAAAAAAAGCACAGCATGGACAAACAATAATTGAAGATAAAGAAACCTTTGGGTACAAAGGTAACCATAAATCTTATTAGTGACATAAAGGAAGTGCATGCACTACTGCATGCATGGTTACTGAAAAGTAAGTAGTACTTTCGACAACCGTGAATGACAGAATGCGACAGAACAGGGCTGCAGCGTTTTCACTTGCCTATCTCTGCACTCAGGGAAACACTTCTTACATTAAATTAGGTTTAAAAAATAGCAGAAGTAAAACCTATAGAATGGCTGTAGGGATGAATTTATAAGCAAAGATCCAAGAAATGCAGACTCACACTCATAGAAGTTCACAGCAATAACATTACTTTAAAGATAATTAGAAAAGAACGGACACTGTATCTGTATGTTGTTGTAGTTGTCCTGTAGAATTTGGTAAGTTGCATGCATCAAACCATTCCTCTTATTAGCGGGACTCCTCCATTCCAGCTGACGCTCCGTCTATCAATGTTGGTGACCAGAAGACACCCTGTCCACTGCCTGCCTGGCGGATGCTGAATTGCGGCTCGCTAATGTGAAGCCTGACTTCATCCTTTTTTTCCCATTGCACAGACTGAAACCCGGCCTGTAATTATTGATGGAAAAACAGGAAGTGATATTAGAACACCACTGGCAAATAAATATAAGGTATGTACGCTGTGTAGTGCAAAAAGTCACACTTTGAGTTTCCTAATAGACAGTACAATATTTTTGAAAGTGCGTACTCTGTCTGAGTCTCATTTTGAAGCATAAATAAGTATGGGCAAATTAATTTAGCGGATCTTTCCCCTCAAGCTAGGTGTACTGTAAACTGTGTTTTAGAACAAAATTAGACCTTCCCAGCATTGCTCCCACCCAGACCTTTACTAAAGACAGTCGCAAAAATGTAGAAGACCCCCAATCAGATCTCAAAAAACGAGGCCTAGTAGAAAACTGGTGACAAAACGTACTTTGAAAGTAAAAGTAGGCCCAAATCCCCTTACCCACTGTGGATTGTATTCAAACCACTTGCAAGCAAGCAAAAGTATCCATACCCAGCATCACTCCAAGACTCGCAAACCCCCCCACAAACAGCCCCCCGCCCAAACACATGCAATACCATACTGCTAACCCTAACGAGCCCTAAGTTAAGAATAGTGGCAAACGCTTTCCTTAACTATGCCAAATCCCCCCTTTCTCACCATGGATTTTCTTCAAATCACTTGCAACCAAAATTACACATTCCCACGAGTGCTCTAAGACCCCAGAACTCAGTTGCAAAAATCTAGAACACCCCGAAACACATGCAATCCTGCTGCTAGTGCTAACCCTAACGAACCCTAAGTTACAAAAAGGGGCAAAAGGCTTTTCCGCATGGATTTTCTCCAAACCAGTTTTATCCGGTATTAGACCTTCCCAGCCATGCCCCAAGACCCGGCAACACCCCCAAACAGCCAAAAGCAAAAATGGAAAATCTCATACTTATAATATTTTTCGGCCTTCATTCAATTCTGTCCAAACGCGCTGTGCAGCTAGGCCATAACTCCCGTTTTCCACCATGGATTTCCTGAAAAGCAAATGCAATCAAAATTAGACTGTGCCAGCAGTGCTCCCAGACCCCAAAACCCACCCACAAACACCCGGAACCCCCCAAAGAGCACCTCAAAGACAAGCATGTCAGCAAAAACGCAAAAAAACTTTCGCCTCCGATTTGGTCCAAACCAGTTTTATCCGGTATTAGACCTTCCCAGCAATGGCCACAGAGCCGTCAACCCAGGCAAAAACAAGTAGAAGACCCCAAACAGCCAAAAAGCAAAAGTACAAAAATGGGGACTTAGTCATTTCCAGGGCAATTTCCAAAATCACTCCGCGCGCGCTCTGCAGCTAGGCCCTAACTCCCCTCTGCCACCATGGATTTGCTTCAAACCTCTTGCAATCAAAAGTATCCATACCCAGCAGTGCTCCCAGGCCCCAAAGCCTACCCACAAACACCAGGAAGCCCCCCAAACCGGCCCCCAAAAACGCTACATTGAGCGAAATGTCAGAAAAAGCAAAAACTTTTCCTCATGGATTTGGTCCAAACCAATTTTATCCGGTATTAGACCTTCCCAGCAATGGCCACAGAGCCGTCAACCCAGGGGAAAACTAGTAGAAGACCCCCAAACAGCCAAAAAGCAAAAGTACAAAAATGGGGACCAAGCCATTTTCAGGGCAATTTCCAAAATCACTCCGCACGCGCTCTGCAGCTAAGCCCTAACTCCCCTCTGCCACCATGGATTTGCTTCAAACCTCTTCCAATCAAAAGTATCCATACCCAGCAGTGCTCCCTGACCCCAAAACCCACCCACAAACACCAGGAAGCCCCCAAACAGCCCCCCGAAAACATGATAGTGAGCAAAAAGGCAAAAACGTTTTCAAGTCTGATTTTGTCCAAACCAGTTTTATCCGGTATTAGACCTTCCCAGCAATGCCCCAAGACCCACCAGCCCCCGCACAAAAGCACAACACCCCCAAACAGCCAAAAAGCAAAAATGGAAAATATCATACTTACAATATTCTTCGGCCTCCTGTCCAAACGCGCTGTGCAGCTAGGTCATGACTCCACTTTTCCACCATGGATGTCCTAGAAAACAAATGCTATCAACATTAGACTGTGCCAGCAGTGCTCCCAGACCCCGAAACCCACCCACAAACACCAGGAAGCCCCCCAAACAGGCCCCAGAAAACATGATTTACTTAATTTCTCCCCTGAGGCGGAAACCGGGGGTGCTTAGCTCAACCTTTGTCAAATTGTCAATTGCTACATTTCACGTATTTGACCTGCGAAGTACGTGCATGTTTTAACTAGTGTAAATATTTTAATCGTGCTATTTTATTCTCGTACTTCCCGCACTTCGGCGCAAGATTAGCGTCGCACCGAAGCTGAAATAGACACTCTTCCTGGCACGGCGCAGCTGATTTCGGGGCCGACACCGTGATTCCACCCACCTTAGCCGCCATCTTCCTGGGAGGAAAGGGTCGCGCTCCAGTTGTTGGACGCCTCCCGCCCTCCCAGGATACTTAAGGGGCGTAACACATCATTGGGTGACATTTACTTAATTTCTCCCCTGAGGCGGAAGCCGGGGGCGCTTAGTTCAACCTTTGTCAATTGTCAATTGCTACATTTCACGTATTTGACCTGCGAAGTACTTGTGTGTTTTAACTAGTGTAAATATTTTAATTGTGCTATTTTATTCTCATACTTCCCGCACTTCGGCGCGAGATTAGCGTTGCACCAAAGCTGAAATAGACACTCTTCCTGGCACGGCGCAGTCGATTTCGGGGCCGACACCGTGATTCCACCCACCTTAGCCGCCATCTTGCTGAGAGGAAAGGGTCGCGCTCCAGTTATTGTACGCCTCCCGCCCTCCCAGGATACTTAAGGGGCGTAACACATCATTGGGTGACATTTACTTAATTTCTCCCCTGAGGCGGAAGCCGGGGGCGCTTAGCTCAACCTTTGTCAATTGTCAATTGCTACATTTCACGTATTTGACCTGCGAAGTACGTGTGTGTTTTAACTAGTGTAAATATTTTAATTGTGCTATTTTATTCTCGTACTACCCGCACTTCGGCGCGAGATTAGCGTCATACCGAAGCTGAAATAGACACTCTTCCTGGCACGGCGCAGCCGATTTCGGGGCTGACACCGTGATTCCACCCACCTTAGCCGCCATCTTGCTGGGAGGAAAGTGTCGCGCTCCAGTTGTTGGACGCCTCCCGCCCTCCCAGGATACTTAAGGGGGTAACACATCATTGGGTGACATTTACTTAATTTCCCCCCTGAGGTGGAAGCCGGGGGCGCTTAGCTCAACCTTTGTCAATTGCTACATTTCACGTATTTGACCTGCGAAGTACGTGTGTGTTTTAACTAGTGTAAATATTTTAATTGTGCTATTTTATTCTCGTACTTCCCGAACTTCGGCGCAAGATTAGCGTCACACCGAAGCTGAAATAGACACTCTTCCTTGCACGGCGCAGCCGATTTCGGGGCTGACACTGTGATTCCACCCACCGTAGCCGCCATCTGGCTGGGAGGAAAGGGTCGCGCTCCAGTTGTTGGACGCCTCCCACCCTCCTCTAATCTCCTTGAGACATGTATAAAAACATTAGGCCTTTCTGTCCGTGCAGCGGGCGGGCGGGGCGGGCGCGCCCGCGATGCGCCAAAGGCGCGCCAAAGGCAAGCCCATCTGCGCCCGTCCGTGCCGAGACCGGGCCTAGGGCCATGACCCCTGGCCGGGCCCCATCGGATCACAGGTTGGTCTACTCCCGCACATTTTTGATGGAGCTTCGTTCACTCCCCACTTCCCGCTGTATAATGCTTGATCCAACAAAAATGTTACAAAAACCTATTCTTACATGCCCTGACTGCAACAGTACGATATCTACAAATAATCCCAAGACCCAACCTATGCCACAATATTCTTATGGCCCTCATTAATGCGTGATCGGTGTGTAAACATAGGCAGGAAATAGCAGACCTTATAACCGACAATCATTTAGATGTCCTGTTTATTACTGAAACGTGGATGGATGAGGCGTCAGACCCTGATTTAGTAATTGACGTACCTCAGGGATATACAGCTTACCGACAGGATAGGGTACTAAAAAAAGGAGGTGGTTTGCCCATCATAGCTCGAGAACGGTTTGTCGTTAGAACATCATCCATTCCAGCTACCGCATGCGAAGCACTGCAGTTCGGTATTAAGCTTACTGCCTTCGTCAATTTCAAGGGCGTACTCTTATACCGACCTCCTGGTACAAGGACCGCGCTCTTAGCCAATCTAAGTACAATATTAGAGTCAATAGCCACCGAAGAGTCTATCACTGTTATGGGTGACATGAATTTTCATCTAGAACAAGATGACGATAAGGATACTTCTGCCCTTATCACAGACCTGGATACACTGGGTCTCAGACAAATGGTTACATCCCCCACCCATCAGGCTGGACATACCTTAGACGGTATCTTCTCCAATGTGGAGGGCTTACATATATTAAACATCTTACCCATGCCCTGGACTGACCAGTATGTTATATTTAGCAGACTGACAATTAATGAAACCTTGAAAAGAAAGGTCATTATGCCTGTCCCAGGATCTTTCAAAGTATGGAAAAATATTAACCAGACTGAATTAACAAAGTTACTGGACAGCACATGTCCATCTCTGTCCACTGATCCTAATATCGCTATGCGACAATTTCATGGCTGGCTAGGCCATGCCACCAATCTCCTAGTACCAATCAAAACTCAATCTAGGAATAGAACCACACCATCCGCCCCATGGTACACAGAGGAACTAAGGAGGCAAAAACAACTGAGTAGGAACAGGGAAAGGCACTGGCGCAAAAACTATGATACAGAAAGTAAGGCCAAATATAAAGAATCATTGACCGTTTATAAAGCTATGATCACGGAGGCAAAAAAAACATTCTTTTCAGAACAAATTGAAAAAGCTGAAAACTCGAGTAGGCAACTATATGACATCACCAGAACTCTGTCAGGTAATGCCCCAGATCTTACCCCGCCCCCTTCACAATCATTTTGTGAGGCACTGGCTAATTTTTTTTTCTCCAAAGTAAATAATATTTATCAGGCTTTTATCCCGAACCCTATAATAACAGCTCCTGTCTATCTGCCTTCGGATAAGGTTTTGACCAGCTTTAAGGCTCTTACCATCGATCAAATAAAGATCATTGTCTCCTCCATCAAACCTGAATCGACACTAGATCCCTGTCCATTCTCAGTCCTCCCACCGGTCATGAACACACTCATCCCAGTCATCACTTTAGTTTGCAATTCTATACTGGCCTCTGGTATATTCCCGGATTCCTTAAAGAACACGCTGGTGAAACTCCTGTCTCACTTTTCAAGCTCGGGCGGGCACTGCCCCTGCTTTTATCAACTCCACCATCGCTAATTACTGCCCATCTAGAGCGTTACGCTCCTCTTCTAAATCTTTATTAGTTATCCCCCGATTTAAGAAAAAAGGATCGGGAGGTCAGAAATTCTCGGTTCTTGCACCTACCTTCTGGAACTCTCTTCCACCCCAGGTCAGACTTTCCACCTCCTATCTTGAGTTTTGCAAAGCTCTCAAGACTTTTCTGTTCCAACAAGCTTTCAGCCCATAGCCCCCTGTGTCCGCCTTAGCTCAAGAACCCTCTAGCGCCAAGAAACTGCACAGTGAACGCGCGCTTTATAATTTTTTTTAAATTCAAATTCAAGAAAGCAAGTGAATGAATGAATGAATGATTACACATTTCTATAGCGCATGGTTACCCTGAGGCATCCCAGCGCTTAAGTGGTCCATTCATCTCCATTAATTTTAGCAGAATAAGAAGGTTTTCAGCATTTTTCTAAACCTAAGGTGGTTCTCCTCCAAGCGAATAGCGTCTGGAAGATTGTTCCAAAGTTTTGCAGCCTGTAAAGAAAAACGCCTGCCCCCGGTGCGAGATCTCCTGATCCTGGGGATTACCAGTAGGTTCTTATTACTGGATCTTAGGGTTCTACATGTTTGATAAGGACTGAACAAAGGTACAAGAATGTCTGGTCCAGAATTATGCAGGGATTTATGAGTAATAGTCATTGCTTTGAATTCGATTCGTTATTGTACAGGCAACCAGTGCAGTTGCTTCAATGCTGGTTTGGCAGAGGTTCTGCGTGGGATGTTTAATAGCATTCGGGCAGCACAATTTTGGATGGTCTGTAAGATCTTGATTGTCCCTTTAGGAGCCCCTAGATAGACTGCGTTGGAATAGTCTAATCGTGATAAGATAAGGGATTGTACTAGGATCCTTCTGGCCTCAAAGGGAAGTAGTCCTAAAATCTTTCTGAGTGCTCTCATGAGGGCATATCCAGTCCCTGCTACCTTCCGGGCTTGGACCTGAAAGTTAAGGGCTGGGTCCAGCCACACTCCTAGGCTTTTGATTTGCCCTTTAGGGGTCGGAGGCTGCCCCAAGGATTCCGGCCACCACACATCCACAGAGGTAAGTGGTTTATGTCCTAGCATCATGACCTCTGTTTTAGCTCCATTCAGCTTCAAAAAAGAGTCATTCATCCACTCCTGGACTTTACTAAGACAAGAGGATAGGTTGTTATAAGTCGCCTCCTGCCCGGACAGGGATATGATAAGCTGAGTATCATCAGCATAGGTTACCAATTGTACTCCCCAGGGTAGCACCACCTCAGCCAAAGGTCTCATGTAGACATTAAATAGAGTAGGGCTGAGGGATGACCCCTGGGGAACACCGCATTGAAGCTGTATTGGAGGAGAAACTATATCATCCTCAAACACCGATAAGGCAGAATTAAAGAATTATAGGCCCATTGCAAGCCTCCTTTTTTTTGCTAAAGTGATCGAAAAAGCCATGAATCAACAACTAGCTGAGCATGTAGAGAAACACCTTCTACTGGACGATTCACAATTCGGTTTCCGAAGATATGGTCATACTGAAACCGCCTTAATTAAAGCGGCAGACGACATCAGGGCAATTCGCGACCAGGGAGGGACAGCAGTATTTATTTTGTTAGACTTATCGGCGGCCTTCGACACGGTCGACCATAAGATCTTGGTCAACCGTGTCAGAAAGATGGGCATTCACCATACTGCGAGAGCTCTGCTTGCATCCTTCCTGGCCGATAGGACACAGGCTGTCACCCTGGGGCCATACCAATCTGCCAACTGTCATTACCGTGTGGGGTTCCTCAAGGCTCATCCCTAAGTCCGACACTATTTAATATCTATGTGTCGGACCTTGCTAATGTCATCAAAGCATATGGGATGAGCCTAACCTCTTACGCTGATGACACACAATTGGTTCTGGCCATTAAAGGCGACGGACACGAGGTGGCAGAGCGCTTCCAACGCGGAATGCTAGCAATCGGAGAGTGGATGGCGTCGAACTGCCTTAAACTCAACTCCGAAAAAACGGAGGTGCTCATCTTTGGAACCCTGTTACCAGACTGGTCTGCAACCTGGTGGCCATCAGCCTTTGGAACCCTTCCTAGCCCAGCCCTTAAGGTCAGGAACCTGGGAGTGACTTTTGATGCGGATCTGAACTTCATGGCACATGCGAATAGAGTAGCGGCAACAGCCCATCACAAATTAAGACTGATCAGAAAAATCATCCCATTCTTGCCAGAGGTAGCTGCTAAAACATTGGTCAGCTCTTTAGTGTTATCATCCCTTGACTATTGTAATGGCCTATTTTTAAATACCCAGGTTAGGGTAACCAATAAGCTTCAGACAATCCAGGACGCAGCAGCACGCCTGCTTTCTGGAACACCCAGATTCGGTATTAAGCTTACTGCCTTCGTCAATTTCAAGGGCGTACTCTTATACCGACCTCCTGGTACAAGGACCGCGCTCTTAGCCAATCTAAGTACAATATTAGAGTCAATAGCCACCGAAGAGTCTATCACTGTTATGGGTGACATGAATTTTCATCTAGAACAAGATGACGATAAGGATACTTCTGCCCTTATCACAGAACTGGATACACTGGGTCTCAGACAAATGGTTACATCCCCCACCCATCAGGCTGGACATACCTTAGACGGTATCTTCTCCAATGTGGAGGGCTTACATATATTAAACATCTTACCCATGCCCTGGACTGACCAGTATGTTATATTTAGCAGACTGACAATTAATGAAACCTTGAAAAGAAAGGTCATTATGCCTGTCCCAGGATCTTTCAAAGTATGGAAAAATATTAACCAGACTGAATTAACAAAGTTACTGGACAGCACATGTCCATCTCTGTCCACTGATCCTAATATCGCTACGCGACAATTTCATGACTGGCTAGGCCATGCCACCAATCTCCTAGTACCAATCAAAACTCAATCTAGGAATAGAACCACACCATCCGCCCCATGGTACACAGAGGAACTAAGGAGGCAAAAACAACTGAGTAGGAACAGGGAAAGGCACTGGCGCAAAAACTATGATACAGAAAGTAAGGCCAAATATAAAGAATCATTGACCGTTTATAAAGCTATGATCACGGAGGCAAAAAAAACATTCTTTTCAGAACAAATTGAAAAAGCTGAAAACTCGAGTAGGCAACTATATGACATCACCAGAACTCTGTCAGGTAATGCCCCAGATCTTACCCCGCCCCCTTCACAATCATTTTGTGAGGCACTGGCTAATTTTTTTTTCTCCAAAGTAAATAATATTTATCAGGCTTTTATCCCGAACCCTATAATAACAGCTCCTGTCTATCTGCCTTCGGATAAGGTTTTGACCAGCTTTAAGGCTCTTACCATCGATCAAATAAAGATCATTGTCTCCTCCATCAAACCTGAATCGACACTAGATCCCTGTCCATTCTCAGTCCTCCCACCGGTCATGAACACACTCATCCCAGTCATCACTTTAGTTTGCAATTCTATACTGGCCTCTGGTATATTCCCGGATTCCTTAAAGAACACGCTGGTGAAACTCCTGTCTCACTTTTCAAGCTCGGGCGGGCACTGCCCCTGCTTTTATCAACTCCACCATCGCTAATTACTGCCCATCTAGAGCGTTACGCTCCTCTTCTAAATCTTTATTAGTTATCCCCCGATTTAAGAAAAAAGGATCGGGAGGTCAGAAATTCTCGGTTCTTGCACCTACCTTCTGGAACTCTCTTCCACCCCAGGTCAGACTTTCCACCTCCTATCTTGAGTTTTGCAAAGCTCTCAAGACTTTTCTGTTCCAACAAGCTTTCAGCCCATAGCCCCCTGTGTCCGCCTTAGCTCAAGAACCCTCTAGCGCCAAGAAACTGCACAGTGAACGCGCGCTTTATAATTTTTTTTAAATTCAAATTCAAGAAAGCAAGTGAATGAATGAATGAATGATTACACATTTCTATAGCGCATGGTTACCCTGAGGCATCCCAGCGCTTAAGTGGTCCATTCATCTCCATTAATTTTAGCAGAATAAGAAGGTTTTCAGCATTTTTCTAAACCTAAGGTGGTTCTCCTCCAAGCGAATAGCGTCTGGAAGATTGTTCCAAAGTTTTGCAGCCTGTAAAGAAAAACGCCTGCCCCCGGTGCGAGATCTCCTGATCCTGGGGATTACCAGTAGGTTCTTATTACTGGATCTTAGGGTTCTACATGTTTGATAAGGACTGAACAAAGGTACAAGAATGTCTGGTCCAGAATTATGCAGGGATTTATGAGTAATAGTCATTGCTTTGAATTCGATTCGTTATTGTACAGGCAACCAGTGCAGTTGCTTCAATGCTGGTTTGGCAGAGGTTCTGCGTGGGATGTTTAATAGCATTCGGGCAGCACAATTTTGGATGGTCTGTAAGATCTTGATTGTCCCTTTAGGAGCCCCTAGATAGACTGCGTTGGAATAGTCTAATCGTGATAAGATAAGGGATTGTACTAGGATCCTTCTGGCCTCAAAGGGAAGTAGTCCTAAAATCTTTCTGAGTGCTCTCATGAGGGCATATCCAGTCCCTGCTACCTTCCGGGCTTGGACCTGAAAGTTAAGGGCTGGGTCCAGCCACACTCCTAGGCTTTTGATTTGCCCTTTAGGGGTCGGAGGCTGCCCCAAGGATTCCGGCCACCACACATCCACAGAGGTAAGTGGTTTATGTCCTAGCATCATGACCTCTGTTTTAGCTCCATTCAGCTTCAAAAAAGAGTCATTCATCCACTCCTGGACTTTACTAAGACAAGAGGATAGGTTGTTATAAGTCGCCTCCTGCCCGGACAGGGATATGATAAGCTGAGTATCATCAGCATAGGTTACCAATTGTACTCCCCAGGGTAGCACCACCTCAGCCAAAGGTCTCATGTAGATATTAAATAGAGTAGGGCTGAGGGATGACCCCTGGGGAACACCGCATTGAAGCTGTATTGGAGGAGAAACTATATCATCCTCAAACACCGATAAGGCAGAATTAAAGAATTATAGGCCCATTGCAAGCCTCCCTTTTTTTGCTAAAGTGATCGAAAAAGCCATGAATCAACAACTAGCTGAGCATGTAGAGAAACACCTTCTACTGGACGATTCACAATTCGGTTTCCGAAGATATGATCATACTGAAACCGCCTTAATTAAAGCGGCAGACGACATCAGGGCAATTCGCGACCAGGGAGGGACAGCAGTATTTATTTTGTTAAACTTATCGGCGGCCTTCGACACGGTCGACCATAAGATCTTGGTCAACCGTGTCAGAAAGATGGGCATTCACCATACTGCGAGAGCTCTGCTTGCATCCTTCCTGGCCGATAGGACACAGGCTGTCACCCTGGGGCCATACCAATCTGCCAAACTGTCATTACCGTGTGGAGTTCCTCAAGGCTCATCCCTAAGTCCGACACTATTTAATATCTATGTGTCGGACCTTGCTAATGTCATCAAAGCATATGGGATGAGCCTAACCTCTTACGCTGATGACACACAATTGGTTCTGGCCATTAAAGGCGACGGACACGAGGTGGCAGAGTGCTTCCAACGCGGAATGCTAGCAATCGGAGAGTGGATGGCGTCGAACTGCCTTAAACTCAACTCCGAAAAAACGGAGGTGCTCATCTTTGGAACCCTGTTACCAGACTGGTCTGCAACCTGGTGGCCATCAGCCTTTGGAACCCTTCCTAGCCCAGCCCTTAAGGTCAGGAACCTGGGAGTGACTTTTGATGCGGATCTTAACTTCATGGCACATGCGAATAGAGTAGCGGCAACAGCCCATCACAAATTAAGACTGATCAGAAAAATCATCCCATTCTTGCCAGAGGTAGCTGCTAAAACATTGGTCAGCTCTTTAGTGTTATCATCCCTTGACTATTGTAATGGCCTATTTTTAAATGCCCAGGTTAGGGTAACCAATAAGCTTCAGACAATCCAGGACGCAGCAGCACGCCTGCTTTCTGGAACACCCAGATTTTCGGCCATATCAGACACTATCAAGACATATCACTGGCTGACGATCCGTAATCGGATCAAATTTAAATGACTTTGCATAGTCAAGTCAAAGTCAGTCAAGTCAGTCAAAAATTTTATTTGTATTGGTACTCGACAGAGGACCACAAAAGAAATTATTTACATTTTACATGTATAAAAATGCAACAGTATTAATACAAGGATAAAAAAAATTTAAGAATTTGTACAAATTGTAGCAAACGAATTCATTCAAAGGTTGACTACACATAACTAAAAGTTCTCTCCCCTTAGTAATTCTGCAGGAGCGGAATATAGGATTGAGGTATCTTGTACGAGCTAAGGTTACTTTATGATTAGGACACACGAGTAATAAATGCTCTATAGTTTGGTCACCCCCTGCACACAAAGTGCACAAAGGAGATCCTCCTAGAAGCCATCTGGAGGTATACGCTAATAGTGGTAAGATGCCCAACCGGTACATAGTAATCGCTCTCCTTACACCATGTGTCAGGGTAAACCCAATATAAGGCCGAGTTTGCTTGTATTCAAGTATTTCCACAAACGGCTTGTAGATGGTTAATTTGTTGCAGTGTAAAAAGTCCAATTCGTAGCTCAGTTTGGGGGTAAAAGTTTTTAAGAACAATTTTAATTGTGCTGGAGACCAAGTACTCAACATTTCTATATTAATTTGTGCCATCTGAAATGCTACAGCCAAATTTTCCAAAAAGATTTGCTTTTTAGACTCTACCCCAAAAGACTCTTTTTTCAACGCTGACCTTAGAGTGTTCTCCTTCGCGTGTATCAGGTTGTGGGCCCACCTTAATACATTGGCAATAGCTATGGCATAAGAGCTTATAATTGATAGTTCTAGTCTCAGTGCCTGAACAGGTACAGCATCAGAAACTTTCATGATCCTTCTTAAGATTTTCCCCTCTTTTTGATCCATGAAAACCCATAGCTTTATGGGGATATATTCCGTCGCATAAGATAGTACAGGTGGTATTTTTACTCTGTATGTGCCTAACAGTGCAGAGAAGTGTCTATTCCCTGTTGCACTGTAAAGTCTCAAGAGAGCAGAGGCATGTATATCAGCTTTCCTTTGTAAGTTTGATACCTGTGTTGAGTTTGTCAAATTTTTGGAGAGAATCCTTCCGAGATAAGGATAATTGTCTACCTCTTCTATTTTTTCTTCACCAATCTTCCAGGTATATTTGGCGCTTTGTTTTCTTCCCGAAAAAGCTATCACTTTAGTTTTCTGTATATTTGGTACTAGATAGTTTTCCTTCGAATATTGATACAGAATGTCCAATGATGCCTGCAGTCCAAAAGGGGTTAGATCTAATAGTACTATATCGTCAGCGTAGAGTAATGAAATTATGCTTTGCTGGGCTATCTTCGGCGGTAAATTAGAACCAACTTGCAATTGGTGAGGCAAGTCACTTAAGTAGAGGGAAAAAAGGAGCGGGGCTAAAAGGCACCCTTGTTTTAGTCCATTCTCTGTTTGGATTCTTTTTGTGAGTCCTTTTTCTCCCCCCATCTGGACTTGGCACCAGGTATTGGTGTGGAGGCTTATTATTACTTGTAACAGTTGTTCTTGGATTCCAAGCCTCCTTAGTTTTTTCCATAAGGTTGGTCGATCAACCCGATCGAATGCCGTTGAATAATCGATGAATGCGGCATAAACTACCTGGGCTTTTTGAGTAATGTATTTGTCGAAGATAACCTGAATAACTGCTATGTTATCTGTTACCGAGTGCTTAGGCCTAAAGCCTGCTTGACACATGGGTATCAGACCTGACGAAAAGGCCCATTCTTTCAGGCGATCTAGTACCTCTGCCGCGAACACTTTGCCTACTGCATCCATGAGTGCGATCTGTCGGTAATTTCCAGCTTGGATTCTGCTTCCCTTCTTATGGATAGGGATAATAATGCTCCCCTGCCAAGATTTTGGCACATGTCCACTCTCAAAGATGTAATTAAAGAGAGGGCATAACAACTTGCTCCATTCTTTCGGTGCGACTTGTAGCGCCTTAATAGGAATTTGATCTGGTCCAGAGGCTCCTGTAGTTCTTGCTTTGCGTATGTTGAGTTCGACCGAGATGGCTGTAGTTTGTGTTAGAGAACTCTTATCTTTTTCATGTTTCATGTCTTTACTGCTTACTTTTGATTTTATAGAATTTACTTTATAAAGATCTGAGAGGTATAGTTCCCAGTCATTCGGGGGGACCGGGATGGATTGTAGTTTTTTCTTTGTACCAGTTATTTTTGCGATTAAGGACCAATATTTACGTTGATTGTATTTACTTGCAGCAATCTGAATATCGACCCAGTTTCGATCTTCTATAGCTCTTTTTTCCTTTTGATTCTCGCGCCTCAGTTGGTTTTTCAATCTGTTTATTTCCTTCTTTACACTTGCTGAAAAGTTCATGTATTGGGCGCGTATAAGTTTATTTAATTTTTTCTTTACTTCTGAATTCTTGTAGGTACATACATTTTTTCCTCCCTTCTTTTTATTGTTGCCTTTTGCACCCGATGATATCATACTTAGGATAAGTTTTTTAAAATCCTTAATTATGAATTCAAAGTTTTCTATAGGATTTTTGGAGAATCTCTGCTCTAGAAGCTTAGAATGATCAATCTTTGTCATGATTTTATCAAGGGTCGAGGAATTCCAGAAGATGTGTCTCTGTTCACTTTTTATCAACACAGTACTTTCAATGTAAATGATGTGGCTAGGTTGGGAAGGTTTAGGTATCCAATCTGCTGTTAGTTGCATAATCGCATGATCACTCTCCTGACAAAAATGATTAGATAAAAACAAAGCAGTATCAAGCAGATCCATACTGCTTATGATGTAATCTATAATGGATAGAGTCCCATTGACTCGCCTAGTGTACTTTGCTGGAATATCACCCTCAACAGCCCCATTCAATGTTAGTCCATTAAGATTAGTTATTGCTGATAGTAACAATTTGCCTCTTTTGTCAGTTAATATACCCTCAGGGAATTGTGGGGTTATAATTTCCTGGCCTTCTTCTGCAAATAGATTTGCCCACCTATTAATTTCAGAGTTGGAGGTTTTACTATTAAAATCGCCCGCAATTAAGAAGGATGAATATGCGTAGTTTTCCGTTATGTGCGTAATCTTTTCTATTATATCCAAGAATGTAATGTCATTTTCTTTCCCAGGGGGAGCGTAGACATTAAAAAGTAAGATTGCCTGTGGTGAAGCAGTGCTGCGTTTTTTTGCGAAGATTTGAATGCACTGCAAGTTGTTAGATTTTGTATCTATTATTTCCTGTTCCCACAGGTGATCCTCCCTTAGCAAAATGGATAACCCTCCTTTGGCGTGACCTCGATTAGTGGATAGTGCAAAATTTTCATATACATAGTACCCTTTAAGAGTGAAAGATACGGTATCCCATGTTTCTTGTAGAAGCAATATGTCTGGGAGATTTCTCATAACCATGGACAGTTTGTTTTTAGTTCTGCCAGCGATGTTCCAAGATGTAATCCTTAGTCCCGTGCTAAACAGAATGTTGTCTGATGTTAGAGTTTTTGTTGCTATTCAAAGTCTCAGAGACCCAAGCCCAGGACTCGGTAGTAGTATGCTCTTCAAGTTCCTTGTCAGCTTTGTACCAAACTGCCCTATGACCTTTATTCACCAGAATTTTTAGATTTTCATGCCCTCTAGAATGGATTCCTGGATTTGTGATGTCTCGATCTTCAGTCATGCCATTGTTTCGCTGGTATTTATTGGCTTGAGAGTTGGTGATAGCCTGTATTTGGGCATTATACCCATTGGGGGTATTATAATCCCATAATTCTACAATTTCCATTACATCATATCCGTGTTTGTGTAGTGTCTCTTTCTCATTTAGTATTATGCCTGGAAGGACTGTTGACCAAAAGGTTACCATTGACAATTTATTATTCTCTTTTTTAGGAAAGGTCACAAGATCGATTTCATTACTAGTCATTGTATGTAAGGGCCTTATATGTCGTAATAAATTTATAATCCTTCCTCTATTGAGTGGTGCCGAATCGATAGGAAAGAGTTCCTCGATTTGAAGAGTTTTGGAAGATGGCCCTTCCCCCTTTTTATAGTAGCTATTGTTGTTGTTTTCTTCTATAAAGTTGTTATTACTTTGATCTGATTGCTTGGGGTGTCTGGTAGGAATATACTCTTTTACTGTCGGATCCAGTTGAGGCACCATATTTTCATAATTTTTACTGGTTACACATTTTTCTACGTTTTGAGACTCTGTTTTGGTGTCACACTGTTCTTCTTCAGATTTATGTGAAATGACAGGTTTTTGGAATTTTAGTTTACGATTTTTCCGTTTTTGGATCCTTCTCTCCGGCTTTCTCCTCCTTTTTTTTCCAACTACAATGTTCTTTTCCTGATTCTTGTTGGTGAGCGTTTCTTCATTTCCTTCACTCGATACGTTACTGATATTTATTCTTGTTTCCTGTGTTTCAGGAACGTTTGTATTAGTAAACTTGTTCGTTCCATGAGTTTTTGTAAATATTGGAAAGTGTTTTATTTTCTGTTGATGTTTTTCTTTAAATAATTTTTTCAAAGAATATATCACTGAATCATTCGAATTATCAATTTTATGGTTTTCTTGTATTTGAATGTCTACAGTTTGAGTACCAAGGTCACGCGTTTTTTTCTCCTGAATTTTTTTGTGATCTTTTGATATACTATGTTGCTCAAGATTGGTTTTATGTAACATATTGATTTTATCTACTTCGTAGGAATTTAAATGACTTTGCATAGTATACAAGACACTTCATGACCAAGAACCACATTATTTTAAGGACCAGCTGATACCCTACAGACCTGCCAGTCAGCTTCGATCCGCCACTCTCAACCAACTTGTGGTTCCACGGTCAAAAACAGTTTCATGGGGTGATCGCCGCTTTTTAGTCGCGGCACCCAAATTATGGAACACCCTGCCGCAGCATATCAGGACAAGCCCCTCACTTCTGCAGTTTCGCAAAAGACTGAAGACCTGGCTTTTTAATCAGTAATATCAACAATTAACCTTCAGGATCCTTTTTTATCTGGAGAAAATTAGGTGAATAATCTAGCGTCAAGACGCCTACGGGTATTCGTTCGCGCTTAATAAGTTGCAAAAATAAATAAATAAATAAATAAATAGTGAGCAAAAAGGCAAAAACTTTTCAAGTCTGATTTTGTCCAAACCAGTATTATCCGGTATTAGACCTTCCCAGCAATCCCCCAAGACCCGCCAACTCACCCTCAAAGAAGTAGAACACCCCCACAAGTGCAGAGTCTTTCTTCATTGGGCGTAATCCAGCCCTCTGCTTTGAGGGAAATAGGAGTCTGGAGGAGGAGGATAGAGGAGCATGTTCTTGTGAATTTGTGAACCTGAGGAATGCAGACTGCGGCACCTTCAAATCAATAAGCAAATAAGTGAAGACAGTTCTGCTGATGGGCTTGTTTTTGTGATTAGGTGATTAAAGTTTTAATTATATTAACTGTGCAAAACAAAGAAAGACAGACACACAGGAATAAAAGTGAATAAGGACGAAAAAGAAAGTTATTGATTCATTGGCTCATTTTCAGGGCTCGGTGTCAGGGAATAAGAGTTCGTCCTCATACTCTGCGAATTCAGGCGGGAGTAGGTCACCTAACAGAGAAGAAATTCCCTCATCGAAGTTGGTGTCCTCTTTGTCTTCTTCTGGCGTGTATTCTCGTACTTTGTAATCTGGTGGTATGAGGTGCTGATTCATCTTGATCATTGTTAACCTCTCCACATTTTTGGGCGAGAGGCGGGTCCTTTCGCAAGTTACAATGCCACCAGCAGCACTGAAAACACGCTCAGAAGACACACTTGTGAGTGGGCAAGACAAGTAGTTTATTGCCAGGTTGGAGATCTCTGGCCACAATTCTTTTTTCCTATGCCAATACACCAATGGGTCAGCATTAACATAGACCTCTGTTGAGTCATTCAGATAGTCCTGCACCATCGACTGAAGGTTGTCCACGGTTCCTCCACTTTGCTTACTTTTTGCTGGGACCTTTTGAGAAGCAAACCCAAGCTTAGTTAGCCAATCCTCTTCTTCACCCAATGTTACTGTTGTGTCTGGTGCAGATGATACGGTTGCCGGTGTCTTTAATGGCTGAGAGGTCACTTCTGCCACAGCCACAGGTACAGAAGTGGATTCTTTTGACTGGGTATGGCCTGCTGATGCTGATGTTCTGCCTTTTCCTTCAATTTTCTGCCGTTCTCTTTCAAACCTCATGGCTGACACAGCTAGCCAATGTTTGTACTTTTTAACATCTGCGTCACCAAAAGCAAAGAATGCTCTGCCTGCCAGTGCCTTTTTGTAGCGTGGATCCAGAATAGTAGCACACATGTAATGCTGTTCTGAGTGGATCATTTGAAGACGTTCATCGCCAAGTAGGCGCTGTAATAATTGCTCCGCCAAAACAAAAGCTTCTTGCTTTTCTTCATCTTTTTGAAACATAGAAGACACCGCTTTCATTTGGTGCTCCAGCATGCGCAACAATGGGATAGCTTTTCCCACATTACAGTCCTCCCTGCTGACTTCACGCGTGAAGACCTCAAAAGGACGAAGCATGTCTGTCAGGCTTTTAACTAGCTCCCATTGCGCCGCATCTAGCCTCAGGTCCTTCTGAGCTGTACCCAGTGTTAAGAAATACTGATCGAGTACCGTAAACTACTCATACAGACGCTCAAGCATGTAGAAGGTTGAGTTCCAACGTGTTGGCACCTCCTGGATGAGTGCTTTCACTGGCATTCGACGTTCATGCAGCAGGCCCCTCAGATGCTTCTGGGCCTTAAAAGAATGGCTGAAATTGTTGCACATTCTTCGGCAGGTGGTCACTAACTCACACACTGGACTTTCTTCACTCAAGAATTTTGTAACAACCAGGTTTATACAGTGCGCCAAACACAGCACTCTGAAATATTTACCCAGCTCCATGGCCTTAACTACATTGGCGCCATTATCCGTGGAAACATAACCAATTGTGCGTTTTTTGGGGGACATCCATTGAAAGACCTTTGTGTTAAACTCCTTCAAAATGTTTTCTCCTGTATGACTTTTCTCCATGCCAAACATGGCTAGTGTTGCATGTTTCCGAGCAGCTTTAAAAACGTTGTCCGGGTCAACACCTGTGTTTAGCTTTGCTTTAACCCCTGAAAAAGAGACCCAGTGTGCAGTGATGCACATGTAATCAGTGCTTGCACCACTGGTCCACATGTCTGTTGTCAGATGTATAGTGTGAACAGCACTCTTCTGCAAAGCTGCCCCAATCACCTCCAGCACATCTTCATGTAGTGCTGGAACCGCAACTCTGGCAAAATAGAACCGGCTAGGAACCTTCCATTTCAGGCTGAGCGTTGCCACTAATTCTAGAAAACCAACCCCTTCCACAAAAGAAAAAGGGAGAAGGTCCAGAGCTAGCATTTTACCCAGCTTAGTGTTATACAGATGCGTCAGTGGGTGGTTGCGATCAAATGGCGCTTCTGAAAACAACATGGTTCTAATGGTGGGCTGGACCATTTTACGGGATGATGAGGACTTCTTCGACCCAGTTACGCTCGATGATTAACTTTTTCGAATTGGTGTCTTACTCTCTCCCACACTCTTAGTGTGGCTCACAGGGGGTGTGCTGACAGGGGTACTGGGTGTAAGTGAAGTGTTTGACGCTTCTTCCTCCTCATCATCATCAGATGAAACATCAACGTATACAGTTTGTTGACTTCAAATTCAGGCTTTCGTGATCTCCTTTAGGTACGCAAACCATTGGACAGTGTGCTGTCTCTCAAGATGGCCTCTCTAGCCTCCGGTACCTTAGTTGGTACCAAACTTACCACGACTAACTGCAAGCTTACAAATGCTACAAATGGCTATGTTTTCTTTTTTGGCAAACACTAAAGAAGTCCCAAACTGCGGACTTGAAATGTCTGTGGGGGCCGGAGGAGGAGATACTGGTGGTGGTCATGCTGCTAATGTCAGATGAAGTGGAGGATGTGTGTTGCCGAACTTTACTACGTTGTGCACCTGCACCACCACTAATTGAGGTCGAGGTGGATGGAGGTCCCTTCTGGCGAGAAAGAAATATGGAAGCGGTAGGTGGTGTACTAGTTAACTCCAATGATGGTGGTGTTCCCATTGCCTCCTCGTCGACAACATCATCACGCTCAGCAGCTTTTCGGGCTAGGGTCAAAATGTCTGTTTGCTGCATGCCCGCTGAGGCTGGAGTGACATGTATGATGACTGCGTCGTCGTCGTGAGAGTCTTCATCAGCAGGAGTATACGCCACTTCTTGTTGAGCGTCATCACACTCCATAACTATGAGACTTCGGGGACCTTCCTTTTACGCTTAGCTAACTTTGTCAGATCATGGTGTGCCTCACCTCAGACGACAGTGGTGGTTCCCAAGTGTGATCCATATCATCAGAAGGAGGTGGGCTTGAAGAAGATGTAGACACCATCCTTGATCTTTTCCTTGCTAGGGATGTGGAAGACAATGAATGATCAGAAGTGGCTTCCTCAAATGATACCTCGCCTTGAATGTCGATTTCCTGATTTGCCCCTACTTCGGGAAGAACAACTATTGTGGGCACTTGTGCCCCTCCATGCACCTCTGCTTGCGCATCTCCTTGTGCTGCCTCTCCTTCCACATGTACTTGGACTTATACTTGCACATGTGGTTGTTGTTGCGGCTGTGGTTGTTCAACACTCGTCAGATGAGTTACAACAACCTGTGTTGATTGAGGGACATTGCTGCTACTTTTTTGCGATGAGCCAACATCACTGGTCGATGGTGATTGAAGAAGTAGACTGGCTGCCTCTGCAGCACTCAAGGGCTTGGACTTAAGTTGGCGTGGTGGTGGTGGCACTGAGCCCAATGGAGCGGAGGTGCTGCTCCCAGCTTGGTCCCCAGCAGATCCCGCTGCTGCAGGCGTACTTTTTTATTATTCCCAAAAAATGTGGCGGGCGGCGCACCAGTCTCCTTGGTAACTTGCTTCTTCTGCTCCTTACTGGCAACTTTCTAGCTAGAGGAGCTACGGGGAACTTTTTTTGGGGCCATCTTCTTCAGAGGTCAGAACAGCAGGCCGCAGTTGCACGAGTTGCAGAGTTGTCTGTGGTCAGACGTGACGTCGCGTGACGTTATGCTGCACACACACACTGCTGCAGGACTTCTTCCTGGCACTGGTGGTTCTCTTGAGTCTTGTGCACCAAAAAGCAATGGAAGACAGAGGAACATCAGTTCAGTTATACACCCCAAAAAGTCGTAAAACACATAAAAATCAGCACAATTCCATGCCATCCATGCCCTCAATGATGTTTAAATTCAGGACACCCCACCGAAAGACTAGGCCCATGCACCACTCACTACCCCTGGGCATAATGGATGAAAGCTAGGCAAAATGGGTGCAGGCCTGAGAACACTGCCTGCATTCATAACGGCCCCTTGCCTCCCAGAACATGCCCAGGGCCTGCCTGTACCAGCACTCAAAATGGCCCCCACCCACATGGCCAGTCCCCATGAACACCCCAAAAAATCGAAAAAACACACAAAAATCACCACAATCCAATGCCATCCATGCCCTCCATGATGTTTACATTAAAGAGACCCCACAGAAAGACTCAGTCCATGCACCACTGGGTACCCCTGGGCAAAAGGCCCCAACAGCATCCCAAAAAATCGAAAACCACAGAAAAATCAGCACAATCCCATGCCATCCATGCCCTCCATGATGTTTAAATTCAAGACACTCCACAGAAAGACTAGGCCCATGCACCACTCACTACCCCTGGGCATAATGGATGAAAGCTAGGCAAAATGGGTGCAGGCCTGAGAACACTGCCTGCATTCAAAATGGCCCCTTGCCTCCCAGCACATGGCCAGGGCCTGCATGTACCAGCACTCAAAATGGCTCCCACCCACATGGCCAGTCCCCATGAACACCCCAAAAAATCAAAAACACACAAAAATCACCACAATCCAATGCCATCCATGCCCTCCATGATGTTTACATTAAAGAGACCACAAAGAAAGACTCAGTCCATGCACCACTCACTACCCCTGGGCAAAAGGCCCCAACAACAGCCCAAAAATCGAAAATTCCAAAATTGTAGTTGCAGCAACTGTAATGCCCCAAACAAACTTACTTGTGAAATTTCTAATCCAGAAGTGATCCAAAGAAAGTCATAAAGGCCTAAAATCCAAATATCCAGCAGCATCTACAAAAAAAATCCTTCCAGGTCAAGATCCGAATGAAAGTGACCAGCACATGAAAAAAGCACTGCGAGGAGCCTGCTGGACAGGAACAGGAAGTTGGAGACTGTTGGGTACTTCCTCCCAACCCCCACCCCAAATGGACTCCTTGCAAAAAAGAGTGCAGGCAAATGTCAAACTGAGGAGTTATTCTGATAAAAATCATCATTTTCAGAAGGTTTATGCTGCTTGCTGGTGGATTTCTTGTGCAGAATTGCAAATTTTGTAATTTCGCGAGTGCGAGATTGTTGCTGCCCGCCGCATCTACGTGTTCGCAATTGCGAACTCCCGCGATACGTGATCACGGCGTACTCGCGTTGACAAACTCTCGCTGTGCAAGGTGGCAAGCCGCGATGACGTAATCGCGGTCGCCAAACTCCCGCGGGATCCCACAGCAAGATCCAAAATGGCGCAGCACTCGCAAAATATCGAGAAAAACAACTTGGCAAACGCTGAATGACAGTAAGTGAACGCCGCGCACAGCAATATTGTATCACCAAGCAAAAAAATCTGCTGCATGCGAATTTGCAGATTTTCGGCAAATTCGTGAGAGTTCGCAGAATGCGAATTTACCGAAAATCCACGAAAACCGCGAGCGGAACGGATTTTACGCCCATGCTTACGTGTGTTTCCTCCCGCTGGAGGCAAGACTGTGCCCCCCTCGCCCCCTCCTAGAAGTGTGTCACTCGGGAGCTTGCCTGCCCTTTAACCCGTTGAGAGCCTTACTCTGCCCAGAGCCTCTCTCTGCCCCTCGGGTCAGGAAGCCTGCTCATCTGCCACTGTTCATTACTGGAGGACTATGAGTGCTCGTCTACCCCTTCTCGCCAGAATCCTGGTCTCCCCGAGCGCACATCGATAGCCTGTGTGGTACTGAAAATTCTGGACCCTGCTATTTTGTGGTACCGAAGCTCTACACTCATGTCAAAAATATCATCGTATCATGACGATTTTGGTATCGGCAGACCGGTAATGATTGGGATACTATACCTAAGCATTTGTGTCATGATCGAGTGACGAAATCACCCTGAAATCGTAGTTTCCGTCTTGAACCCTCGGGTTCCATTTTGTGAGCGGCAGCCATTTTGTGATTGCCCTCACATAGTCTAATAACTAAGGCTGAATTTGATCTGAAAGGACACATACACCTTTGCTGACTCCTCTGTGACCTGGGCGAGCTGACTCCACTGCCTCAAGCCAAACCTGTTCCGGCAGTTCGCATCCCAGTGGCCGAATGAGATTAGCATCCAGGTGCACATGTCGTAAACCTTTTCATCACATACAAACTATGTCTAATCTTACATACACCTGTCTCTGTTTCTTTCTTTATGATCTGTTTTACAAGTAGGAGGTGCCCGTTTTTATTAGGGGTCCGTCGATATCTGATGAAAACACTGGACCTTGCCGGATAGTTAATTATAAACTGGACAAACTGAAATATGAACTTGTCATCATGACTCTGCTTTTTCTTTGTGTTGGAAATATGTGAATTATCTACTGTAAAACAAGGAATGTTTGCCTAGGGTATGATAAACGGTATAAAAGGTCTGTGCGGAGACCATTCAGGAGGCTGCCTCATTCAGTTGCTTTAGGTGTGACTGGGCAACGTAGCCTCACAATTAATTGTAATAAAGATGTCTTTTCATATTTCAGATTCTCTGTTGATTTCTTTGCTGCTTCTGAATGAAGTACTTATTGGTAAGATCCCTGAGAAGTATTCAGAATTTTCAGGTACTACAGTTGGCGCCCATCAAGGGGCCTCATCAAGAAGTGACTATCTGGAGGAGTAATCTTGTCAGAGGACAGAAATCTACTGGGGAAGGCAAGACAGAAATCTACTAAAAGAGGTACTCTGTGCACAGAGGTTCTGGGGGATTCTTTGTCTCTGCGGCCCAGTATATTTTTGATTTTTCTGACTTAACACTCTCCAAAAGATGTCACTCCTGACTGAGGAACCCTTTTGGCGTACGTTTTTTTAAAAAAAGAGACTGTAAGTGCAGTTAGAACTTGGCAGTTAGAATTTAGACAACTATTTCTTTGGTATAGCTTTGATAGGTTTGTATAGGTTTGTATATATGCGAATTGCAATTTGTGTAGGCAGGTAAGGAAGGGATTTTTTTTTCTCCATCTGCTTCAGTTGAAGTATAATTGGGTCGCTCCCAGTCCTTTGTTCTGTGGTTCTTTGCTTGGTTTGTTTAGTCCTTAGTATTATTTGAAGATTGCAATTTTCAATAACCGAGGGTCTTGTATATTTACAAGTGTATCTATAGAGATAGCTCCTTGAAGTTTGAAGCTAGATTAGTGAGCTATAAGATGCCTGATCTTAGCAAATTTGAAGATTTGTGTTGGCCAACTTTGTATACGTTTGGATTAGCCGGTTTAATAGGTTAGATTTACAAACATATTTCTTCCTTGGTGATTTTGTATCCCCAGGGAAATAAAATATGACATAATACAAAACAAGGATCCTTTGCTCTGTGCAATGTTATGAATGGAGATATGCAGAACGATTTTTGGTGTTCTGCTAGCTACAGCTAGTGAATTGAGTGTATTTTTGGTTTCCTGCACATACGGTGGTCTGTTGGGCTGCTTCTGCAGTCTTTTTGAACACTATTGAGAAGTGTTTCTTGTAAATATGACTTACAGCTACTTGGTTTACGTACAGTCTGGACTGTCCTGTGTGTCACCGCTTATCCACATGCTATTGTTTTTTCTGTGCTGCTTTTTTTGTGCTTGATATACAGCGAGTATATCTGATGGCTTGACATGTGCATTTTTTATTTTGTGTATGTTTTGATTTATGTTGTTACTATTACAAGTTCCCCGGTGTTGTGAAGGGATCCGTATGACGATACATATCGTTGCACAACAGTTGGATGAATTTGGTATAATGATAAATTTCACATATATAGTTTTCATACTGTGAGGAAGACAGGCAGCATTTTTACCAGTGCATGCTTAAATTTGGCTGTAATGATATTGAAGAAAACTAAAAAAAGATATACAGGTTCAAAGTGTATCAACTGATGTTAGTCACTTACTGCACATTCCCTTAAAGTATTAGGCAGCCCTACATTTTTATGTATCCTTGATTGGACCTAAGGATGGAATTATAGATCTGTGACTCAAGGTGGCCTAATTTCTATATTGCATTACCTAATCATGCTTTGTTTCCCAAATAGCATATGGCTTTGTCCCTTGAAAGGAAACCAGGTTTCATTTTTCTCTCCCTGAAGAGAGAACAAGAACATTAGTTAGGATTACCGTATATGGTGTAGTTGTAAATGTAAATGTATTTGAGCTTATATAGCGCACAGCTACCCACAAAGGGTTTCCCGGCGCTTGCTTAGGGAACCCGTCCTGGTATTCCCCTGTGAGATAACCCCGGCAGGGTATCCACAAGGTGAAAGCCAGGCATCCCGCCACGAGGGGCCGTTGTGGAGATTAAGCAAGCTATTGCCCAGAGTCGCAGAGTGTGAACTCATGAGTTGAGAAGGCACCGGAGCGAGAATTATCAGGTCCGTGGAATTTTTGAGCCCAAGACCCGCCGAGGCGGGGAATTGAACCCTGGTCCAGGGCCGATCTCAGCTTCCAGGTCTGCCGCCTCTAACCCCTGAGCCACACTTCTCCACCAGCCAGCGGTAGAGTTAAAATTTGTGTAACTTTGGTCTTTTGTGTATTCCCCGTACTCTTGGTGCTGTGTCACATGCCTGAGGCACCCAAGCAAACTCTTGTTCTTCCTACAAATTTTTCTTTTGTTGCTTCTCCCCTGACCAATGTCGCATCATGCTCAGTTATTAGGGATTTGAGTTGTGTCCTAGTTCCATTTCCCCTTTTCCATGTTCCTTTCACCAGCCAGCCCATTTATTATTATGGGTGTATTGTTTATGTTCACACTTCTAGACTGGAGTGATGTATCAGGGACCCCCCATGTTATGCAAAATGTTTTTTTCAGACTGACTGTCGGGGTAGTGATAGGCTGGTTAACTGACCCAATATTATAGTAAGACAAGTTTTCCATCTCAATAGGAGATACCTTAAGTTTACCCTTTTGAACATGACAAATTTTCAATGTCTATTTAAAAATTTTCAGTTCTCTTTTGTTCCTGCTGCTTTAATTTTTGGTGGGATCAGATGTGTTCTAATCATGCAAATACCAGGACTTTCTAGTGCTTGTCCTTTATCTGCACATTTGGCCATTAGCCTTTGTATTGCATAGTGCACCTGATGCACATTTTTTTAAAGGGACTTTTCTTCATGTCCTTGATAATCTGTATTATGTCATTTCTCTATTTAAGATGTTTTAGGTAAGGAATTTAGGAACACCTAGGCTTAATCATAGAGGAAAATATGTATTTACCCCATTAGACAATGCCACTGTATGAGGACATCCATTTAGATTCCTAAGGCGTATTTCCACTCCCTTGCAGATCACAGGCCACCTGCTTGCAGTCCCCTTGTTAAAACCCATAAACTGTTTTTGTGCTTGATTTGAGGGAAACTAACAATTGTGTTACATTTCCTATATCACTAGGTTCTGCTGGATCTTCCAGAGTCAAAGGAAGAGTGATACCCTGCAGACCTGTGATCGAGACTAAGCCCACTCCCCATCAGTGACCGCTACAGATGAATGACAGATTCCTTGGCTCTACAATTTCTGCAACCAGGAAGTCGCGAGGCTGGATAACAATAATCAGCGTGACATCAATGGTACCTCCCAAGCAAGGCATTTGCTTCATCGAAAGGCGTTGCAGAAAAAAGGAGGAGCTGGTTCTTTGTTTGCCACAGAATGAAAGCTTCTGTTTGTTTGAGCTTTGTACCTGTTATGTGCTGGAAACCTCTTTCAGTGTACAGTCCCTTGAGCTCTTGGCCCGAGTTTTGGCCATACACACACCTCTTTTCCCTTTGCTCCGATGGAAAGGCCCTGCATTCTGGCGTCCATGGGAGAGCAGCTTGAGCGTCCTCTGACACTAAATAATGAGTGTTGGAGTCTGAAAGTGCTGCTGATCTTGAAAGGTTGTTTCTCAGTAGTGCTTGGATCTGCACGAGATGCTTTGTGCCCTTGATCAATGAAGAGCACATCATTTGTAGTGTCTGCCACAAAGAAGAGACACTGGTGCATTGTTTTGAGACATTGAGACTTTCAAGTGAGCTGTGGGTGTTTGCCAGGAGGGCACTCCAACTAAGCAGTACTTTTTCTCATGAAAAGGCCTGAATCAAAGAGGCCTAGCTCGATAGAAGAAGACAATGGAAGCGGATTTGATGGCCAAGAGCTATAACTATGGACAAATAAAAAAAAATCTCTTTTTACTTTTTGATTGTGCAGCGCTCTCATCCAGGGAACTTGCTCATTTTTGTTTTTCGAACGGCCATCCGGTTCTGCTGCTATGGTCGCGGTTGCCACAGTCTTTGGAGTGCAGCTGGAGACGGTTAGGTCGACAGTTCTGGTTGGTCTAAGGGAATTGAGGTAATAGAAATTTTCAGGTAGCAAATGTGTCCCCCACTAGCACCCTATCCATGCACCCATGTTCCATGTATGTCGTGTAACTTCTGTTCCGTGTATGCTAGACAGACGCAAACACATTTGCGTCCATCCTTAACATGTAAGCTATCCAACCATACCAAGAAATCTCGTTAAATATGTTCCTAGGCATACGGTGCCACTGTCTTTAAATATGTTCCTAGGCATACCGTTGTTTTCGAAATTACGTCAGATAGGTACTAGGAAAGGGATACTTGAAGAAGCAGTTCCTGTCCCGCCTAGGGACACACCAGGATATTTTATGTACCATAAACATGGCTTAGATGCTGTGTTGTATTTAGATTTATGGGTGGACTACACCAAGAATCTGGAAGAGAAGTTTAGATGCCCTGTCTCAGGGACATGGGATGCCGAATGCATCATGAGAGTAGAAGAAGCGTTATGGAAAAAGAAAGCCAGACAATCTCAGAAAGATGCCATAGAATTGTGGCGCAAAGAATCGCATAGAAGAACAGAAAAAGCAATCAGAAAAGCCGAGAGAAGTAGAGAAGAATCCGAAAAAGCCAAAGAAAAAGAGTTACTAGAAGAAGGAGAACAGGTCAGATCAGAACAATTAGACCGCCAAAGAAATGCACTCATTACAGGAATGTATCCAGTTCTTGCCGAGGGCCTGCCCAAGGCGACCCCGGAAGTACCCTGTAACTTGCCACCACCATTGGTTCCGACTAAACTCCATCATAAAAAGACCGCAGCAGATATTTTCCTTTCTTCCTATTTAGATGATGTAGCTCCCGCATATACCAATGTACCCGTACAACCTGCTAATAATAATCTACCACAGCATATTCCGGCTGATCAAGCCACGACCCCCCCACGCCGAGACTCACTTCCCGCACCTGCTGTCACTTCCCCTTCTACTGCTGCTGCTACTGGTCCCCCCTACTATTGGTCCTCTTAATCCTTTTGCTACAGATGCGACTCAGAGTCAGTCGTCCCCGTTACATGTACCTTTCCCACACGCAATGACGTCAAGTCATGCTCATGGTTCTGCTTCAGGAAGTGCTTCAGGCGGCCTCCCTCACACTCCGCCACAGTTACATCGAATGACAATGAGAGAATTAGCTACACAGCGTACTCTGAAAGCGATGCCCCATGAAAAACCGAGGCCCCGTCGGGTCAGACCCCGGCCTATCTTGCGACTCTCCTGCGGACCCGGAGGCCTCCCGGTCGGCAGAGCAACCACGAGAGACCGGGGCTTGGGCCTAGCATACAGGCCCCGGCCCACACACCCCCGAGGGCAGTAACGGGACGGCCACCGCAACGAGGGACGACGCCGAGGGTCCGGCAGTGACCCAGCCCAGCCGCTGCTGACCTGCCCAGTGAACAGCGGACAGCGGAGACACATCGCCCGCATCGCAGCCCCAGCGAGACTGTTGCCGATGCGCCTGAGGACACCCGGGGCGCGAACAGACCCGGTGAGGACGGGGCGAGTCGGGGGGCCCCTGGGACATCGCAAGCCACCGGGCGCTACCTGGGGAGACACAGGCAAGAGGGCCGCCGCGAAGGGACCGGGATCGAGAGGCCGCTCACAACTTGCCGCCACGCTTGACTCGCGCTCCCCGGGGGCTGCCAGCGAAACACTGCCGCACTGGGGGCAAACACTGAGGGTCCAGCGGAGACCCGGCCCTGCCGCCCCTGTCCCACCCAGTGAACGACTGAGAACCGGCGCCTACACCACAGCTCGGAGGCGATTGCCACGGGCGAGTCTGTGGCGCCTGGGGTGCACGAACTGACCCGGCGAGGAGAGGGAGATTCAGGCGGTCCCTAGGGCGCAGCACGGCATCAGGCCCTGCCCGGAGAGTCACGGACCTGTGGCCAGGCACGGTGGGACCGGGGCGGTGGAACCGCACACGCCTTACTGAAGCCCCCGGTCGGGCCCACGCCTCACAACTGCCGGCGGTGAGGGCACCTGGAGGGGCGCCAGCAGACCCCCCCTCCCCCCCACATGCAAAGACACCTGTGAAGAGGGGAAAAGGACGTGCGGACGCCGCCGGCCACACACGAGACACCCGGACCCTCGGGACGATTGCTACGCTACGGGCTGCGTGGCGCAGCTGGGCTGCGGAGAGGAGGTGACCCACTGGACCCCCACAGCTCTCCCTACGACGACGCCAACCACGGTTGAAGGGGGAACTCCGGACCAACGGACCCTTGGCACCGACAGAGGGTGATCTCGGTGGTGCCACCTGAGGGGCGGAGAAAAAGACTCTGCTGGACGTACACCCCCGCACATGTCAGGAGGGGTGCGGACCCGCACCGGGACTGGTGGGGCACCGCCGAAAGGGAAAACGAGCAAGCAACTCGACAAAATGGCTGCCGAGCAATTGGCCACGAGACTAGACAGCGTGCTGGCGGCCGTAGAGCGAATGGAGCAATCGCTCCAGCAAACCAGAACGTCCCTGGAGTCCAAGATAGATGGCGTGTCTGTGGACCTGACCCTCCTGCGGGACGACCACAGGAAGCTGTCCGACCGAACCAAGGTCCTGGAGGGCGCGGTGAAAGAGATCGAACCCAAAGTCACCCAAACGGATAAGTAGGTACAGGACCTCCTGAATAGAGTAGAGTTCCTGGAAGACAGGGCTGAGGATGCGGAAGGGAGGGCGAGACGAAATAACATTAGACTCGTAGGCGTCCCGGAAAAATGGGAGGGGAACCACCCAGCGCAACATGTGGAAGACTGGCTGCGGACCCTGTTGCCTGAGGGCACGCTATCGCCTCACTTTGTCGTGGAATGCGCGCACCGAGTGCCGACCAGGCCCTACACGACTGGCGCTAACCCACGACCACTGCTCTTCAGGATACTGAATTACAGGGACCGGGATGCGGTTCTGCGGGAAACGAGGCGCATGGGTGAAATACGCATTGACAATGCGTCCATCATGTTTTTCCCCGACTACACCATCCAGGTGCAACGCCAGAGACACGACTTCCTGGAAGTTAAGAGGAGGCTACGCACTGCAGGCCTCAAATACTCCCTACTCTTCCCTGCGAAGCTGAGAGTGGTAGCGGGAGACAACACCTACTTCTTCGGGACACCCGGGGAGGTCAGCGAGTGGCTGGACGGAGGCACGGACTCGGCGCCCAAGCACACTCGTGGGGGCGAGGCGAGGCCCAGGAGGCGAGGCCCACGTAACCGCCGGAGACGTGGAGCCCAACAGTCCCAGCGAGCGGATGAAGGATCGCGACACTCTCCCCCGCTGGATCAGATGCTCCAGGAACAGCGTGACGCACTGCGGAAAGTTTCCCAGCTCAGCAACCCGCTCTCCCAGGACTCGCACCCCGAGGACGGACAACAGACAGCGCCCAGCGACGATGATGAAGCCATCTACGGGATTCCGAACTCGCAGATCTCTGTAGACTTGCCGGTGGTCACGCCACAAACCTCTGATCTGGTCCACTGACTCCACTGGAGAAGTATGCACCATGGCCGCACAGGCGAGAGGGGAGAGGCGAAAGGCCATTGAGACGCTGCGACACAACAGACGCCAGGTATGACAAGGGGAGTGCCCCTCTCCCCCATGCCTACCGAACGGACAGTGGACCACAGGAACAGTGAGTACTGCATAAGTGGAGCTGGCGATTGGTGGGGTTGGGGTTGGCGGGGTTGCCCCCTGACCCGTACCAGTCCTTGGCCGTCTGCAGGTACAGCTAGAGGCCGGTAAAAGACTTGCAACTAGAGGCTCGGGGATGGAACTAGAATCCCTTTAACATACTTAACTTCCTCTTGGCCTCAACCGTGCTTATGCGCACTGCCCCTTAGACTGGAACTGTTGTCCCTCTCACTTGAGATTATGGACGGTGGCCCGTTTCGCCACTGCCCCTTTGGTATTTTAGTGGGTCACACCCACAGTTGGTTACTGTTATCTAATGTTTTTCCCCTACCCAATGTCTACCAGGACGATGCTAAGTGTACTACGGGGGGCGGAGATGGGCATGTTGAGATTGACTATGGGAGTGCCCCTAGCGGAGCCGCTGTCAGTGCGAAAGATGGGGAGAGGTACGCACCACTAACATGACTTCGATTAAAATATGCACTTGGAACATCAGGGGAATGCACACACCCGCGCGCAGATACCAAATATACTCCTACCTGAAGCGGCAGCAGGTGCAGATCGCACTCTTACAAGAGACACATCTATGCGGGGCGGAGGTGGTTGCACTAAGACGCAGGTGGAGGGGTCAACTGTACGCCACAGAATACTCCTCGTTTGCTCGTGGGACACTACTATGGGTTAGGCCGGGTACCCCTTTCACAATGACAGAAGTGATAACAGACCAGGGGGGGAGATATGTACTAGTGAGGGGTCGGTTGGACGGGCAGCCAGTGGTCCTGGCGTCCGTGTACTCTCCAAACACAGACCAGGGAAGCTTCCTGACACACCTCTCGGAGAAATTAGCGCCCTGGCATGGAGTCCCCTGGGTACTGGGAGGTGACTACAACGCAGTGCTAGACCCTGTACTGGACCGCTCGACCCCGCCCAGACCAGACGCCACGTCATTGGGGGCAACGAAGGCTTTCACAGGGTGGGCAATGCAGTGGGACCTCAGAGATGCATGGCGCGCACACCACCCAGACACCAGGGTATACTCATATTACTCGGGGGCACACGCGCTACATGTCCGCCTGGACAGATTCATGGTGACAACAGAAACGCTCCCACACATCACTGAGACACATTACCTCGGCCGGACACACTCAGACCATAACCCACACACGTTGGCGATAGCTTGGGAACGCCCACACCCGCCCATACCCACGTGGCGGTTGCAGCCCGCTCTGCTACTGGACGCCCCCTTCAGAGACGCCCTACAGGCCCGAGTGGCACAGTACTTCACCGACAACTCAGGCACGGCGTCCTCTCCAAGTGAGGAATGGGACGCCTTTAAAGTGGTGATACGAGGTCACTGCCTGGGCACACAAGGGAGCATACAGAAGAAATTAGAGGCAGATCTGAGCAGGGTGGAGGCGGACTTGCTCCGTTGGGAGCGGGAAGCAGTGGCCGGCACGGACGACAGGCTGCGGGAGGCCCGCGAGGAACATACGACACTACAAGAAAGGCTGAGGCACGTTAATTTTGCGGCCCACTCCGCGCGGGTGCACCAACACGGCGACAAGCCGGGGAGACTGCTGGCGTAGCTGGTCAAACAGGAATCCCGCACGGAACCGGTGTCCGCTATTAGGACAACTGGAGGGTAGATAGTATACACACAGAGCAAGATACACCAGGCGTTTGTGGGACACTATCAGACCCTATACAGGTCACAGACGAGGGTTTCCGCAGTCACAGTCGCGGATTTCCTCGCAGGTGTCCAACTGCCCTCCCTGACGGATGCGCAGCAGGAGGATCTTGGGGGACCATTCACCCAAGAGGAAATGCGAGAGGCTATCTTCGCATTGTCCAACGGCAAGTCTCCTGGCCCCGATGGCCTGCCTGCTGAGTTCTTCAAAGGCTTGCTCGGACGTATTGATCCCGGAGATGCTCAAGCTCTATACCCATGCGATCGAGGACTCGGCGCTCCCAAATTCACTAAACGAGGCGAACCTGGTTTCGCTGCTGAAGCCAGGCAGGGACGGCACGAATATGGGGTCATACAGGCCTTTAGCCATGTTAAACACGGATTACAAAATATTCACCTCCCTGCTGGCCCGCCGCCTGACCCTGGAGGTCCCGACCCTGGTTCACGCAGACCAGAACGGGTTCATGCCGGCTAGGAGCACCTCCCGTAACCTGCGTCGCCTCTTCAGAGTCCAGGAGGCGGCCACAACACACTGGCCGAGGTCGGGATGCCTCGTCTTGGACCTGGAGAAGGCCTTCGACTCAGTGGAATGGCCGTACCTGGGTGCGGTGTTGGGAAAACTCGGCGTAGGAGATGCCTTCATGGATATGGTCGGGCTGCTTTACCAGAGGCCTAGCGTCCGCGTGCGGACGGGCAGGTTGCTGTCAGAGGCGGTGCGGGTACGCAGGGGCACCAGACAAGGCTGCCCCCTGTCGCCCCTTCTATTCTCCATGGCCATCGAACCCCTGGCTGCCCTACTACGGGACAAAGGAGGGGATTGGGGGATCCCGCTGGCAGACGGGGTGCACACGGTCTCGTTATATGCAGACGACCTGTTACTCTATGTGCGAGACCTCACCGCGGTGCCTGCGATACTATCGGACATATTCCGGACCTTTGAGGAGGTATCGGGCCTCAGGGTCAACTGGACCAAATCCGGAGTATACGCCTTCAGCCCGGACCTGGAGGAATGCGAGGTGCACCTCGGTGGCGCCCGACTTACCTGGTACCCGACCACGTTCAAGTACCTCGGGCTGCATATTTACAGGGACCCGCAGGATATACTAGAAGGCAACCTGGTACGCGCCGTGTCCTCACTGAGGGCCCAGATGAACTTCTGGAAGACGCTGCCCTTGAATGTGCCCAGCCGGATCGCTCTGTCTAAAATGATTGCGCTACCGAGACTACTCTACCACTTTGCAAATATCCCGATGTATGTCCCCACGAGGATCTTCCGCGATCTTGAGTCGATGCTTCGCGGCTTAATTCGGAACACGGGGCGCCCACGAGTGGCCCTGGCGAAATTGTATTCCCCGACGGCGGAGGGAGGGATGGCGGTCCCCAATATGGAGCTGTACTACCTGGCAGCGCAGCTGCAATGGGTTACGTACTGGCTCAGCGACTCACACCTAGACGACACTGCCAACGCAGACTACCAATGGACGCATCAGCAGGTGTGCGCGCTGTTTCATCCACTGACCAAGGGACCTCGCCCTCTGCCCCTGCACATGGCCGTAGCCCGCAAATGCTTCCTCCGCTGCTTGAAGCTGACAAAGAATGTCAGACCTTACGCTCCCGCCCTTCCCCTGCTGGGCACCCCCCGGAGGAATGGGATGGTATCGTCGTGCAGCTTGGAACCCTGGATTGCTGCCGGGGTGGAGACGATGGGCGACTTATACGTGGACGGGGCCTTGCTCCCATTTGCGGAACTATCAGAGGGCACAGGCCTGCCGGCAGGACAATTCTTGCTCCACGCGTCAGTGGTGAGGACGTACATGGTATCCTGGGGAGGTATCCAGGAGGAGCCACCGCTCCACCACTTGATCCAATACCTGCACGTCATGGGCAGAGGTTCACATATCACGCACTGGCTGGCACAGGCGCTCCTCATACACACCCAGAGGTCCACACAGCAGATTAGGGACAAGTGGGCAATCCACAGAGGGAGAGATTGGACGGATAAAGAATGGAAACTGGTCTTGGCCAGCCCTGTGAATGTCCCGCGTAACTCCCGCTTCCACACCATTCAGCTGTACATATTACACCAGGCATATCTATCGCCAGACAGAATTAATAAATACTTCGCGATAGACACTGCAGCATGTCCCAGATGCGATCTGCTAGATGCTGACATCCTGCATATGCTTTGGGGCTGCCCGACACTGTCCAATTACTGGGGGGAGGTGACATCACTCCTGACACACAGCACAGGCCCGGGACTACCCAACAAGTGGGAGGCATGCGTTCTTGGGCTGTATAAGAGGACTAAACAGAACAAAACACAAGCCCGGTTCTGGGACCTAGGCCTTATCACAGCCAAGCGCCTGCTCACCAAGCATTGGAAAAGCAGAGTACCGCCAGCTCCCGCGCACTGGTATGCATCCTTTGTTAACTGGGCCAAAGCAGAGGGCACGGCACTGCGCGGGGAGGAGATAGCGGGTCTGAGACAGTTTCCCATTTCACACATCTGGGATGAAATCCTGGGGTCCCTGCAGGCAGAGGGTGTGGCCAGAGGAATCGCGCAGCGACAGCCGAGACGGGCAGGCCCCCCACGAGCGACAACATCATAGACAGGGCTGCACACCGCGCTCACCCCCCCCTCCCCTCCCCGAGGGCGACACCGACCCCCCGGCACGTACGCCGCGAACACAGTCGGCCACGCTAATGAGGGCTCTCCACCACGTAATGGCCTGAACGCTGCTCTCAACACCACAGCCCTGACACAGCCCACACGAGTACACTTCCCCCCCCCCTACTTCTGACCCCCTCTGCACATTCCCATGTTGAAGGTTTTGCATTCCTGTTCTTCCCAGCTACGGGAATACCCACTACCACATAGCGACAGACAGGCACCCCTGGCTAAACACATGGCAAAGAACACGGGAGCAGGTGGCACCCACCGAAAATGTCGTAGGGGCGACACATATGTTTGCCACACATGTCGTGCAACAAGCGGACAGCTGGTAGGACGCCACCGCTCACTGACCCTGTTCACCACCCGCTTTACAACTAACCACATGGGACAGCCGCAGCTCTCTCACTACACTGATGCGCTCCTAGCACATGCATAAGCAAGTTGAAGAGACATTGATGCCGCATGCACCGTAGGTGCATGGAGCTGCACTGACACCGTAGGCACACTGGGACGTACCGATGTGCACGGTACTGTTTATTTTTGTTGAAAAGTTATTGGTTCAATTATAAATAAAATGTAAAATGAGACGTCATTTACAGTGATGGCCGAGTGCTAAAAGCGCATGTTATGTATAATTTACTCGTGGCACGACACGCCGGACAGTGAACAGACCTATGCATAATGCCCTCCCCTGTAAACATCTGCCTCGACAATGCACAGAGTTTTTTTTGCAGCCAGCCCGCAGGGTTGTAGGCTTTGCTATATGTACTGCACTTTTTGACCAATAATAAACGTCGTCAAAAAAAAAAAAAAAAAAAAAAAACAGAATTGTATAGATGCTATGTACAGAAAGATCCGTAAAGAAATAGTAGCGATACATACCAGACAGAAAGCCGAAAAAGAAGCTGAGTCAGACAAGAATGACTCCTCGGAGGAGGAGGAGGTAGAAGCAGAGATTCCAGCAGAGACAGAAGATAGAATAGCGTACGTAGGTAGAGTGAAACTCCCTAAACAGTATTCTCTTGATAGACCTTTCGACAGACCCATTCGTGCAGAACACAAGAAACGTTACCTTTCCCCGATACCAGAGCAATGTTCTCTTGAACATATATTCCAAGTCACTGATAAAGTCCTGAAAGAAAGAATAGGTTATCATGAACTCACTACCTTACATGATCAGGAACTAGCCCGGTCAGCAGTCCAATGGGCCGGGGATGACAGTATATATAAAGATGATTTAGTAGTACAAACGTTTTTGAGTCTTACTCCAGAAGAACAGCGATTAGCTGGTATATACATGACCCAACATCTCATTACACAGTATGAAAACCAACAATCTGATCCAGGTCCATTGTATAATCTATTGCAAGACTTACTCCTGAGAAGATGGAGAGGTCTAGGTACCGATTTAATTGATATCATTCTAGAACAACGTCATAAATATAGAACTTTCCTGACTCCACGTCTTGTTTCCATTCCACCCCCAGTAAGACAACCATATCACCTAGACAGACAGAATCCCTTACGAGAAGTACATCCAATCCGGAAACCAGATGATACGCTTGAACGCGTATTTGTGTATACTCCTTTGACTAAAATTAAATTATTGGAAATGAAGAAAATTGTACCTTGTCACGATAAAGATCCCGCAGGTTTCCACCGTGAATTAAAAGACATGTTACTTATGGGCGATTACACGTATTCTGACATTCTTAAAATGTTAAAAGTATTGTTGCCAGCAGGGATTTACGAAAAACTGAAAGAAAAGGAATGGGAGGTGGGAGATAAAAAGATTATTTGGGCCGAATTAGAAGACGAAGAGAAGGGATGTACCCCAGGTTTAGGTCTTGGGGACAAAACTAAAGCATTGCCAGGATTGTTAGTACAGGTTTTGCCTAGATTATTGACAGTTAAAAAGGAAGATTGGGATGCAATCTCAGCCTGCAAACAGAAACAAGACGAAGACACTAGTGATTTTTATTCAAGATTCGAGAAATGTTTTATTATTAATAGTGGCCTGAAAACAAGTAGCGAATCATATCCACATCTTTTTGTGACCAAATTAGTTGAGAATTCCTTACCACAGGTTAAGAACAGAGTATTGAAAGTCGAAAGTACATGGCAAGCTAACACGCCTTCCCAAATGTTACAAATGTTACAGTACCACCAGAATAGAATCAGAGAGGAACACGATCATGAACAGAGACGCATGAAAGACACTAAAATGAAAGTACTAGTTGCCCAGTCTGTTCCAGCAGATGGTCAGAAGAGGGGTAACACTCAGAACACACAGACTAGTCATCCTACAGGTCCTGTTAAAGGAATTTGCAATTATTGCAAGCAGCCAGGTCACTTTATAAGTGATTGTGCCGTTCTCAGACACAATATTGCTACAGGTAAAACGAAAGAAAGACCACGTCAGCCTAGACCAGAATATGTTCAACAGAATATTCAACAGAATCCGCAACCTCCTCCACAACATGCACAGCAACAGACAGTAGCTGTACCCCAATCTCAACCCATTGCCGCGACACAACACGTCACACAGCAATTGTACCAGTATGCACAATCCGAGTATCCAGATTATCAGCAGTACACATGAAACAGCCTAGAGAGGGAGGTTGGCTTGCCCCTTATCGAGGTTCCTGTAGATCAAGATGGTCCCTATGTACATAGTCAGGTGTTAGGGAAAGACAGAAAATTTTTGATTGACACGGGGGCGAGCAGAACTACCATCAGTCATGACGAGGTCCCAGGGGCACCCCTCTCAGGCTCACAGAATGTTTCCCTTGGATTTTCAGGAAAGCCTATTGTTAACGAAGTATCACAGCCAGTTCCCCTTGCAGTTGGTCCATTGTCCCGTACTACAGATTTATTGCTTACGAAATCATGTCCTGAAAACTTACTTGGTATCAAAACACTGAAAGCTCTAGGAGCTGTTATATGTTGTTCCCCGGAAGGAGTGAGATTGTTCCTTCGTGATTTCAAGGGCCATTATGTGTTGAGAGATTTTGATGTCAGATTGAAAGATGTTCCACAGCATTTATGGGCGCAAGGTCCAACTGATGTAGGTTGTATGCATATTACTCCCTATCGTGTTACACTCAAGCAAGGTGTTGTACTGCCCCGAATCCGACAATACAAATTGCCCCCCGAGGCTGTAGCAGCCTTACTGCAAATTATTGATGAACTAATTGCCCAAGGAGTGGTTGTAGAAACCGACTCCAATGTATGTAATTCTCCTATCATTCCGATTCTCAAACGAACTGACCCAAATGCCCCTCCAGTTTATCGTTTGGTGATCGATCTTCGAGAGCTCAATAAATGCATTGTACCACAGTATCCAGTGGTCCCAGACATTTCATCCCTGTTGACTGCCATTGATTCCGAAGCAGCGTTCTTTACTGTAATTGACCTCAAGAACGCCTTCTTCAGCGTCCCCATTCATCCTGACAGCCAATACTTATTCAGATTCTGTTTAAATGGCCGATGCTTTAAATTTGCACGTGCACCTCAAGGGTTCACAGAAAGTCCTAGTATTTACAGCCAAGCTCTAAAACGACAACTAGACAGTATTCACATGCCTACTGACACTGCTCTACTACAGTATGTCGATGATCTACTGATCACAGCACGGACCGAACGTGACTGCGAGCGCGCGTCACTGACAGTCTTGTATTTCCTTGCCGAAAAGGGGCACAAGGTATCCCCTTCGAAGCTCCAATTCTGTGCCGAGCAAGTGGTATACCTTGGGCACTTGCTGTTCAAGAGGGGTAGACAGTTGACACCAGATCGTATCCAGTTAATTGCACATCTGCCACAACCCAAGACACAAAAGGAAGTACGGGCCTTTATTGGCCTCACTTCGTACTGCAGACAATGGATTCCCCAGTATGCATTTCTAGCCAAGCCCCTCTTACAGTTGACAACACAGGAGGCAGCGACTTCGACTGTCCTCCCTTGGACTCAGGAACATACACAAGCTTTTAATGACTTGAAGAAAGCCTTATGTCAAGCACCAGTTTTAGCGACACCATGTTACAGCAAACCTTTTACACTTTTTGTCACTGAACGCAATGGCACAGCGTTGTCCGTTCTCACACAAGATCAAGCAGGACACCACAAGCCTTGTGCTTATTTTTCAAGTACATTGGATCCAGTAGCCCAGGCTCTGCTTGTGTGCTTGAAATCAGTTTCAGCAACAGCTCTAGCTATCAGACAAAGCGATTCAATAGTATTAGGACATCCTTTGACAGTACAGGTTCCACATTCCGTAGAAGTACTTCTGAACCGTACACAGACTCAACACTTGACCATAGCACGACTGACAGGTTATGAATTGACACTGTTCCAGCCACACATTGAAATCAGACGCTACAACATACTCAATCCTGCCACATTGTTACCCTCGGGTACCCCAGATCCAGCACCACACGACTGTGTTGAAGTCATTAATACAGTGACGAAGCCCCGACAAGACTTGACAGATATTGCATTGACCGATCCAGACTTGACACTTTACGTGGATGGTTCATGTATGAGAACAAGTACAGGAGAATTAGTGGCCGCCTATGCAGTGACCACTGAAACTGAAGTCATAGAAACACACCATATTGACACACTATCTGCTCAAGCTGCAGAGCTCATTGCTCTGACCCAAGCATGTATAATAGCCAAGAACAAGAAAGTTAACATATACACAGATTCACAGTATGCATTCGGAGTCGTTCACGACTTCGGAGTTCTTTGGGAAGAGAGAGGTTTCTTAACTTCTCACGGTACCAAGATCCAGCATGGTCCCCTCATTCAAGCTCTGCTAGAAGCAATACACTTGCCTACAGCCATAGCCATCATGAAGTGCAAAGCACATACCAAAGTCATCGACATTATTTCCCAGGGTAACGACCTGGCTGATCGTACAGCCAGATTCACAGCTCAGACAGATATTCCGACTGAAATGACAAAGATTGATCCGACTACACCGACACATTGCCTGACAGTGAAAGACCCCATTCTAGATGTACTCGACATACAGACACATGCCACACCAGACGAAATTAAGAAATGGACTGAACAAGGAGGGATCCAGACAGATCAGGGATGGATGACAAAGGGTAGAGCCACATGGTTCCTCCCCGACTCTATGGTTCAAGTCATAATTAACACAGCACATAGTCCAGCACACTTAGGAGAGAAAGCCATGTTATACAGTTTACAGAATCTCTGGTACAACAAACATTTACGAGCAGCCGCAAAACAGAAAGGGCGTACTTGCATGATCTGTTGTCAGTTCAATCCAGGAAAAGGTGTCCCCGTGGAACAGGGTGGATTTCATCCTCCTGACCATCCTTTTGAAGTACTCCAGATGGATTATATCCAGATGGACAGATGCTGAGGATTTAAGTATGTCCTCGTAGTCGTATGTGCACTTTCCCGATGGACAGAAGCATATCCAGTCCCCGATTACACTGCTGCAACCACTGCCAAACAGCTGGTACGTGAGTTTTTCCCGCGGTACGGTTTGCCCAGTGTCGTGTACTCTGATAATGGACAGCCATTCTCGTCCGAGCTTATGAAGCAGGTGTCACTCCTGTTAGGTTACCAGTGGAAGTTCCATTGTGTCCGACATCCTGAAGCCGCAGGTCTCGTAGAGAGACATAATCAGACCCTGAAAACACGCCTAGCCAAAATATGTGCCGAGAAAGGTGTAGATTGGATAGTTGCCTTGCCAGTTGCACTCTTTTACATGCGAATGGTAGCTCATTCTAGGACAGGGCTATCCCCGTATGAGGTGGTCCTTGGAAGGCCTCCTAATATGTGGGGGACGCCTATGCTGACGGATTACTTGGCTGCATTGATGTCTGCACTACAATCTTGTCGTTCACAGGTCGTGGCTGCCTTTCCGGACAACACACAAGTAAAGCCACATGAAGTCCGCCCAGGAGACCTGATCCTCGTGAGAAACTTCGACCGGAAGAGTCCGCTGGAACCCAGATGGAAGCACCCGAAATTGGTTTTGTTATCTACAAGGACTGCAGTTAAAGTGGAGGGGAGGAAAGGATGGCTGCATTCGAGCCATGTTAAAAAAATTCACGGACTATTGCCAGACTCTCCCTTTAAGGACTGCCCACTTCCAGAGACTGATTCTAAACTCCCCCTGCTAGAGAAAACTCCCCAAGAGGAGTATCGTATGAAGTTGAGGTCTAGTAAGTCAGACAGTTTAATTGTTTAAGTCCCCTCCTGGGTGAAGCGGTTAGACAGGTTCCTGACATGTATAAGATAGACCCCACTAGTGAGAGAGATAGACAGGAGATCAAGAAACAAAAATATTGTAAAAATCTCCGAAGCCGTTGTGTTCTAACATTACTTTTTATGTTTTTTCTGAGTCTGACGATAATCTGCACGAGTTGGATGTTACATATGTTCTTTCCTATTGCACATTCTTTTTCTAATGACACTGCAGAGCACACGTTTAGTGAACTGCCCCCACATGAGCTTTCCTATCGTTTAGCGATGCGCAACAATACATTCATCCGTATGTTACACCATTCTCACCAGACAAGCAATGCCACTAATTGCTGGATATGTGGCCGACTCCCTCCCTATCAGAACTACAAGGGAGCTCTGCCCCTCTTTCCTTATCCGTTTACACATAATGGTTCGTGTGGTGCATGGTTTACTTTAATGTTTTCCCTAGATAGTAAGTCCCAGGTTTCCCAAGGCAATTGGATATGGCGGAACCTGAATACAGTCATGAATAGAATATGTTTCCCAGACCAGGAAGGTCTTCCCCAAAGGACAGGGACCGATCTAGAAAATGAAGTGTATGGATTAGGTAATTTTACACTTAACCTCATGATCCTGAACGTGCAGTCTGAGACTAATTCGGACTTGCCGTCTATTACAGTTTTACCAGTAAAAGGTAAATTATGCGTCAGAAAGAATGGTTCAGTACATCTAGGACACAGTGATTGTGATACTGTTGTCGAATTCAGTGATAAAGGCAAGTCTACTTTCAAAGCTTCCTGACATTCCTATTTCATTTGTGGTCAGACAGCCTATATACGTTTACCTCCAGACTGGGATGGTACTTGTTTTATTGCATTCCTACTGCCACCTGTTTTTCTAGCCCCATCTGACTATCACAGGAATTCTCGCCTCACTCACGTTAGACAGAAGAGAGATCTCCCAATAGTCGATCAGACTGAAACCACATGGGAACAATACACAGACTTCAATAAGGGATTCTTCCCTTATTTAGGCACTGTCTCCAATAGTAAACTTATACGCAAATTGACCAGAATCCTTGAAGCAGTAGTGAACGAAACTACTTCTGCCCTAGGTAACTTAACAGAGGAACAGTCTGCTATGAGACTTGTTGTTCTCCAAAATCGCCTTGTCCTTGACGTCATCCTGGCCGATAGGGGCGGGGCTTGTAGAGTCATCGGATCCAGTTGTTGCGTGTTTATTCCAAATAACTCGCCATCCGTGTATAAGGCCATAACTCGGCTTCATGAAATAGCTCACCTGATACACCAGAATCCAGGCTCCTGGACTTGGTCCGGTTGGTTCTGGAGTGTAGTATCTGCCTGGGGATGGAAGTTATTGTCATTCCTAGGAATAATATTGGTCATAGTATTCAGTTGTTGTCTCTGTCTGCAATGTGGGCCAGCGATTTGCGGCTTGTGCGCCACAGCTAGTATTCCCCATCCAAGTACACGTTCCCGTTCCCAAATAAAGAAAGATGAATAAATGATGCTTTACGAACAGATAGATGGTCTCATGAATATAGATATATCCTAAAGGGTGTAGTAGGGTCCAAGGAGGGAATGAGGTAATAGAAATTTTCAGGTAGCAAATGTGTCCCCCACTCGCACCCTATCCATGCACCCATGTTCCATGTATGTCGTGTAACTTCTGTTCTGTGTATGCTAGACAGACGCAAACACATTTGCGTCCATCCTTAACATGTAAGCTATCCAACCATACCAAGAAATCTCGTTAAATATGTTCCTAGGCATATGGTGCCACCGTCTTTACATGGTGCACTTCTGAAATTCGCACACGTTTTCTCCATGTTTCCTGGCCCAGTCGAGCTAGGCCCTTAAACGAGGCCTCTCTGCCTCATCTCTCCTGTCTCCGAAAGCTGTACGCATCCCTGACCTCTGCCTTACTTCCTGCCAGCGCAGCGGTGCCCGGCTCGGCCTGGATTGCCTGCCAAATTCATGTTTTACCTACAGTTATCTGCTCAGCCTCCTCGAAAGCACATTCCAGTCTAGTGAAATAGGTAAACAGCTTCCCGGCTGCAGAGCAAAGGGCTCGGCCTCTTCTGTCCTCCTTGCAAGTGATTTACTGGCTCCGTTACCATGGTAGGCCCATGGCTCCGCACGTTGCACCCAGACACGTATGCACGCACTAGCTTTCAGTATGGGATGGCCCCTGCCCGAGAGACCTTTTACTTCAGACACTACAAACATAAGATACTAGATATGTTATAGGTACAGGTTGCCCTGACACTCCAGACGCCAGTCTCCTCCACTAGTGCTAAAGTCAAAGCCCCCCAGTTTCACGTCATGCTAGTTGCGCGCGCATCCGGGTTAAGGGTTTCTGCTGATTCTGCAACTTTTCTCTATGCATCCACCCACATGTGACGTTTCTTGTGACGTTTCTCTGACATGTACAGTGCACGCCCATGTGTACGCCTCTTTTTCACGCCTCCTCTTACGCACATGTGTTCTTATCTCGCTCTTTTCACCTGTTACGCCTACTGTATTGGATTCAATTATGCTACTTTACTATATATAATGTGTAATGTTAATAAAACGTTGACTGTCCCTTCCCGAACCCTAGTGGTGACGGAACATGATATCCAACCTCGAGGTTCATTGTCCATTAAAGCCTGTATGACTCAGATACCACGGACTCTGCCTCTCATTTGAATGAGCTGTCTTGTAATGATAATCATGCGGAAAAACGTTTAGGTAAATTTATTTACCACAAAATTACCCCGGACTGAACAGAAGCATTCTTCAGCAGAAACAACCTACCACCGCGGGCAGCAAATTAGAGAGGATGGAGTTTTCTGAGATGGAGAGACCTGCCAAACAAACGAACTTTAAAGACAAAATGTGCATATTATTGACAAAGAAAAGATCTTTGATATTTTGTATTTTCATGTTGCTTGGTGTGATGACGTTTTTAAACTGGATATGTCTGCTTCACTTTTCAAGTGACATTCGCACCCACTACATAGCCTACACCTCCTCCTACTGCTTCCTTGCACTCTTTTCACCCTCTGCCTGAACATGAGTCCCCTAGAAGATTAGAGTTCATTAATAACTCTTTTGTTCAACTGTTACGCCAATTAGTAGTAAACACAACTAACCGCTGGGTGTGTGGTCTTATGCCACATATGAATGAATGGTTAGAGGTATTGCACTCGATTGTTTAGACTAAATTGCTTGTCCGATATGTGTGCTGCACTAGATTAGTGCCTGCTGAACTCCTGTAGAACAATGAATATGGCCTGGGATCACTAGATCACCAGGACTCTAGTGCGCACTACTAGTAAAAAAAAAAATCAAAATGAAATATTTTCAATACGTGTTTTCTCTTTTTTGCTTTATCATAAATTTAGTGAAGATTATTTGCATCCAATCAGTTTATACATAAACAATAAATAATCAAAAAATGAATGGCTTATACACATTTTGTGAATCAATCAATACACAACACAGTTATTTATACAACCCAATGCATTTCGTGTCACGGTCCAACGGCTCCTCCGGATCGAAAGATGCTATATGGGTTCCACCTCCAGCTTTCTCCGTGCTCCGGGAATAAATATCACAGAGCATGATAGTAAGCAGGCGAGGGATAAAAGGTCCGGGACTGGAAACGAGGGTAGACGAGGTTTCTGCAAAGACACAAAGAACACACAGTAAGAAGAGAATCCTATTCTTCCTGTTCCTTATGAAATCTCTCCCTGCTGACCTCTTTCCTACCTGATGCTTCTCAGGACCTCTCCCTTCTAAATACGAGATACTTTCTCTCAACACCCGATTTTTCTGGAAAACACAAGAATACACACACAGGGTTACATACACTTCCCTCCCGTAAATCTGACTATGAATCTTGGCGTGGTGTTCCTATACCTACCCGTTATTTTCCAGTCCCTTACTTTAAAAGGTTCTACTTTGGCGTAATGGTTATGGATACCAATGCCACAAAGTTCATTAGGAAACAAGGATTATAAAACGTTCGACTGCTCTGGTTTGATACCAAGTACCCTCTTCACCAGCTAATACGGATGGTATTTCTTGAAACACACCCCATCAGTTTTGCGACTCTTACCAGTCACTGGATCTGAAGAAGAAAATAAATGTTCTTCCGAAACATACCATGACACCCCGACCATGAGAGGGAGCAATCCTGCGTCTCTCACGTCGGACGAATTCGATCGGTTTCCAGAACAGATCTGCCGCTTGTCACTCGAGAGGGTGCAAATCCAGCGTCTCTCACGAGAACCCAAAATCCCACCACCAGTGAACAAACAATATTCAAAACAGTGCCGCACTCGGGAGGGGGAAATCCGGCGTCTCTCCGAATGCAAAAAGAAACGCGTTCAAACAAAGTTCCCGAAAATCACGAGAGGGTGCAATCCTGCGTCTCTCGGTTCGGGTAGATTCGATTTCCCAGGATAAGTAACCCCGCAGCCGCGGGTTACGGTAACACACTTTTGAGCACTAGTAATCCAGAAGACAGTCCCAGAAGCTTCCGACTCTGATCTCCGAAAAAACAAAATTACGTGCACCGCACTCCTGTTCTCACGGAGTTTTATGATCTCATTCCGACTCGATGCTCGCTGAGCTTTCTGGGAGTTGTAGTTTGACTATCACTGGGTAGGCACAGGTCGGATCCTGACAGTATGCCCCCCTCCACCGTGCCTCCTAGCGCCCGGCTTCCCGGGGTGTCTGCGATAGAATTCTCGAACGGCCCTAGGAGCATGAACCGCTGTACACGGTTCCCAGGAATCATCCTCAGGCTGGTATCCCTTCCATGAAATGAGAAACCACAGCGTGCCCTGGCGGAATCTCGAGTCCAGAATCCTCCGGACCTCGTACTCCAACTGATCATCCCTCAGAATAGGAGGAGCCGCTGACATTTTTGCCCTCCCTGCTGGCTTCAACAAGCTACAATGGAATACTGGATGAATTCTCAAGTGCACCGGAAGTTTGAGTTTGTATGCCACCCGGTTGACCTTCCGAAGTATAGTATAGGGCCCAATAAAACGAGGATGAAACACGCTGTGATAGCGGAACCGGATATTCTTAGTCGAGAGCCATACTCTGTCACCGACCTTGTATTCTGGCCCATCCTGTCGATGTTTGTCCGCCCATGCCTTGTAAGTTGTTTTCGATCGATTCAAGGTTTTCTGAATGACTTTGTGGATTTTGACCAACTCCTCCACATGTGCCGCCACAGAGGGATGATTCTGCACTTCACCCGGTATCACTATGGGCAAGGTCTTAGCATGAAACCCGTTGTTAGCCCTGAATGGTGTTTCCTGGATGGAGCTGTGCCAGGAGTTATTATAAGACAGTTCCGCCAGCCACAACATAGAGACCCATGATTTTTCCGCCTCCTTTGCATAACACCTCAGATATTTCTTGAGCGTTTGATTCATCCTCTCAGTTTGTCCATCCGATTGAGGATGGAAGCTGGTGGACAAGGCATCCTCCACATGTAGGGCTTTGCACCACATGTGCCAAAACCGGGCGATGAACTGGGGTCCCCTGTCAGATATGATGACTCGAGGAATACCGTGCAGACGCACCACTTGTGTCAACAGTAGATGTGCTGTTTGTTTGGCCGTTGGAAGATTGTGGCATGGTATGAAATGCGCCATTTTAGTAAGGCTATCCACTACTACTAATATAGCGCTGCAGTTTTGATCTTTCGGCAACCCCACTATGAAATCTACGCTGATGGTATGCCAGGGATGGGAAGGTGTTGGAAGTGGCATAAGTTTCCCTTTCGCCCTACACTGCTCCCCCTTGGCCCTTGCACACACCTCACACTGTCCTACCCAGTTCTCCACATCTTTGCCCATCCCCTCCCACCAAAAATGGCGTTGTATCAGGAGAAGTGTCTTCTTTATCCCTGTATGACCTGCCACTACTGCATTGTGACACCAATTAAAGGCTTGTAACCTGAGGGAATGCGTGGGTAGATATAGCTTTCCATTACATAAGGGCACCCCATGTGTCAAGGCTCGATTGGTATCTGAGTCGCCCAAGTGGACCACTGTATTGGACTTTTCTGCTTCACCACTTGAGACACAAACTGCTCTATTGCATTCGCACACAACACTTTCTCAGAGGGTTTGATGGCCTGTGCTTTTTGTATTGATGTTTCCTTTTCTGTCTGTCTTGACAGTGAGTCAGCCTTCTTATTGTCTGCCCCGGGACGGAACGTGACCACAAAGTCAAAACCCGCAAAAAACAACATCCACCTCATCTGCCTCTGTGATAAATGGCGAGCTGTTTTCATGTAGACCAAATTCCGGTGATCCGAATACACCGTGATGGAATGTCTCGCACCCCACAAATAATGCCTCCACTCCATGAAGGCCTTCTTTATGGCGAACAATTCCTTCTCCGCCACGGTATAATTGGCCTCAGCGGAGGACAGCTTTTTTGATAAAAAAGCCACTGGGTGCAATTGTCCAGTGTTCTTGTCCCTTTGCGAGAGGATAGCTCCGACCGCGGCATCCGAGGCATCCGCCTCTACCACAAACGGAACATCCATTTGAGGATGTTTCAAAATGGGAGCCGTACAGAACGCTTTTTTCAACTTGTTGAAAGCCACGTCCGCCTCGGTCGTCCATTCAAATGAAGTCCCTTTTCTTAACAATTGAGTAATCGGAGCAGCCACTGCTGAGAATTGTGCAATGAATCTTCGGTAATAGTTTGAGAAACCTAAGAAACATTGCACCTCCTTCACACTCTTGGGAGTTGGCCACTGCTGAACTGCCTCCACCTTGCGATCTGCCATGCGGAAACCCAAGGGGCTCAATATGACTCCCAAAAACTCCACCTCATCTACTCCGGACTCCCACTTGCGAAGTTTGCAATACAAGCTGTTGTCCAGTAGCCTCTTCAGAACCAAAATGACGTGACTAGCATGTTGATGAATAGACCTAGAATACACCAAGATGTCGTCGATGTATACGATGACAAACTGGTCTATATAATCCTTCAACACGTCATTTAAAAAGTACTGGAACGCCGCAGGGGCATTGCAAAGCCCGAACAGCATTACTAGGTACTCGAATAACCCGTATCGAGTCTTGAAGGCCGTTTTCCACTCATCCCCACTGCGGATCCTCACCAGATGGTACGCACCCCGGAGGTCCAACCGAGTGTAAATGTTGGCCTCCCTTACTTGGTCCAACAGTACAGGGATGAGTGGCAACGGATAACGATTCTTAATTGTCTGCCTATTCAACAGGTGGTAATCAATACAGGTACGTAGTTCCCCGTTGGCTTTGGCTATGAAAAACAGAGGTGAGGCCGCCGGGGACCGTGATGGACAAATAAACCCCATGGCACAAAACTCTCTCAAATACTCCTGCAGGTGTTTGGTTTCAGGCTCTGAAAGGGCGTATACTCTACATGAGGGTATTGCTGCTCCTTCCACCAGATCAATACGACAATCGTATTCCCGGTGAGGTGGTAAGGACGCAGCCTTGATTTCACTGAACACCTCACTATACTCTTCGTACTCTGAGGGGAGGCTAACATCTTTTTCAACAGCTGTCGCTACTTGGTACCCCTGTGATAGAGCAAGTAGATGATGGACCTTTTCCTTCATGCAGGTGGTTTGGCATTCTGCCGACTGAAAGCTGATGGTTTTCCGTTTCCCATCCATAGTAGGATTGTGCAGACCTAACCAAGGCATGCCTAGGATAACCTCATATTGAGGTGCTTCGATAATATTCAGCACTATAGTTTCTACATGTTCCATAGGATCTCCCGGGAGATGCAGCTCCACTTCCTCAGTGTGTTCTATTATAGGGCCGGACTTCAGCGGCGTGCCATCTACTGCCAGCACTCTCTCTGGTTTATGCATCGCCACCCTCACCAACCCCAAACGTGCTACCAACCCTTCATCTATGAAGTTTCCCGTGGCTCCAGAGTCCACCATACTATGTACTGGGTATAACTTCCCTCGCACTCGCAACAACATAGACAGGACGATGTGTGCTTCCGTTGTCATGGCGGAACCCCCCGCTAGCGACGGCAACCGCCACCCTTGCTCCTCAGGTTTTTCCTCCAGCACCAAGGATGCACTCTCTGAGTCCCCCCTTACCGCTGGAACAGCCTGGGTCCTTCCCATCGAATACGGATGGCCTTTCTTGGGTTTTACCGTACAATCTTTAACATAATGGCCCTTTTTTCCGCAATACATGCAGAGACCCAAGGTACGGCGGCTTTCTCTTTCTGCTCTCGATAAAGGAGCCCTAACAGCCCCCAGTTCCATAGGCTCGGCTCCACCCCCCTTCTCCTGGGGTATCCCACCTTCAACTTTCTTCTGACCCCCAAGGGGTTGATACCCTCGTCTCCGTTCACCCGCACGATCCGCTCGACGATGGTCAAGTCTCAGTGTCAGATTGATAAGATCAGTACAATTAGCAGGCTGAGGATCGATTTGCGCCAGAACATCCTTCAACTCGTCTGAAAGACCATGATAATATAAGGCCATTCTCTTCTCCTCTGGCCAAGCTGTTTCTGCTATCAGACGGTTGAAGGCGGTCATGTATGTAATTAAGTCATTCCGACCTTGTTTCAAATCTAGAATATCCGTGTCTGCACTTAGGGTTGTGGCTCTTCTATCGAAAACCCTTTCGAATTCTCTCCGAAATGCACCCCAATCTGATAGGAGAGGATCATCATTTTTCACTAAAGGCCCTGCCCAATTCGCCGCATCCCCTGTTAGATACGAAATATCAAAAGCTACTCTAGACATATTAGTGGGGAAAGACGCAGGGCGACATGAGAAATGTAACGTTATTTGCGTCAAAAAATTTTGGACAGATGTAGGACTACCAGAATATCTTTCCGGACTGGCCAACGGAATAGGCTGAGGGACTGTGACCTGAACCTGCTGCACACCTGCAGAAGTATTAAAGGGATTCCTGCCCTGTCTCTCTACCTGTTCCTTCAGAGCAGCAGCTTCTGCTCGTGAAGTAACTAATTCTTGTTGAACCAGCAACAAGGCGGCCATTACATCCGTCGATATCTGATGGAAACACTGGACCTTGCCGGATAGTTAATTATAAACTGGACAAACTGAAATATGGACTTGTCATTATGACTCTGCTTTTTCTTTGTGTTGGAAATATGCTACTGAGCCACCCCGAGACGCACCCACGGACCCTTCTGCTGCAACGCCTGCAAGTTCACCTGCATCCGGACCTGCACCACTCCAGCAGTGCCCAAGACCTCGACGAGCAACAGCAGCAGCCACCTGTGATGCATCCTGCTCAACACCCGCTCCGTCCACAGGCACGCCATCGAGATCTGGAACCTGCTAGACACCACAGCCCCAGACGTCGCCTTCTTCATGGAAACCAGGATGAACGCCTCCTCCGCACCTGACATCGCCATCGCCATCCCAGACAGCTACAAGATCATCCGAAGGGACCGCTTCAATCACACCGGAGGAGGCATCGCCATCGTCCACAGGAACACCATCCGCATCACGACCAACACAGATGACACCCTCGCTACCTCCGAGCACCTGCACTTCCAAGTCCACATCAACCCCAAGACCACCCTCAGAGGCACCCTCATCTACAGACCCCCTGGACAACGCACACAATTCAGCGAAGACATCGCCGACTTCATCAGCCCGCACGCCCTCTGCTCCGCTGACTACATCCTCCTCGGGGACCTCAACTTCCACCTGGAGAACAACAACGACCGCAACACCACCACCTGCTGGACAACCTCGCCAACCTGGGACTCAAGCAACTGGTGACCACCCCCACCCACTACGCCGGACACACACTCGACCCCGTCTTCTCATCCAGCAAGGACATCGCCTTCAACCACGCCACCGGACTCCACTGGACGGACCACAGCTGCGCCCACTTCAGATTCGCAAGGACCACAATCCACCACCACCAGCAACAGGCTGCACGCAGGAACTGGAACAGGATCACAGCCGACCAGCTCGCTTCCTCCCTGAGCACGAACCCTCCCACCAGCACAACGAACCCTAGCCAGGCGGCCACCAACCTCACGAAGTGGATCAACGACTGCGCAGACGAGCTCGCCCCCCTGAGGACCCCGCCCAGCAGACCCGGCAGCAAGAAAGCCCCATGGTTCACCGACGAACTCAAGAGCTCCAAGAAGAACTGCCGAGCCCTCGAGAGAACCTGGCGCAGAGGCCCAACACCGGGCAACATGACTGCCCTCAAGCTCGCCACCCGGAAACACCACCAACTCATCCGCGCCACCAAGAAAACTGCATTCAAGGAACAACTGGACAACAACGCACACAACAGCAAAGAACTCTTTAACATCGTCAAAGAGCTCTCCAACCCCAACGCCGGAAACAAAGACATCACCCCTTCGCAAGACCTCTGCAACTCCCTCGCCTCCTACTTCCACAACAAGATCGTGGACATACACAACAGCTTCAGCACTCAACCGACGAGCACCACGACCGAACCACCGCCCCCCACCACCACCCTCCGCTCCTGGACTCCGATCAGCACCGAAGACACCGTCCGCACGATGAACTCCATCCACTCCGGATCTCCAACCGACCCCTGCCCTCACCACGTCTTCAACAAGGCCGACGCTATCATCGCACCCCACCTGCGGGACATCATCAACACCTCCTTCGACACCGCTACCTTCCCGGAGAGCTGGAAGCACGCCGAACTCGGCGCTCTACTCAAGAAGCCATCGGCTGACCCCACCGACCTCAAGAACTACCGCCCCATCTCGCTGCTCCCGTTTCCTGCAAAAGTCATCGAGAAGACCGTCAACAAGCAGCTGGCCGCCTTCCTCGAGACAAACGGCTCCCTCGACCCCTCGCAGTCTGGCTTCCGGGCCAACCACAGCACCGAGACCGCCCTGATCGCAGTCACCGATGACATTCGAGCGCTGCTCGACAACGGGGAAACAGCGGCCCTCATCCTCCTCGACCTCTCCACTGCCTTCGACACTGTCTGCCATCGTACCCTAGTACAACGCCTCAGCAACGTCGGAGTCCAGGAGAAGGCACTGGAGTGGATCATCTCCTTCCTCGCCGGAAGGAGACAGAGAGTCCGCCTCCCCCGTTCAGATCTGAAGCCACCGAAGTCATCTGCTGCGTCCCTCAAGGCTCCTCGCTCAGTCCAACCCTCTTCAACATCTACATGAGCCCCCTCGCAGACATCGCACGCCAGCACAACCTCAACATCATCTCCTACGCCGACGACACCCAGTTGATCCTCTCCCTTACCAACGACCCCGCCACCGCCAGAGCCAACCTTCACGAAGGGATGAAAGAGGTAGCCGAATGGATGAAGAACAGCCGCCTGAAACTGAACTCGGACAAGACGGAAGTCCTCATCCTGGGATCCTCACCCTCCGCCTGGGATGACTCCTGGTGGCCCCCCGCCCTAGGCAGCGCACCCAAACCAACAGACCACGCACGCAACCTGGGCTTCATCTTGGACTCCTCCCTCTCCATGACCAGACAAGTCAACGCCGTCTCCTCGTCGTGCTTCAATATCCTGCGCATGCTACGTAAGATCTTCCGGTGGATCCCCACCGAGACCAGGAAGACGGTCACCCAGGCCCTCGTCACCAGCCGTCTGGACTACGGCAACACCCTCTACGCCAGAACCACCTCCAAACTCGAGAAGAGACTCCAGCGGATCCAGAAGGCCTCAGCATGACTCATCCTGGACATCCCCCGTCGCAGCCACATCTCCGGACACCTGAGAGATCTGCATTGGCTCCCGGTCAACAAGAGAATCACCTTCCGTCTCCTCACCCATGCACACAAAGCCCTACAGAGCCAAGGCCCAGGATGCCTCAACAGCCGCCTCAACTTCTACGCTCCCAAACGCCAGCTCCGTTCGACCGGCCCTCCCTCGCCTCCGTCCCCCGCATCCGCAGAGCCACCACAGGGGGACGGTCCTTCTCCTACCTCGCCGCCAAGACATGGAACTCCCTCCCCACCCACCTCCGCCTGACCCAGGACCACCTCGCCTTCAGTAGGCAACCAAGACCTGGCTGTTCGAGCAGTAGCTGATCCCCCCCCCCCACAGCGCCTTGAGACCCTCTGGGTAAGTAGTGCGCTATATAAATACGATGATTGATTGATTGATTGAATGATCTACTGTAAAACAAGGAATGTTTGCCTAGGGCATGATAAACGGTATAAAAGGTCTGTGAGGAGACCATTCAGGAGGCTGCCTCATTCAGTTGCTTTAAGTGTGACTGGGCGACGTAGCCTCTCAATTAATTGTAATAAAGATGTCGTTTCATATTTCAGATTCTCTGTTGATTTCTTTGCTGCTTCTGAATGAAGTACTTATTGGTAAGATCCCAGAGAAGTATTCAGAATTTTCAGGTACTACACCTGGACGGCTGCCTGTGCGCTGTGATCGCACCTGGCCGCCCGCTGTGCCCTCTGACCTCAGGAAGAGGCCGAGCTGCATAACCAAAGGACTCGCCACCTCTACAGCCCGTATTGGAGGTCTCTGTGCCGTGCCCCGCCATCTGGAAGCCACCCGCTGTCCACAGACCCCAAGGTACGTCTGACCTCAGAAGCGCTCTACGACGCGTCCGCCTGCCTGGCCCAGGAGCGGGCGTCGCACATTTCCCAGGACGAACTGCACACTACGGGCTCGGGGCCCGCAACGTTTTCTTTCCCCGTTATTCACTATGCGCCCCCACCGTGCCCGGTACGCCGATCTGCTACCAGGACCGCTGGTAGAATTCGGCACGTACCCGGGAAAGCTCCCCCCCCTCTTCGCATCAGCGTACGAGTTGCAACAGCCCAGTACGACTCGTACCCGCCTCTAACATCAGCAGCGCTGTACGCGGCGTACCGCGGGAAGCGTGAGAGTAAGCAGAACTTCACTCCCCGGCCCGTACGACGTGCAGGGAAGTTCGTTAAGCATACAGCCGGTACGGTCCATGCCCCTGTGCCTGGATAAGGTACCCACAGTGTGTAAAAGTATATTAAGACAAACAAGGACTACAGCGAAGCAAATTTACAAATTGAGAAGAACACTTGCCATTGTTTCACATCTTGTGGCCAAAGCTAAAATGTTAACATAGGTTTGTAATATTTTGCCTGCAATATATATATATATATATATATATATATATATATATATATATTTTTACATAAAGTATTCATATTTTCACATAACCAATGACTGGTGTCCATTTGTGGGGAGATTATTGTATTTACTGTGTGTACCTACAAATGCTTAACCATTAATGCCTGAAGATTAGCCTTGGCTGCTCACGCCACGCACCTAGAGGGTGAGCAAGGGTAATTCTGAAGGGGTCATCCTGCGCCCTGACTTAGAGGAGAGGGTCCCTGCTTGTCACAAGTGAATACTTGCGCCAACCAGAGACCCCCAATTCTAACATTGCTGGCAGCAGTGAGGATTTGCGAATTTATTTTTGTAGTTAACATACAGTGAATTATTGATCACCACATAGCGTACGCAGCAACAGATTTCTGTTTTTTTAATTTTGTTGAGAACTCTTTTAAAGCCATGCCTGGCTCACTCCCTGCTGGAAGAGCACCCTCTGAGATCTCTGGAATTGAAGATGTAGATTGGGAACACAGAGGACTGGAGGGCTACACAGTAGAGCAATTGAGAGGCTACTGCCAAAAGTTCAGAGTTGCACACACAGGGTGCAAAAAGAAAGCCTAATACATCAAGGCGCTGAGAGCCTGGAAGGAGTCAAGAGAGCCACAGAATGCGGTGGAAGTCATACCACCAGATGGCATTGTGGATCCCAGCAGAGGCCTGTCACCAGAGGAGCTGGCAGACAGGGCAGCAGACAGGGCACATGCAATGGAGATGGCAAAGTTTACTAGACAAATGGAAATGGAGAAGCAAAAATTGGCAATGGAAGCGCAACAATGCCAAATGGATCATGACATGAGATTGAAGGAGTTGGAGCTGAAAGCGAAAAGTTTGGAAACAACTCCTCCGGGTGGCAGCACAACACCGGTGCAGGTAGAGTCCAGGGTGTACATACCCAAAGATGCAGTAAAGGAATACTTTAAGGGGAATGACATAGGGCAGTGGTTTAGGGCTTACGAAGTAGCCATGTCCTCCCACCGGGTCCCTGACAAGGATTGGGGAGCGGGGTTGTGGGGGAGGTTCCTTAGCGAAGGGCGGGACACCCTACTAGAATTGCCCCCTGCAGAACACAATTCCTATTCCTGCATGAAAGATGCCTTAATGACCAGGTTTGGGTTAACTCCTGAAATGTATAGACAGAGGTTCAGGGGTTGTACTAAGTTTCCTGTGAGTAAGTATGTGGAGTATGTAACATTTTCCGCAGAGCACTGGATGGATGGGTAAAGGGTAGTAAAGTGAATGATTTTCAAGGGCTTCTTGATTTAATGGCCTGAGAGCACTTGTCGCTTAATTGTTTTCCTGAGCTACGCCAGCACCTGATTGACAGCAGGCTGTCCAACCCGAGGAAGCTTGCTGAGGAGGCGGACCTTTGGCTCAGCACCAGGGTCCACAAGGGTCCAGTGGGAGACTCAGCCAGAGGTGGGCAGGGTCCCCAGCAGAAGAGTGGGGGGGACAGGGGTAAACAGAAAGGGTTCCATAAAGGGCCCCAAAGTAACCCCCAAGGGAACCAGGGGAAATCTTCTCAACCTCCCCCACCCCCGAAGCAGACAATTGTTACAGATGTGGTGACCCGGGTCACATTGCCTCTGACCCTAAGTGTCGCCTGTTTGGTAAACCAGCACCCACTGGTGCTCCACCCCGGCAAATGGCTAGTGTTAATTTTGGGGAGGAAGTAGCAGTCCCAAGGGGTGGAGATCCTGTCCAGATGACCCTAGTCTCTTTAGGAGACAGTGAAATGGTCCCTGAGAACTACCTGCCCGCTAACACTAAGAAATATAGAGAGAAGGCGCAGGGGGCGCGGGAAACCGGCCCCCGGAGTTCACACGGTCAAGGAGTAAGCAGACCTTGAGGGGAACAGATTGCTGAACTGGGGGACCTGCCTGAGCTGACCCATTGGCAGCGAGAAGGAGGCCCCTCCAGGGAGGAATTCTGCAGGGAGCAGAAAGAATGCTCTTCTCTCGTGGGTATGCGGCAGCAGGCTGCAGACCAGGCCAAAGGTGTTCAGTCTGGAACACATTATGTGTACTGGGAGAATGACCTCCTGTATTCAGAGCCTAAGGCTGCTGAACCTGGGTCAGCCCGTGTGCTGGTGGTACCCCAGAAATTCAGAGCCTTCCTACTGGGCTGGCTCATGATGTGCCTTTAGCAGGACATTTGGGGATGGACAAGACCTATGACAGGCTTGTCACCCACTTTTATTGGCCCCCAAATGCACAGGAGCTCAGATGCTTACTGTAGGACCTGTCAGACTTGCCAGGCAAGTAGTAAGAGCGGAGGGAAGCACAAGGCTCCTCTGCAACCCTTCCCCGTGGTCAGTACTCCATTCCAGTGCGTGGGTATTGACATTGTAGGGCCTCTGGACCCCAAGACAGCCATGGGCAACTGGTTCATCCTGGTCTTGGTGGACCATGCCACCCGGTACCCTGAAGCCATCCCTCCCTCACCAAAGACCCAAACACCGCCAAAACCAATCTACACGAAGGAATGAAAGAATTAGCCGAATGGATGAAGAACAGCTGTTTAAAACTTAAAACTTAACTCAGACAAAACGGAAGCCCACATCTTAGGATCATCCCCCTCTGCCTGGGACGACTCATGGTGGCCACCGGCCCTGGGTCCAGCACCCATACCTACAGATCACGCACATAACTGTCAGGACTGAGAGCAGCGCAAGAATACGCAAGCGCCACTAACCTTACTCTGATGGCCAGCAGAGACGATAGACGATAGTCCTTCCAACTCCGCTCCGCACAAAACCCTACAATGGAATATACCCACTGTTTGAGCCTGTACGAATAGGGGCCGGGAGGTAGATTGACATCGGGGAATGGCACGTCAGGTATCGTCTGGTCGTTACACCATGAGGTTACTGGTACAGGGACACTGCAGGCAGAGGAGGAGACAGAGAACAAAAGATTAGTTCTGCAGCAGAACTTACGGGAACCCAGGATTCTCCCCCAGTTTTCCCTACTCACCAGTTTATCCACCCCAAGTATCCTTAAAGGAATTCTCAGCAAAGAACCAAAGTAATAGTTTAACCAGAAGCACTGAGGAGTTAACGTCACTCCTCTGTCTACCAGGTCGTAACCACAAAATACTTCTTTGAATTACGAACTACAAACGTGGAAGCACCACGTTACTAGAACCACAATCCTCCTTGTGGAACCAAGTATAACAAGTATCAGATAAAGTCAGTAGCCACTGACAACGAGCTCAATTTTTCCCCGCAAAGTAAACAAGAAATGGCGGCGGCTTTGATACCGCTTGTTAGACGGACCGGGAGGGTCGGCCGAGGATAAGGGGAGAGGTCTCCGGGGAGAGCCGTCTCCAGCGATCGTACAGACAAGTAACTTCCCCCCCACAGACGGACACCACACCAGGATAAGGTTCAACGATACTTTATAAGCAATTCTTTAAGTACGGTAAAATGATACAAGGAGGTCTGGACTCAGGGGTCCCCTCGATTCTGGTCTCTGGATTGGGAAAAGGGTAGCGGGACAGTCTTGTTACCAATAGATGAAATAGCTCTCAATCCTCGAGCTCGGCGTTCTAGATGATCGGGCCGCGGCGGAGCCAGCAGGTCCCGAGATGGATGACGGAAGCGACGGTCCGCGGCGGAGCCAGCAGGTCCCGATGAAGATGGTAGTTACAAACGGTCCGCGGCCACGCCAGCAGGTCCCGACGACGATGAAGGTTTACGAAGGTTGCGGCAGCGCCAGCAGGCAGGACGATAGTTCGCAGGGCAGAGCTACGGCAGCGCCAGTAGTCCGTCAAGGATGAGTTCTTCTCTGCGTCTCTCGACTCCAGGATACAACTGCCTTCCTGCTCTGGAGCTGCCCCAGTTATAGGGCTGGTGCCCTTTGATGTCCGGACCCTCGCACTTGGAGGTCGGGGGGTCCGGGATGAGGGAGTCCAGACACCCAGCAGGGGGGTGGAGCCAGCGCCCGGGGAGGTTGTGGGCGAGCGGCACCTGGCGGGGGAGAGCCATCGACACCTCTTTCTCCCATTGACCTGCCAAGTAGTCCGCTCACCTCCTGGGTGGATGGTGGTGCCGGGATGTCTGAGGCCTGGCCAGGCCCAGGGTTAGGGTCGATCGGAGGCCACGCGGCCTCGTGGTGTAGTGTCCAAGATGGCGCTCAGGTTGGGCGCGCGGGCCAGAAGTGGATCGGGCCCACGAGGTCGATATGTTCAGAAGCAGGGGTCCCGGAGGGGACGGAAACCGGGAAGTGGTGGTGTGGGACACTTGAGGGACCGGGCTCGGGCCTGGTCGGGCAGAGGGGGAGTGGCCCTTCATGTGGCCTGTCCAACATGCGTCCCCCCCAGCTGAAGGCGGGGAGAGTCACCCATCCTCTTGGGGACTCTCCTCGTCGAGGCGGAAAAAGCGTGACAGGCCATCCGCGTTGGCGTGATCTGGCCCACGCCGGTGTTCCACAGTGAAGTCCATCCCTTGTAGGGAGATGGACCAACGTAGTAGTTTTGGGTTCTCCCCCCGCATCTGCATCAGCCACTGCAGGGGACGATGGTCGGTCTGCACCCGGAAGTGTGTGCCAAAGAGATAGGGCCGGAGCTTTTTGAGGGCCCATACCACGGCGAAGGCCTCCCTCTCGATGGTGCTCCAGCGTTGTTCTCGAGGTAGGAGTCGCCTGCTGATGAAGGCCACTGGCTGATCAAGGCCTTCGGGGTTCAATTGAGACAGGACCGCCCCAATGCCGTGGTCGGAGGCATCCGTCTGGACGACGAATTCCCGGCTGTAGTCGGGGGCCTGGAGCACAGGGGCGGAGCACATGGCGGCCTTCAGTTGTTCGAAGGCTGTTTGACACTCGGGGGTCCAGTTGACCTTCTTTGGCTGATTTTTGGACGTGAGTTCTGTGAGGGGCCCCACTATGGTACCATAGTCCTTCACAAACCGTCGGTAATAGCCCGTGAGTCCCAGAAAGGCGCGTACCTCGGTCTGGGTGATGGGGGGTTGCCAGGACTGGATGGCGGCAATCTTGAGCTGCAGAGGGGCCACCAGGCCGCTTCCCACCTGGTGTCCGAGGTAGGTTACGGACCCCTGACCAATTTGGCATTTGCTGGCCTTGATCGTGAGGCCAGCCCGCTGAAGGGCCTGTAGCACCGCTCGGAGGTGGTGGAGGTGGTCGGACCAATGGTGGCTGTATACAGCGATGTCGTCTAGGTAGGCGGCGCTGAATCCTTCGAGCCCGGCCAAGACCTGATTGACGAGCCGCTGAAATGTTGCTGGAGCATTCTTCATGCCGAAGGGCATGACCTTGAAATGATAATGGCCATCAGGAGTGGAAAATGCAGATCGTTCTTGGGCCCGGGGTGTGAGGCCGATCTGCCAGTAGCCCGCCGTCAGGTCGAAAATGCTGAGGTAGCGGGCAGCTCCCATGCGGTCGATTAGCTCGTCTGCCCGGGGGATGGGGTGTGCGTCCGTTCTGGTGACCGCATTCAAGCCCCGGTAGTCGACGCAGAACCGGAGTTCCGGTGTGGTGCCGGGAGTAGCTGCTTTGGGGACCAGTACTACTGGGCTGGCCCAGGGGCTGTCTGAGGGCTCAATGACCCCGAGCGTGAGCATTTTGGTTACTTCTTCCTGGATGCAGGCCCGTACCCGATCTGGTACGCGGTAGGCCCGGTGGCGGATAGGGGGGCTGTCCCCCGTGTCCACGTCGTGCACACACCAGGAAGTGACACCTGGGGTGAGGGAAAATAGGCTGGCGAACTGCAACAGAAGGTCTCGACATTCTTGGCGTTGTCCCAGGGTGAGGGCCTCCGAGAGTCGGACCCCATCCATGGAGCCGTCTTTCTCCCGAGTCTTTAGGAGGTCAGGGAGGGGTTCGGAGTCTTCTTCGGCTCCATTGTCTGTGGCCATCAGGAGGCTGAGTTCTGAACGCACGAAGTGGGGTTTCAGCCTATTAGCGTGGAGGACCCGGAGGGGGTTCCGTGAAGATTCCATGTCGATGAGATAGGTGACAGGACCCTTGCGCTCGACTACTTTGAAGGGCCCCGTCCACTTGTCTTGCAGGGCGCAGGGTTCGGTGGGGGACATCACCCATACTTGTTGTCCGGGTTCAAATTCGATGGAGGAGGCATTTTGGTCATACCACTTTTTCATGTCCTCTTGACTGGCCTCCAAGTTTGCTTTTGCCAGCTCTCTGAACCGTCGGGTCTGGTTGCGGAGGGTTAGGAGGTATTTGAAGACATCTGGAGGGTTCTTTAGAGGGGGCATTTCCCAGCCTTCCTTGACTAGACTGAGCGGCCCCCGTACGGGGTGTCCATACAATAATTCAAACGGGCTGAAGCCGAGGGACTTCTGGGGGACCTCTCGATATGCGAAGAGGAGGCACGGCAGCAGCACATCCCACTGGCGACGGAGGGGCTCTTCCAACCCCCCAATCATCCCTTTGAGCGTGCGGTTGAACCGCTCAACGAGTCCGTTTCCTTGAGGGTGATAGGGGGTCGTGAATCGGTAGGTGACCCCACACTGTTGCCAGAGGGACTTCATATATTTGGAAATAAAGTTCGTGCCTCTGTCGCTGACGACTTCTCGGGTGAAGCCCACTCGGGAGAAGATCCCCATCAGGGCCCGGCCGACTACCGGGGCTGTCACAGTTCGCAGGGGAACAGCCTCGGGGTAGCGGGTGGCGTGGTCCACCAGTACCAGGATGAACCGATGTCCTTGTTTTGTACTGGGGTCCAGGGGCCCCACAATGTCTATCCCGACCCTCTCGAACGGGGTGGTGACCACTGGAAATGGTTGCAGGGGGGCTTTTAGTTTGCGGCCGCTCTTTCCACTGGCTTGGCACGTGGGGCAAGATCGGCAATGCTGGAGTACATCATTCCTCATTTTAGGCCAGAAGAAGTGGGTCACTAGGCGGCTGTAAGTTTTATCCTGACCCAGGTGTCCAGCCAGAGGGACATCGTGGGCCAGATTTAGCAGGAAGTCTCTAAAACGGAGGGGCACCACTAGCACTCGGCTGGCCCCCAACTCCGCGATCCTTTGTTCACTGTATAGCAGATCATTGTCCCAATAGATCCAATGGGTTCCGGAGGTATCCCCTGCGCTCTGGGCGAGGGCTTGTTGGCGGAGTCCCTCGAGGGAGGGACAGGTCTTCTGCTCTTGGCGAAACTGCTCCTGTGTGGGCCCCCCCCTCTTGATGCCACTGGTCGAGGCCAGCGAGGTCCGGAGGTTGAGCTGGTTCTGGGGGGACAGCACGGTCGGTGTCTTCGACTGGAGCGACCGGGGGAGGAGGCGCCGGCCATTCGGGTTCCTCTGGTCGGGGATTGGCACGGGCGGCCATGGACCGGGTGGTGACGCACGCCCAGTCTGGGATGCCTAACATCCCCAGGTGTTCTCTTCGTTCTACGGCTGCCCACGGAGAGCTTTCAAGGTCATTTCCCAGGAGGCAGTCTACGGGGGCATCATCTCGGACCGTCACCTTCAACATGCCGGAGACCCCTCCCCATTCGAAAGGGACGCAGGCCATCCGACACAGACTCTCCGAGCTATCAGCTGAACGGACAGGGCAGAGAATGTTCGGTAGGAACTGTTCTGGGGTCACCAGGTGACAGCGGACGGCTGTTACACTGGCCCCGGTGTCACGGAGGGCTTCGGCCTGGCGTCCATTGATGCTCACCCATTGGCTGTACTTCCGGGTGTTAGCGGGTAGGGGGACCCGCGGGACCATGTCTTTCCACCCTAAGCATGCTAGAGCCATGGCGGCTGGCTCCCATTCTTGATGCTCTTGCTCATATTCTTCCTGCTCCTCGGAAATCTGTTCTTCCCCCAGGGCAGCAGCAGCCACCTGGCGGGGTCTTGGGCTCTGGTACTGTGGGCAATTTGGGTCGTTTGCATAGTGGCCGACTCGTTGGCATCGGTGACACGTGACATTGGCTCTGTATCCCGGTCGCGCCGGGGTGCTGCCCCGGTTGGCCGGGGGGGTGGTGCTGGTAGCGGGGGCGGCCGGAGCGTTGTCTCTTCCTCGTCCTTGGCCCCCTCCCCCTCCTCGGGGACGGTGCTGACCGTTGTTGTTCCGGTTCTGTTCATAGGATCCATTTCGGCCCACTCTGGTGATTTCCCACCGGTCAGCCTCGGCTGCGAGCTGCCGTGGATCAGTCAATTTGCTGTCGAGGAGGTGTTGCCGGAGCTCGATGAAGCAATTGTTTGATAGATGCTCCCACACCATGAGATTGAAGAGTTGTTCGTAAGTTGTGACATTGCTTCCTTTGATCCAGCCCTCGAAGGCTCGGCTAAAATAGTTCACGTAGTCCACCCAAGTTGTACCCGGGATGCGGGTGCAGTCTCGGAACCTCTGACGGTACATCTCGGGTGTGAGCCCATAGCGGGTGAGGAGGGCAGCTTTCATGTGGTCATAGGAGGTCATCAGATGGTCCGGGAGCTGTAGCAGGGCGTCGCGGCCCTCATTGAGGAATCTCCCCCATAGACCGGCTCCCCAGTCGTTTCGATCGATCCGGTGGGCGGTCATAGCGATTTCGTAGGCCTTGAACCATTGCTGGATGTCGTCCTCTCGGAAGTATTCTCGAACGACATCCTTGGGGATGTGTACCTTCTTATCTGTTGTCCCTGGGTGCGGGGTTGCTCGGGCACCCCTAATTCTTTGTTCTGCTTGCGTAAGTCTATTTCAGCTAATTTGCGCTCGTGTTCATATGCCAGTCTTTTTTCCTCGAGCTCTCTTTGTCTCTGTTTTTCCTCTCTTTCTTCTCGGAGACGCAGATGCTCTAAGCTCAGTTTTTGTTCGGCCAACTTAAGTTCACCATCCATTTTGAGCCGGGCCATTTCTAGTTCATGTAGTCGTGTTCTTTCTCGTTCCTGGATCTCGTCTTGCGAGAGACCCGTTCTTCGCTCTTCGGGGGCCGTGGTGTTTTTTTCTACTGCTGCGATATTTTGGTCGGTGGTTCCGACGGCCCCGGTTTCTGCCCAGGACTCTAGGGCATGCTTGAAATCGTCTTTGGTACTTAGACCGGTGGTAGCGATACCTAGTTCGATGCAGAATTGTTTTAATTCACGATGGCTGTATTCTTCCAATTTCTCCATCTGAAACTTCTCGGTGGATCCGCTTTCTTTGGTTGTCATCGTGATTTCGTCGTGGGGTGAGCTACTTTTTGTACGATTATGCGGTGATTCGGATCGCGCCGCTGGCCACCAATGTTAGACGGACCGGGAGGGTCGGCCGAGGATAAGGGGAGAGGTCTCCGGGGAGAGCCGTCTCCAGCGATCGTACAGACAAGTAACTTCCCCCCCACAGACGGACACCACACCAGGATAAGGTTCAACGATACTTTATAAGCAATTCTTTAAGTACGGTAAAATGATACAAGGAGGTCTGGACTCAGGGGTCCCCTCGATTCTGGTCTCTGGATTGGGAAAAGGGTAGCGGGACAGTCTTGTTACCAATAGATGAAATAGCTCTCAATCCTCGAGCTCGGCGTTCTAGATGATCGGGCCGCGGCGGAGCCAGCAGGTCCCGAGATGGATGACGGAAGCGACGGTCCGCGGCGGAGCCAGCAGGTCCCGATGAAGATGGTAGTTACAAACGGTCCGCGGCCACGCCAGCAGGTCCCAACGACGATGAAGGTTTACGAAGGTTGCGGCAGCGCCAGCAGGCAGGACGATAGTTCGCAGGGCAGAGCTACGGCAGCGCCAGTAGTCCGTCAAGGATGAGTTCTTCTCTGCGTCTCTCGACTCCAGGATACAACTGCCTTCCTGCTCTGGAGCTGCCCCAGTTATAGGGCTGGTGCCCTTTGATGTCCGGACCCTCGCACTTGGAGGTCGGGGGGTCCGGGATGAGGGAGTCCAGACACCCAGCAGGGGGGTGGAGCCAGCGCCCGGGGAGGTTGTGGGCGAGCGGCACCTGGCGGGGGAGAGCCATCGACACCTCTTTCTCCCATTGACCTGCCAAGTAGTCCGCTCACCTCCTGGGTGGATGGTGGTGCCGGGATGTCTGAGGCCTGGCCAGGCCCAGGGTTAGGGTCGATCGGAGGCCACGCGGCCTCGTGGTGTAGTGTCCAAGATGGCGCCCAGGTTGGGCGCGCGGGCCAGAAGTGGATCGGGCCCACGAGGTCGATATGTTCAGAAGCAGGGGTCCCGGAGGGGACGGAAACCGGGAAGTGGTGGTGTGGGACACTTGAGGGACCGGGCTCGGGCCTGGTCGGGCAGAGGGGGAGTGGCCCTTCATGTGGCCTGTCCAACACCGCTGTAAACAGAAAAGATACACAAAGAAGAGGAGGCGAGCCCGCACTCCTCTGGGTACTTGCACGACTGGATATGACTCGGAACAGAGACTCTCCAACAGGGTATCTGACCACGCTGGCTGTTCATCGGCGTCGTGCAGATCAAGGTAATGACCACGCTGGCTTTTGATCGGCGTAGTGTAGAACAGGTTAACAACTGACCACGCTGGCTTTTGATCGGCGTCGTCCTCAAGAATCCTACTCGAAGCGAGAGGGCTCATCCACTATGAGCGAATACAGATCACGATTGACAAGCCCCGTTGTGTTCCGAAGGTGGAGCTTATATAATGTCCTCCCATTTAGCCAACCCCCAGCGCCGGATGGCCTTCTGGGACTTGTAGTGCTTCCACAAAGGACTGGAAATACGGAATCTTTTACCTTTGGCCTTGTCGATGGTAGCGATCGCTACAGAACCCCCTCTCGTGGACCGCCGTCCCGGCGGACGTCCCGGCTTCCCGGTAAACCGCTCATGGAATTGTTCTACTAAATCGGGACAATGTAGATGGTCCAAGGGTTCCCAGGTTCTGTCCTCGGGACCGAACCCTTTCCAATCCACCAGGTATTGTATTCGGCCTCGGACCAAGCGAGAGTCCAGAATAGAACTCACTTCATATTCTTCGTGGCCCTCGATTTCCACCGGAAGAGGACGATCAGGTAATCTCACACTCGGAAGGCACGGACGTAGGAGCGATACATGAAAAACAGGATGAATCATCCAGGAGACTGGCAACGAGAGTTTCATGGCTACAGCGTTTATCCTCTCACAAATGCCATAGGGACCAACATACTTAGGTTTCAATTTCGTAAGTCCCTTAAGATGCAGGTTACGTGTAGAAAGCCACACCTTGTCCCCCACCTTATACTCAGGTTCAGGAGTACGCCTCTTATCAGCGAAAGTTTTCTGGGTTGCTTGGGCGTTTTCGAGATTGTTCCGAGCCTCGATCAGAATAGCCCGAAGATGAGCGTGATGTTCATGAATGGCAGGGACCAAAGATTCAGCCGGCCATTCAAAGGGAAGCATGTTTGGATGGAATCCATAAAGGCAAAAGAACGGGGAACATCCCAAGGTGGTATGTTCAGCGTTATTGTAGGCGAACTCCGCCAACCACAAGAGGATGGTCCAATCTGTGGCGTTCTGTAGCGAGAAACAACGCAGGTATTGCTCCAACGTCTGATTCAGATGTTCCGTTTTACCATCCGTTTGCGGATGATACCTTGATGAGAGTCGAGCATCGATCTGCAAAATGGTACATAGAGCCTTCCAGAAACGGGAGGTGAATTGTGTCCCCCTATCTGTAATCACCACTCTCGGCAATCCGTGTGGACGGACGATGTGTTGGAGGAAGACTTTGGCTAATTCACTGGAGGAAGGCAGTCCAGGCAAGGAAATGAAGTGTCCCATTTTCGTAAGATGGTCAACTACCACCAGCATGACCGTTTGTTTCTCACACGGGGGCATCTCTACAATGAAGTCCATGGACAGCGTGTGCCACGGTTTGGGTGGAATCGGTAAAGGTTGTAACAGTCCCGGTGGTTTGATGTGACTGGCTTTCCCCTGGGCACAGACCGCACAGTTCTTCACGTATTCTTTGGTATCCGCTCTGACACCAGGCCACCAGAAGGATCGCTCCACGTTAGAGATGGTCTTGTAGATGCCCATGTGTCCCCCTAGAACAGAATCATGCGCCCATTCCAGGACTTTGCGTTGCAACGCAGAGTTGGGGACATATAAGGCATGGAAATGATAGGCCAATTTATCCTTTTCACATCGCTTGTCGGGCTCATTCTGTACCCAAGCAGTGATATCCTGATCCGTTAGGGCGACTCGAACGTCATCCAGAAAATCTTCAGAGGTGATCAAGGCGATAGCTATTTCTGGTGGTTCGGTCCCCTTTAGAATGAAAGGGGGTTCTGTAGAGGTAGCCACTTCTTCCTCACCCAACCTGGAGAGCGCATCTGCTTTTCCGTTACGAGTTCCCGGTCTGTATTTGATCACGAAATCAAAGTCTGAAAAGAAGAGGGTCCACCTCAGTTGTCGAGGAGTCAAGGCCTTCGCCGTCTTTAAGAACAGTAGATTGCGATGGTCTGTGATGATTTCTACCGTATGTAACGCTCCAAGGAGGTAATGCCTCCATTCTTCGCATGCTCTTTTGATGGCTAAGAGCTCTTTGTCGGTTATCGTGTAGTTTATTTCACACTGGGTGAGCTTCTTAGAGTAGTACGCCACCGGGTGGAGTTGACCAGAGGTAGGATGGCGTTGAGACAGGACTCCACCTAGAGCAAACTGAGAAGCGTCAGTTTCCAACACAAACGGCATCTTGGGGTCTGGATGACGAAGGATGGGAGCTTGTGTAAACTTCTCTTTTAGGAGTTGGAATGAGGTTTCGGCCTCCTCTCCCCATTTGAAAGGAACATTCTTTCTCAAGAGGGATGTGATGGGATGGATGATTTTGGAGAAATCCTGTATAAAACGCCGATAGTAATTGGCAAAACCGAGAAAGCTTTGCACAGATTTAACGTTCCGTGGCGTTTTCCAGGTGATGATGGCATTCACCTTACTCATGTCCATGCGAAATCCGTGAGCGTCAATAACATACCCCAAGAAGGCTACCTGTTGGACATGAAAAAGGCATTTCTCCAGTTTGGCATACAGGGAGTTTTGTTGGAGCCTTTCCAGCACGATTTTCACATGGGTGATGTGATCTGATAGAGACACTGAATAGATTAAAATATCGTCTATATAGACCACGCAAAATGTCTCCAAACACCCCCTTAACACTTCATCCATAAAGAACTGGAAGGCGGCTGGGCGTTGCAGAGGCCAAAGGGCATCACTCTATATTCGTAGAGACCAAACTTAGTTCTGAAAGCAGTCTTCCACTCATCTCCTTTCATCACGCGGACCAGATGATAGGCCCCTCGGAGATCAAGTTTTGTAAAATAGCGCGCACCTTTCAACTGATCCATCAACACCGGAATCAGGGGGAGAGGATAGCGGTTCTTGATGGTCACCCTGTTAATGGCTCGGTAGTCGATACATGGTCTCAATTCCTCGCAATCCTTCTTCGGTATGAAGAACATGGGCGACGAGGCCGGGGAGGTGGAGTGTCTTATGAACCCAGACGCTATATTGTCCTTGATATAGGTTTTGAGGTACAGTGTTTCTTTTTCGGTCAGGGCATACACCCTACTGCAAGGGATGTCTGCGCCCGGAACGAGGTCAATCCGACAATCGTAGGTGCGGTGCGGAGGTAATTGGGTAGCTTTTTGTTTGTCGAACAAGGCATGAAAGGACATGTATTCTTCTGGTAAAGTGGTGGCACAACAAAAGGAATCAACTGTACATTCGCTTGCTAAGAAGGTAGCGAGCAAGGGAACAAGGGGGAAGTCTTGGTGTATGCCTTCTCGACAATGTTCCTTGCAATACTCGGATGTCATACTCACGGTACGGGAAGCCCAGCTCACCAACGGATTATGTAGTGTCAACCAAGGCATACCTAGAATGAGTGGGACCTGAGGGGCATCGATCAGGTCGAACTGGATGTATTCACAGTGATCCTCACCGAATCTCATTAATAGGGCCAACGTATGGTAGGTAACCGGGCCTGAAGTTAGTACTGTACCATCCACTGTTTTAACTGTTTCAGGTATCGATTTCTTTTCACAGGGGATACCCATGCGGAAGGCATAGGTCTGGTCTATATAATTTCCGGTAGCCCCTGAATCTAACAAGGCATCTACCCTTACAGGATTCTGATTGGTAACCCATAGAGCAACCTTCACATTCATATGGGCGACTGCAGGGTGTAAGGTATTGGCTACAAAAGGGGAGACCGTATCATGAGGTCGTCTCGAATCAGAGGTCTCTATCTGATTCAAGACCGTCAGTTTTCCGCCGGTTCACTAGAACTAAGAGCAGCCTGCCCTCGGGGATGGGGGTCTTTCCCGGGAAGTAATTCCTAGCTCTACAGTCATTGATGAAGTGCCCTCCTTTGCCACAGTATAGGCAGAGTTTAAGCCTCCGTCTCCTGTCTCTTTCTTCCCGGGTGAGAGGCCCACGTATTCCCCCTATTTGCAAGGGTTCTGGTCCTTCTGGTGTTTTTGCTTTTTCTTCTACCCCCTGCCGGGATTTAAATAAGGGGTAAGAGTATCGATAATCCCCCCCTTTTCTATCCCCTTTTCGTTCCAGCAGCCGGTGATCTAGCTGGACTGTCAGATCTATTAACTCCTCACAGGTAGTAGGTAATTGCACTACCTGAGCTAATACATCCTTTAGTTCTCCCCTGAGTCCTTGGTAAAACAAGGAGATTTGTTTCTGGGCCGGCCAATCTGTTTCCACGATAAGGCGGTTAAAGGTGGTGATGTAGGACAACAGATCTTGGGACCCCTGTCTCAAGGTCATTAATTCATGATCTAGTGACAACATGTGAGACTTCCTATCAAACAATTTCCGGAGTTCTATGCAAAAGGCAGAGAAATCATGTAAAACAGGATCATCTTTTTCCAATAAAGGGATAGTCCAGCTGGACGCGTTCCCTCCCATATATGACATCAGAAAAGCCGTTTTGGATGCTTCGTCCTGAAAGACCATAGGTTTGCATAGAAAATGCAGACGGCATTGATTCAGAAAGGTTTCAAATTTCCGTGGATCCCCATAAAACCTTTCGGGAGGAGCTAGGGGTATCCCATGATTTTGGATTATATGGACCGTCGGGGTGGCATCGGCAGAAGTGGAAGGGGCTGCTAGTGAACCCCCGGGTTGAAAGGAAGGAGGCGGCTGCAGAGTGGCCGGTCTAATCAATGGTTTCACCACAGGCTCTCTCATGGCAAGATCTGACACGTCTTTACGTAAATCAGAGATCTCTTTATACAAAGCCTGGTTCTCTATCCGGGAATTCTGGACCTCCTGTTGAAGGCCTGCAAAGCTCTCCAACAGGGAGGTGAGAGTGGCATTCGTATCCATCGTCTAGGCTGGGCTGTATTCTTAGGCTTGTCAATCTGTCAGGACTGAGAGCAGCGCAAGAATATGCAAGCGCCACTAACCTTACTCTGATGGCCAGCAGAGACGATAGACGATAGTCCTTCCAACTCCGCTCCGCACAAACCCCTACAATGGAATATACCCACTGTCTGAGCCTGTACGAATAGGGGCCGGGCGGTAGATTGACATCGGGGAATGGCTCGTCAGGTATCGTCTGGTCGTTACACCATGAGGTTACTGGTACAGGGACACTGCAGGCAGAGGAGGAGACAGAGAACAAAAGATTAGTTCTGCAGCAGAACTTACGGGAACCCAGGATTCTCCCCCAGTTTTCCCTACTCACCAGTTTATCCACCCCATGTATCCTTAAAGGAATTCTCAGCAAAGAACCAAAGTAATAGTTTAACCAGAAGCACTGAGGAGTTAACGTCACTCCTCTGTCTACCAGGTCGTAACCACAAAATACTTCTTTGAATTACGAACTACAAACGTGGAAGCACCACGTTACTAGAACCACAATCCTCCTTGTGGAACCAAGTATAACAAGTATCAGATAAAGTCAGTAGCCACTGACAACGAGCTCAATTTTTCCCCGCAAAGTAAACAAGAAATGGCGGCGGCTTTGATACCGCTGTAAACAGAAAAGATACACAAAGAAGAGGAGGCGAGCCCGCACTCCTCTGGGTACTTGCACGACTGGATATGACTCGGAACAGAGACTCTCCAACAGGGTATCTGACCACGCTGGCTGTTCATCGGCGTTGTGCAGATCAAGGTAATGACTACGCTGGCTTTTGATCGGCGTAGTGTAGAACAGGTTAACAACTGACCACGCTGGCTTTTGATCGGCGTCGTCCTCAAGAATCCTACTCGAAGCGAGAGGGCTCATCCACTATGAGCGAATACAGATCACGATTGACAAGCCCCGTTGTGTTCTGAAGGTGGAGCTTATATAATGTCCTCCCATTTAGCCAACCCCCAGCGCCGGATGGCCTTCTGGGACTTGTAGTGCTTCCACAAAGGACTGGAAATACGGAATCTTTTACCTTTGGCCTTGTCGATGGTAGCGATCGCTACAATAACCTGGGCTTCATCCTAGACTCCTCCCCACCGATCCAAGAATCGGTTCCCCACCGAAACAAGAAAGACAGTCACCCATGCACTGGTCACCAGCCGATTGGATTATGGAAATACCCTTTACGCCGGGACCACAGCCAAACTACAGAAAAAACTCCAACGCATCCAAAACGCCTCAGCCAGACTCATACTGGACATTCCCCGTCATGCTCACATTTCCGGTCACCTGAAGGATCTCCACTGGCTCCCCGTCGACAAGAGAATAACGTTCCGTCTCCTCACCCACGCACACAAGGCCCTCTACGACCTAGGACCCGAATGCCTCAACACACGACTGCCCTTCTACACACCCACCCGCCAACTACGATCATCCAATCAAGCCCTCGTTGCAATTCGGCGCATCCACAGATCCACCATGGGAGGAAGATCCTTCTCCTACTTAGCGGCCAAAACCTGGAATTCTCTCCCCACTCACCACCGACTTACACAGAACCACCTCTCCTTCAGAAAGCAACTAAAAACCAGGCTATTCGATAAGTAATGCACCCACCCTCTCTCAAGCGCCTTGAGACCCTCTGGGTGAGTAGTGCGTTATACAAATTCCTGAACTTGAACTTGAACTCACAAGTGGGATTCCCTCTAGAGGTGGGGAATGATAGGGGCACCAATTTCATATCCAAGTATATGAAATCCCTTTGGCAAGAGTGTTGTGTAACATACAAGTTCACCACCCTTTACCACCCCCAAGGAAATAGGTTGGCTGAGAGATTCAATCGAACCCTAAACGGCATGAACATGGGCCTGGAAGGTCCAATGAGGCGTAAGTGGGACGTCCTCTTGCCATGCCTTCTTTTTGCATACCGTGAGGTGCCACAGAAGTCCCTAGGGTTCAGCCCCTTTGAACTGCTGTATGGCCACCCAGTGAGAGGACCTCTGAGTTTGGTAAAGGAAGGCTGGGAGCAATCTCCCAGGAAACCTCCCGAGAATGTATACAGTTACATGCTGGACTTCAGAAACAAGACCAGGCGATTCAGGCAACTTGCTGAGTCAAATCTGGAAGCCAGCCAGGAAGAGATGAAGCGGTGGTATGACCAGAATGCCACTCTGGTAGAGCTTCAACCTGGACAAAAGGTGTGGGTCTTGGCCCCAGTGGAGCCTTGTGCACTTCAGGATAAGTGGAAAGGTCTATTTGAGGTTGTGGAGCGCAAGAGTCCTGTCACCTACTTGGTGGACATACAGTCTCCCAGGAACCCTTTGAGGGTCCTACATGTTAACTGCCTTGAGGCCCCACTTGGAGAGGTCCGAAGTCGGCATGCTCTTTGCAACTGATGATGGGATGGAGGAGGAGACTGAGCATCTTCCTGACCTCTTGGTAGCCTCTGAGAAAGATGGGTCAGTGGATGGAGTTCACCTCTCACCTACCCTGACGCCTGAGCAACAGGATAACTGCCACCAATTGCTGGGGCAGTTTCCAGATCTGTTCTCCCTGGTTCCTGGTGTCACAAGTTGGTGCGTCCGTGATGTGGACACAGGAGGCAGCTTACCTGTGAGGCACAAGGCCTACAGGGTAACTGACAGGGTCAGAGCCTGCATCAAGGAGGAGGTCTCCAAAATGCTTGCTCTAGTGGTGGTTGAGTCATCCAGCAGTCCTTGGGCCAGCCCAGTGGTTTGGTCCCAAAGGCTGCCGCGCCGGGAGCCACACCTAAACTCCAGTTCTGTGTAAACTACAGAGGACTCAATTCAGTCACCAAGACTGACGCACACCCCATCCCCAGAGCTATGAGCTCATTGATCGGCTAGGGGCTGCACAGTTCCTCAGCACGTTTGATTTGACGTCTGTGTACTGGCAGATCGCCTTGACTGATGGGGCAAAAGAGAGGTCAGCATTCTCCATACCAGATGGGCATTTCCAGTTCCGGGTTATGCCATTTGGAATGAAGAATGCCCCGGCCACCTTCCAGAGAGTGGTCAACCAGGTGTTGGCGGGACTGGCTGAGTTTAGTGCCGCCTACCTGGATGACATTGCAGTGTTCAGCAGCACATGGGAAGAACACCTGCGACACCTCTGGGAAGTGTTGATAGCACTGCGCAAGGCAGGCCTCACGATCAAGGCAAGCAAGTGCCAGATCGGGCAGGGCTCAGTGGTATACTTGGGACACCAAGTGGGGAGTGGCAAGGTGACCCTTACAGCCCAAGATTGAGACCATCCTGGCTTGGGAGCCCCCCAAGACCCACACTGCAGTGAGAGCCTTCCTGGGGCTCACTGGGTACTACAGGAGGTTTGTCAAGGGATATGGCACCATTGTTGCCCCTTGACAGAGGTGACTTCTAAGAAGCAGCCCAGGAAAGTGATCTGGACTGACACCTGTCAGAAGGCTTTTGACACCCTGAAAACTGCCATGTGCACGGCGCCCGTGCTCCTGGCCCCTGATTTCTCCAAGGAATTTCTAGTGCAAACAGACGCTTCAGAGCATGGTGTGGGGGCTGTTCTCTCACAAATGACTGAGGAGGGCTGGGACCAACCTGTAGCCTTCATCAGTAGGAGGTTACTTCCACGGGAACAGAAGTGGAGTGCAATAGAGCGAGAAGCTTTTGCTGTGGTCTGGGCATTGAAGAAGCTAAGACCCTACTTGTTTGGGTCTCACTTCCGGGTTCAGACAGACCACAGGCCCCTCAGATGGTTGATGCAAATGAGGGGTGAGAACCCAAAACTGTTGAGGTGGTCCATCTCTCTACAGGGTATGAACTTCACGGTAGAACACCGACGTGGCACAGATCACGCTAATGCTGACGGTCTGTCCAGGTTTTTCCGCCTTAGTGATGAGGAACTCCCTGGGGAAGGGTAGTTCTCCCCACATTTCAGCTGGAGGGGGATACGTGTTAGACCTGGCACCTTGGCGTGAGTCTCTCTTCCACTTTTTGATGATGTGCCTCAGATGTTTTTGCTGGTGTTTGCTGCGCAGGGCACTGCGCCACGGCCAATCCGTGCTGCAGTGCAAGTGCTCCCAATATAAAATGTATATGTGATTGATTTCCATGATTGGCTCATTGGCTTTACTGTCAGTCCCCAGTAAAGTGCACCAGGAGTGCCAGGGCTTGTAAATGCCAATACTGCTAGTGGGCCTGCAGCGCTGGTTGCGTCACCCACAGAAGCAGCCTTTTAAAATGTGTCTAGGGTCTGCCATTGCAGACCCTGTGTGCAGTCTGGTACTGTCATGCTGGCTGGGCAAGTGCACACACTTGCCAGCCTCAAAACCTTCCCTTTGCTTCATATTAGTCACCCCTATGGTAAGCCCTAGGGCAGGGTGCATTGTAAGTGTAAGGTAGGACAAGCCCTGGTGTGCGTGGCATGTCCTATTAGTGAATTACAGCCAATTCATTTTTCACTATTGTAAGGCTACCTGTTCTCTTAGGCCAAGATGGGCTGCTGGAATTATTACACCCTATAATCCCAGCAGGATCAGGGAACATGGTAGAAAGTCAAGTTTAGTATGCCTGAACTCAGAATAATAAAATACTTATTTTAGTAAAGTTTATTTTAATATCCTGTGTTTGCAAATGCTACTTTTAGAAAGCTAGCATTTGCTTGCCTAACCATTTCAGCCCGCCTCTGCTAGGATGTGTATCTGCTGTCTGGGTTGTGTGAGTGACAGGGCTGGGGGATGACAGGTGGTGAATGAAAGGATTACACCTTAGTGGGAAGTGGGAGTGCCCCTGGACTCTGAATAGGGCTGTGCTCTGCCACCACAATGCTGGCTCCACCTCCTGGGGAGCGACTGATGACTCAGCCCGACACCTGGCCCAGGAAGAGGGAGGACTGTCAACAGAGTACTCCTGGCTTCCCCTGTCATCACAATGCTGGCTCCTCCTCCTGCAGAGCGTCCGATGTGCCCGCACCTCACACTGAAAGGAAAAGCCATAAACAGCACAACAGAGTGCTTCAAAACTGAAATAGGCTATGCAAATGTCCCCCTGGCCTGAAAGAACAAAAGAAACTGAGTATACCTATAGGAGCCCTGCTCCCAAGTAACTAGACCCTGTTTCCCACAACGAACCTCTGCCCAACTAGAAGGAAGAAGAAGAAGCTGGAAGGACTGGCCTGCTGTCTGCCTTGCTGAGGAAGGAGGGGAAGAGACCTAAAGAGGACTTTGCTGACTTGTGCTTGAAACATTCTCCAAGGGCTTGATTGAGCTTGCCCCTGACCTGAACCCCAGGACTAGTGGGTTCTCTGTGCCTTGGCTCATCTGCGATTGAGCCGTGTGTTTCCTCCCGCCGGAGGCAAGACTGCGCCCCCCTCGCCCCCTCCTAGAAGTATGTCACTCGGGAGCTTGCCTGCCCTTTCAACCGTTGAGAGCCTCGCTCTGCCCAGAGCCACTCTCTGCCCCTCAGGTCAGGCCGCCTGCTCCTCTGCCACTGTTCGTTACTGGAGTACTTGGAGTGCTTGTCTACCCCCTCCTGCCAGAATCCTGGTCTCCCCGAGCGCACATCGATAGCCTGGATGGCCGCCCGTGCATTGTGATCGCACCCGGACGCCCCGATGTGCCCTCTGATCTCAGGAAGAGGCTGCGCCGCATAACCAAAGGACTCGCCACCTCTACAGCCTGTATTGGAGGTCTCCGTGCCGCGCCCCGCCATCTGGAAGCCACCCGCTGTCCACAGACCCCAAGGTACATCTGACCTCAGAAGCGTTCTATGACACGTCTGCCTGCCTGGCCCAGGAGCAGACGTCGCGCATTTCCCAGGATGAACTGCACACTACGGGCTCAGGGCCTGCAACGTTTTCTTTCCCCGTTATTCACTGTGCGCACCCACCGTGCCCGGTACGCCGATCTGCCGCCTGGACCACTGGTAGAATTTTGCGCGTACCCAGGAAAGCTTCCCCCCCCTCTTCCCATGAGCGTACGAGTCGCAACAGCCCAGTACGACTCGTACCCACCTCTAACATCAGCAGCGCTGTACGCGGCATACCGTGGGAAGTGTGAGAGTCAGCAGGACTTCGCTCCCCGGCCCGTACGACGCGCAGGGAAGTTCGTTAAGCATACAGCTGGTACGGTCCGTGCCCCAGTGCCTGGATAAGGTGCCCACAGTGTGTAAAAGTAGTTTAAGACAAACAAGGACTGAGAGAAGAAAAAATTTACAAATTGAGAAGAACACTTGCCATTGTTTCACATCTTGTGGCCAAAGCTAAAACGTTAACAGAGGTCTTGTAATGTTTTGCCTGCATAGATATATATATATTTTTACATAAAGTATTCATATTTTCACATAACCAATGATTGGTGTCCATTTGTGGGGGGATTAATGTATTTACTGTGTGTACCTACAAATGCTTAACCATTAACGCCTGAAGATTAGCCTTGGCTGCTCAAGCCACGCACCTAGAGGGTGAGCAAGGGTAATTCTGAAGGGGTCATCCTGCGCCCTGACTTAGAGGAGAGGGTCCCTGCTTGTCACAAGTGAATACATGCGCCAATCAGAGACCCCCAATTCTAACACCGCTGGAGAGAGTTAAGAATAGGTTGGGTTTGTGAGAGAGTGCTTAGTGTTCACTCGCCAGTCGTCTGCAGGTCCTGCTGGAGAAAGTTAAGAATAGGTTGGGTTTGTGAGAGAGTGCTTAGTGTTCACTCACCAGCCGTCTGCAGGTCCTTCTGGAGAGAGTTAAGAATAGGTTGGGTTTGTGAGAGAGTGCTTAGTGTTCACTCGCCAGCCGTCTGCAGGTTCTGTTGGAGAGAGTCTAGAATAGGTTGGGTTTGTGAGAGAGTGCTTAGTGTTCATTCACCAGCCGTCTACAGGTCCTGCTGGAGAGAGTGTAGAATAGGTTGGGTTTGTGAGAGAGTGCTTAGTGTTCACTCGCCAGCCATCTGCAGGTTCCGCTGGAGAGAGTTAAGAATAGGTTGGGTTTGTGAGAGAGTGCTCAGTGTTCACTCCCCAGCCATCTGCAGGTTTCCGCTGGAGAGAGTTAAGAATAGGTTGGGTTTTTGGGAGAGTGCTTAGTGTTTACTCACCAGTCGTCTGCAGGTCCTGCTGGAGAAAGTTAAGAATAGGTTGGGTTTGTGGGAGAGTGCTTAGTGTTCACTCACCAGTCGTCTGCAGGTCCTTCTGGAGAGAGTTAAGAATAGGTTGGGTTTTTGAGAGAGTGCTTAGTGTTCACTCGCCAGCCGTCTGCAGGTCCTGCTGGAGAGAGTCTAGAATAGGTTGGGTTTGTAAGAGAGTGCTTAGTGTTCACTCGCCAGCCGTCTGCAGGTCCTTCTGGAGAGAGTTAAGAATAGGTTGGGTTTGTGAGAGAGTGCTTAGTGTTCACTCGCCAGCCGTCTGCAGGTCCTGCTGGAGAGAGTCTAGAATAGGTTGGGTTTGTGAGAGAGTGCTTAGTGTTCACTCACCAGCAATTTGCAGGTCCTGCTGGAGAGAGTTAAGAATAGGTTGGGTTTGTGAGAGAGTGCTTAGTGTTCACTCACCAGCTGATTGCAGGTCCTGCTTGAGAAAGTCTAGAATAGGTTGGGTTGTGAGAGAGTGCTTAGTGTTCACTCACCAGCCGTCTGCAGGTCCTGCTTGAGAGAGCTTAGAATAGGTTGGGTTTGTAAAAGAGTGCTCAGTGTTCACTCGCCAGCCATCTGCAGGTTCCGCTGGAGAGAGTTAAGAATAGGCTGGGTTTGTGGGAGAGTGCTTAGTGTTTACTCACCAGCTGACTGCAGGTCCTGCTGGAGAGAGTTAAGAATAGGTTGGGTTTGTGAGAGAGTGCTTAGTGTTCACTCACCAGCCGTCTGCAGGTCCTGCTGGAGAGAGCTTAAAATAGGTTGGGGTTGTGAGAGAGTGCTCAGTGTTCATTCAGCAGCCATCTGCAGGTTCCGCTGGAGAGAGTTAAGAATAGGTTGGGTTTGTGGGAGAGTGCTTAGTGTTCACTCACCAGCCGTCTGCAGGTCCTGCTGGAGAGAGCTTAGAATAAGTTGGGTTTGTGAGAGAGTGCTCAGTGTTCACTCGCCAGCCATATGCAGGTTCCGCTGGAGAGAGTTAAGAATAGGTTGGGTTTGTGGGAGAGTGCTTAGTGTTTACTCACCAGCTGACTGCAGATCCTGCTGGAGAGAGTTAAGAATAGGTTGGGTTTGTGAGAGAGTGCTTAGTGTTAAATCACCAGTCGTCTGCAGGTCCTGCTGGAGAGAGCTTAAAATAGGTTGAGTTTGTGAGAGAGTGCTTAGTGTTCATTCACCAGCCGTCTGCAGGTCCTGATTGAGAGAACTTAGAATAGGTTGGGTTTGTGAGAGAGTGCTTAGCGTTCACTCGCCAGCCGTCTGCAGGTCCTGCTGGAGAGAGTTTAGAATAGGTTGGGTTTGTGGGAGAGTGCTTAGTGTTCACTCGCCAGCCGTCTGCAGGTCCTGCTGGAGAGAGCTTAGAATGGGTTGGGTTTGACAGGGAGAGAGTCAAGGTATGGCTGACCTTTTCCATGGAGGGGCACTGTTAGCAGATAAATATACACACTCTTGCCAGTAGTACTAACAGTGTTGATCACCATCATCGTTCCCTTGTAAAGTTTACATGTTTCTATTACTTTCATGTTTTACATCACAAACCTTGATTTACAAACCTGTGCTGAATATTCCCAGCTGGCAGCGCATCAGGACCTAGTAGGAGGGGCCTGATCCAGTCACTTATTGCGATCAGTGAGGATGATTAAGTGGTTATAAACAGATCCGACATTGAAATCCATCGGCTTTAAGTCTCTGTGCTCTCCCCTTTAAGATTCGGCTAACCAACAGTCTTACATCAGGCCCCTCACACCTCTCCGATGAGGAACACCCTAGACCAATGGTCTTAAACCCTTTTAATACCACCCCCCCTTCCTCCCAGCAATCATAGGGCGCTCCTTAGAATTTTTAGCAATTATTCTATTAAATTGTCAATGTTTAAATATGTTTAGACTTATTTAAGCAATGGAGTTAAGTTCTGTTTTAAAAATGCAATCAAATGCATGATTGCCCAACATACTGTTCTAGTCAGACAGGCCTTACTACAGCTTAATAGCCCGCTGCCGAGGGACTGCGGCTCGGGCCTAAAACTCAGGTTCAGGATCTTTAACAACCGGTATACCCTGAGACAGAAAGACTATAAGGCTATTAGAATATTCCATCCACTGAGGGTAGAATGTTCTAAATTAAAAAGGAAGAAACATGAAGACAAACATTGGAACATTGGAGGTCAGAACAGATATTGGTCTCATGCTCACTGTACATTGGTATTCAAGCTAGCCTGGCTGATGAGGAGTGATACCTCAAAACGGATCCTAGGATGCTTGTTTCTAGTCCAGGGAGGACCTGCCTTGGCAGCTAGGGCTGGATTGTTTCCATGAGGAGCAGGTTCAAGACTGATTTGCATATGGCTGGCTCTAAATTGGTGTGCCATGGTGTGCAAAAGTACAATGGATTGAACCCAGATTTCTTGACTGGGAGTCAATGTTTGATTTATTCCTCGTTCCGTCCATCATTTGTGTGTCTTTTGCTTTCTCACCCTAAGTGTGCCGGGTATACCAAGACTTGGGTCCTAGGCTAACTGTGCCACTGTTTTAAGCTTCTAACTATAATGGGGTGGCCCAGTGACCCTCAGAACCTGGGTTCCAAGATTATACAAAAACAATGGCTCTGTTGGGTGAAAAGTCAATTTCTTTGTAAATCTAAATGGTAGGCAAAACTATCAATGTATTTCACAAAGTTTTTTAGAAATACATAATCACCCTGGAACAGAATTACTTGTTGAGGGAGAAAAGGGGAAAGAAGGAAGAAACACACACCATTTTGGATTTAATCCAAAATATTCTTATTTTTAGAAAATCTGACATAGATATAGCATTGGTAAACATGGGAATGGGTTGTCCAAGTCAAAATTAGCATAAACGTACAAATAACAGATACGTGCTTAGGTGAATAATAGTGACAAGTGATGTTGACTGTGTGTGGATACACAAATACATAAAAACAAATAAAGATCAGTCCAAAATTCAACATCAATTTGTTTCAACAAGTACATATGTTTTCTCCTATTGTCGTTGAAACTTGGTATGGACTGATTAGTAGCACAACGTTGACGTTTCAACCCTATAAGATGGTGCTGGCTTTATCGCAACTGTGTCGGGTCTTCATAAGGACTAACAAGCAGGTGGACAACCTGTTGGTTTTGAATCTTTCAGCACCTATTTCTATATAGGCAGGAGGGTGGGGATGTGTCAGCCGACACCATCCACGACCAAGGGTTCAATCGCAGTATCTTGTGCAGTAAATGCGTAAAATTTCTCCGCCAGCCGGTGGAGAAAAATGGAAGATTTCGGTTAAGTGCCGCTTGTGGGATCACTTTAGGATAAGATCAAGGAACGTCTCTCTCCTTCACGATCTGGCGATCAATGCGATAAAGCCAGCACCATCTTATAGGGTCGAAACGTCGACGTTGTGTTCGAGTTGGAAAAAGGAAGTTTGGAAATGGAGTCTGGAGAAGTTTGGAGACAGAGGAAATTTGGAGCTTAATATTTATTGTTTTTTCGCAGTCACAAAAGAGGAAGATGGCTGCTGCTCATGGGGACTTATACATGTTCTAAGTTCCAGAATGTTTTAAAGTATTCTAAGTTCTAAGATATTGTTGCTGCTGTGTTTGGGCGGTAATAAAAGAGATATGCTACTAATTTTTCCATCTCTTCTGAAAACCTTAACACCTTTGGAACCCTTTCCTGAACTGGCACACAGATAAAATCTATCCTGTATCCAACTACAGTTTCCAAAACCCAAGGATCCTGCGTTAGTCTGATACACTTAAAATGAAATGCGAGGTTTTGTAATGTGCTTGGATTTCTTTCTCACAGAATAAAAACCAAGAACGTTTCTTTACCTTTAGGCCTCTTTGTGCTAGTCTCCCAATGGGTTCCTGATATTTCCTGTTTTTCCTAACTGTAGGGAAATAAACAATAGCACAGAATAGACACTTAAGTTGATGCCAGAATGCTCGCTGATTTTTTTTAGGTTTGAAGATTGATAAAAGCTTTTTGCATGTTCACTGCCATGATATGGCTTTTCTCCTGTGTGTCTTCGCTGATGTATAGAACTATGCACAAGAAAATGGGCCGTTAGTGCAAGATTGGTTGTACTGCACTTACACCTAAGAACCCACAATCCCTCGACCGACTAGCTATAGTGTCTCATTAGCTCCCCAGACCATCCGAAGATACCTAATGCTTAGACAAACCCAGAACACGGAACTCCCGACCTCTCAGAGTCGTCGTAGCAATGCACACCCTTTTGCTCACTTACCTGTGCTTGTCCACACCAAACAATGCAGAGTCTATGTAAAGTTTAAAGTGTTTATTTTTCAACTAACAAACTCTGTGCGTAGTTCTATGATGCAGTCAATGAGCTAGCACCAGACCAGAAGAATAATACATAAGATAAAAACAATGATCAAAGTTACAATACCATAAAATAAGAAGGGAGAGATCATTCTGAATGACCAGTGGATATTATGGCCATAGCGCCTAGACCACCCTCCCCTGGTAGGAATACGTATATTATATAAAAGAAGCTCTCTGGGCCAATTCTGGGGAACCCCTCATCTTAGAACGTAGGAGTAAGGTTACATCATAGGTTCAGCAAGGCTCTAGTCTTCCGTCTGTCTCGAGAAAGCTGCTGCGTGTTAGTAAAATGCAAGCATTTCTCAATCGTGCAAAGAAGTGCCTAATGTTATGTCTAGGTAGTGCGGATTGACCAGAAGTGGAACGCACAGTGGCTTGTTTATCGACCTTGTACGCAATGAGCAAACTATAACAATATGAGCTCATGTGGGCACAAAGGTATTTTGCACAAGAAGATACAGAGTGTTGTGCGCAAAAATAAAAAGACACATAGATAAAATGGTTGCTACCTCAGGCTAACTTTAGCAAATAATAGCGTGACACTAGGGGCCGCACTACAGTTTTTCCCCAGTGTGTGCTCGCTGATGCTGTTTTAGGTTTGTTAATTGACAAAAGCTATTCCCACATTCACTGCAATGGTATGGTTTTTCTCCAGTGTGTGTTCGCTGATGAATCCTTAATGTTGAAGATGTAATAAAACTACGTCCACATTCACTGCAATGATATGGTTTTTCCCCTGTGTGTGTTCTCTGATGGAGTTTTAGGTGTGATAATCGACTAAAGCTCTTTCCACATTCACTGCAATGGTATGGTTTTTCTCCCGTGTGTGTCCGCTGATGTCTATGTAGGACTGATGAGAGACAAAATCTCTTCCCACATTCATTGCACTGGAATGGTTTTTCCCCAGTGTGTGTTTTCTGATGCTCCTTTAGGTACCATAATCTACAAAAGCTCTTCAGACATTCACTGCAATGATATGGTTTTTCCCCTGTGTGCGTTTGTTGATGATATATTAATCCTGAAGAGGAACTAAAACTACTTCCACATTCACTGCAAGGATATGGTTTTTCGCCTGTGTGTGTTCTCTGATGCAGTTTTAGGGGTGATACATCTATAAAGCTCTTCCCACATTCATTGCACTTGAATGGTTTTTCCCCAGTATGTGTTCGCTGATGACTCATGAGTTTTGATAATTCTATAAAACTACTTCCACATTCACTGCAATAATATGTTTTTTCCCCTGTGTGTGTTTGTTGATGATACATTAATCCTGAAGAGGAACTAAAACTACTTCCACATTCACTGCAAGGATATGGTTTTTCTCCAGTGTGTGTTCTCTGATGCTGTTTTAGGTGTGCTAATTGACTAAAGCTCTTCAGACATTCACTGCAATGATATGGTTTTTCTCCTGTGTGTGTTCTCTGATGTTGTTTTAGGCCTGACAATAGACTAAAGCTCTTCGGACATTCACTGCAAGGATATGTTTTTTCCCCTGTGTGTGTTCTCTGATGCCGTTTTAGGCCTGATAAATATATAAAGCTCTTCCCACATTCATTGCACTTGAATGGTTTTTCCCCAGTGTGTGTTCGCTGATGACTCATGAGTTTTGATAATTCCATAAAACTACTTCCACATTCACTGCAATGATATGGGTTTTTCCCCTATGTTTGTTCGCTGATGCTTTTTTAGGCCTGATAATTGACTAAAGCACTTCAGACATGCATTGCATTTGTATGGCTTTTCTGTGTGTGTTCTCTGATGCAGTTTTAGTCTTGGTAAATATACTCTGTGTTTTATATAGCAGATCCCCCATTTCTTTTAACTTTCAGTTAACTGTGGTTTTCGCTGGTTGCTGTGGAATGGCCTGAAAGATCCATTCAATACACCTTTAGCACTGAATGGTGGCCTGATATCACTTTAGGAAGCAAAGTACTGCTGTAACCACCTCATGATCAGAGCTGGTATTGGACATGTTTACACAAAAAGTGGTTGATCAGTGTTGCCTTAATTTTCTAGGGGGTAATTTCTTCATCTTGAGGCACGGAGGTGACAGCTGAGACTCGTAGAATCACCGAATTGCCCTTGACGGTACTTCAAAGATCTGTCAGTTTATGTTCAGGTTCGGCTGCCTCTGTCGGCACTTATGTTTTCCTGAATACTGGAACTCAATGTTTCTGACTTTGCTTTTGCAGATTTACAGTATTATCTTCATTATTCCTAAACATTTTGTGCAATCAAGGATTGTTTTCTGTCGGATGTAAAAAGATTTAAATTACTTAAATGGAAAATACCAGAATGTGCATATACAATTTTTAATTGATTGTAAAAGCATCTCATTTATTACTATTGTTGAAACTTATGAAGAAATATTTAAGACACATTTAACCATACAGAGATATTTGCATAACAGTTCCTTTGAATACGCCACATCTTATTTATTTCAGCAAAGGGGTCATAGAGTAACTTAGCTAAAAAAGGGCGCTCGCATAGCACTCATATACTAGTTACAGCTTTAGGTAGATGCATATGGTCAAGGTTTTGTTAAAACAAGAACAGCTCTTAGAGTAAGAGAAGGATCAGGAAGACTCAAGACAGCAAGGTGGATATCAGAATGTTGTGCCATGCATAAAATCCTATTATTCACTGGGGTGCCTGGTTTCATTCACTACTAACTACTAACTCTTTTTTCAGGAGGATTCCCCTCACTGTTGTCTCAAGGCTTGATTATGGGGGCCTTTTGTGCGCTGATTGTGTTTGGGGCCCTTGTGGCGTAAAGGGGCTCTATCTGAGCCTTGTAGAACCTGCATCATGTATCGACCCTCTCCCCATATAAAGTCCCTGCCCAATCTAAAATGTTGGCACCTCTAAGACTCTAGGAATCTAGATATTGACAAAGAACTTAGCATGTCCTTCTTGTGGACATGAAAGAAGGACCATCATGTTCTGTAGCTTTAAAGTATTTCTAAGGTGGAGGCCATCTTAGAATGTTGTTGTTTACTAATTCTGCTTACATTTCCAGACTGGCTGGGTCGAATTTCCAAGTGCATTCTAGTCCACTGTTCATCCTATCCCCCCTATCCCTCTCTTCTGGATTCTATCTTCCTAATTGCATAATCTAGTTTGACCTGATGTATTTCAACTTCCCTTTTTTATATTTGCAGCTGGGCCCTCTCTTCAGGATTTTCTGTTTTCCACCTAGTAATTGCATGCATATAACGCTGGGAAGCCCACAAAAGAAAGAGTACCTTCTTCTCTCTTGATCTTCTGTCATTATGCTGTTGTTTAATGGGCTGTCTTTGTAGAACGGAGTCATGGAACTTTCCTCCAGCCACTCCATGATTTGCTCCATCCCTTCCTTCCTTCCTTCATCTGACCATACCCCCTTCTCCTCAACTACCCTAAGCTTCCCCCCACGTGAGCATGCAGTACTCCGGTCCCTCCCCTCTTTCCACTATGGAAATTTGGTGCCTTTAGCCATGGATTCCCTTTCTTGAAGATCACTGGACTCCAAACTTGTTCCAGACGGCTGAAATTCCTACACTATCATATACCCCATAAACTAAAAGTGTGTTCAAGAACTTCAAACACAGGCTTCTCAAATTTCTCCCATGAACTCTTATTTCCACCCCCTATGTCTTCACGAATAAAGGCGCTACTATAAGTGACTTTGGGACATATGTAGGTAGCTTAATAGCGTGTTCAAGAACTTCAAACACAGGTTTCTCAAATTTCTCCCATGAACCCTTATTTCCACCCCCTATGTCTTCACGAATGAAGGCGATACCATAAGTGACCTTGGGCCATATGTAGGTAGCTTAATACCGGTCGGCAACGGCCGAAAATCGGTAAATTTCCTGTTACCGACCGGTATTTAGCTTTTTCTAATGTAGGTAGCTGGTCTTAAGGATAGGGTAATTTACCGAATCGGTAATTTAAGGAATCAGTAAATTACCGGTAAATTACCGAATTCTTAAAATACAGAATCGGTAAATTACCGAATCCTTAAATCCTATGTAGGGACCACTCAAGTGAGTGCATTTTTGATTTAAGGATACGCTATTTACCACCAACTACAAGTTGGTGGTAAATATTGAATACCTTTAAGAAAGCAATTTTGTGCTTTTTAAAAGTCCTTAGGGCATGTATGTGCGCCACATGTGCACAAATGCACGATTCAGGGGTGCAACAGGGTGTCAATGTGACACCCTGCCACCCTTGAATATGCTCCCCCTATTACCGATTCAGTATTTACCGAATCGGAAATAGTGAATGGCTTCCCATTCATTCCTATGGGCCTCCAGGCCGATAGGAATGAATGGCAATTACCGAATCTGTAAATAACAAATCGGTAATACCGAATATTACCGATTCTGTAAAATTTACCTAATTTTTAACTACATACTATTTATTGATTCTTAAATACAGAATCGGTAAAATTCGGTATTTAAGAATCCGTAAATAGAGATTACCTACATAAGGCCCCTTATCTTTTGCATTAAAAGACCAGCACAATGAAGGAAAGCCCTTTGCTCTCTGCTCTGGATCACTGCATCCACTAAAGCCCCACACAGTCTCAGACTCTCTGCAACTTCCTCTATTGTTGGCCGAGCAGAGGCAACCATCTCCCTTTATAATAATGGGATTATCCTCATCCAAGCATCTGAACGCAGCCTAGAATTACTTGATTCAATTTTCCTCTCATCAAACTCTCTGTGATGAATACGTTTCCTCCCTGACCCAAGCTCATCCTAGCCCTTTAGTCATCCCACGGGTACCTCGTTCTGTATCCTCCCCTCTCCCCACTACTTGTATTGTTTCACCCCTTTCCCCTCCTCCCTATCCATCTTCGTCAGATTACCCAACAGCATTCATTTACCATTACCCTTGCAGCTTGTTTCAACCAACATTTTTCATAATAATAACGTACCCCGCATCACAGCCCTAGAGCAGCGACCACTGAAATACCCTGACTCGATACTAACACCTTCACCTCATCTCTGGCCCTTACCTCTGAACATTTATTTTATTTAGTTTTATAAAGCGCAAATAAGACCCATGAGGGTATCAGAGCGCTTTACAATATACAGTTATTAAATATTAGATGGTTGAGGTAGTAAACATACATTCAGTATTCGCCAATCAGTACAAAAGAGGTTGATAGTAGTGTATGGATAGCATAGGTGACTAGTAGTCAAAAAAGAATGATCCGCGAGGGAATCAGAACTAAGCATGGCCGAAATCTGCAAATTCGCGGATTTCCCTGAGAAATCACAAAAAAAATCTGCGAATAAGTGAATGTTCCCATGAAATAACGGATTTTTTTGTGATTTGCCCTGGAGTACTTTCTACTGGCTAATCCAGTAAGTGCTCCCTCATTGGGTAAATGTATAGTGCTTTTACTAAACTGCAGCTGCGTAAAGGGCCAGAAGATGTGTCTCCAGTGACCATGTGAGCCTGTAACACAGGCACAGGCACACATGGTCACTGGAGACACATCTTCTGGCCCTTTACTTAGCTACAGTGTAGTAAAAGCACTATGGGGCAGATTTACAAGCCGCTTGCGCCTCTTTTGCGCCACAGTTGCATCACTTTTGTGACGCAGCGGCAGCACAAAAGATGCGCCATGGTGCTGGGTATTAACAACGTGACGCATCTGAGAGATGCGTCACGTTGTAAAGCCCTGCGCCATCAGGAGGCATTCCGGCGCAGGGGAGGGCGTTTCTGCGCAGGAACGCCTCCTAAAAGTGGCTGAGTGAAATCTACAAGATTTCACTCAGTCACTTTTAGGCCAATGCTGCGTCAAAACCTTGCGTCTGCTTAAAGCAGGCACAAGTCTTGACGCAGCATTGGGGAAATAGGGCCCCCCAGAGTATTGCTGGAGCTGCGTCGCAACTCCAGCAATGCTCTGCTTTTACGGCACAGATGCGCGACTCATCTGTGCCGTTTTTCCAACATGGTGCGCCGCATTGTAAATGCGGCGCACCATGGGTGGCGGAGCTGCGGCGCACAATAACTGGCGCATCCCTGGGGATGCGCCAGTTATTGTAAATCTGCCCATATACATTTAGCCAACGAGGGAGCACTTACTGATTAGACAGTAGAAAGTACTCCAGTTGCGTAAAGGTATTGCAGAAAAAGGTGGCTTCTTCGTGGACAAACACCCAGGGCGGGATTCATTCTGCCCCCTGTTAGACTCGTTTTTTGTGCCCTTCTGCCCTCTGTTAGACTCGTTTTTCCCTTGTTTTTCTGCCCTTCTGCCCCCTGTTAGACTCGTTTTTTGTGCCCTTCTGCCCTCTGTTAGACTTGTTTTTCACTTGTTTTTTTGCCCTTCTGCCCTCTGTTAGACTCGTTTTTCCCTTGTTTTTCTGCCCTTCTGCCCCCTGTTAGACTCGGTTTTTTTGCCCTTCTGCCCTCTATTAGACTCATTTTTCCCTTGTTTTTCTGCCCTTCTGCCCTCTGTTAGACTCGTTTTTTGTGCCCTTCTGCCCACTGTTATTCCCTTGTTTTTGTGCCCTTCTGCCCTCTGTTAGACTCGTTTTTTGTGCCCTTCTGCCCTCTATTAGACTCGTTTTTGTGCCTTTCTGCCCCCTGTTAGACTCGTTTTTTGTGCCCTTCTGCCCTCTGTTAGACTCGTTTTTCCCTTGTTTTTCTGCCCTTCTGTCCTCTGGTAGACTGTTTTTTTCTGCCCTTCTGCCCTCTGTTAGACTCGTTTTTCCCTTGTTTTTCTGCCCTTCTGCCCTTGGTTAGACTGTTTTTTGTGCCTTTCTGCCCTCTGCATCATCACAGCATCACTCAGCGCTACCCCAGCATCACTCATCACCACCACATTATTACTCAGCACCACCACATTATCACTCAGCACCACCACAGCACCACCACAGCATCACTCAGCACCACCACAGCACCACTCAGTGCCACCAAAGCATCACTCAGCACCACCACATTATCACTCAGCACCACCACAGCACCACTCTGCACCACCACAGCACCACTCAGCACCACCACAGCACCACTCAGCGCCACCACAGCATCACTCAGCGTCACCACAGCATCACTCAGCACCACCACATTATCACTCAGCACCACCACAGCACCACTCAGCACTACGACAGCATCACTCAGCACCACCACAGCATCCCTCAGCACTACCACAGCACCAATCAGCACAACCACAGCACCACTCAGCGCCACCACAGCATCACTCAGCATCACCACAGCATCACTCAGCACCACCACATTATCACTCAGCACCACCACAGCACCACTCAGCACCATAAAAGCATCACTCAGCACCACCACAGCATCACTTAGCACCACCACAGCAACTCTCAGCACCACCCCAGCATCACTCAGCACATTCCCAGTATTATTCAGCACCACCACACCACCACTCAGCATCAGCACAGCACCACTCAGCACCACCACAGCACCACTCAGCACCACCCCAGCATCAATCTGCGCAACCATTCAACAACAACTGGTTCAAATATGTTCTCTCAATGTTTCAAGCTTTATTACAAATGTCACAAAAGATGTTAATATTTCACTTCTGTTCTTGGATTTTCGTCACAATAAAATACACTGAACATAATCTTCACAAAAGTTATTTACAAAAGTTTAACCTATTGCCATTATAAATTAAAATCACTTTTATTTAAGTATTAATTATTTAAACGAATTAAAAGCCATTGTAATTTGTAATATCAATACATCTAAGTCACGTAAATACAAAACATGTTGCATTACAAATGCTATAGGTGTCACATTTGCGAAAGTTATAACTATTGGCATTGTAAATGACAAAGCTATTAATTTAGCAATTTTCAAAACCAACACATAAATAAAAAAAAATTGTCATTTACAAGACCAATAGCTCAAACGTTCCTAATGCGAGACCTATTGCATTGCAAATGCTTGTTTTTATATCTGTCAGTGCTTCCTGTTGAGGTTTAATTTTCATGACAGGCGCCTCATTGCCTACTTGTAACTATTCTCTGACCCTGCTTCAAAGGTAAGAGCAGGGTCAGAGAATAGTTGCAAGTAGGCAACGAGGCGCCAGGAAGCACTTACAGGCTTACAGCAACAGGTGCCCAAGTTGAAGTTAATTTCTTTGTAACCCTTTTGTAAAAGATTACAAAAAATTAGCTTCAACTTTTGCACCTGCTGCTGTAACCCTGTAAGTGCTTGGCTGAAAATTCGTGGATTCGCGGATTTTACAGCGATTTTGCGAGATTTGCGGATTGAGAAATTGCTGAAAATCCGCAAATTTTGCGAGCGGAACGAATTTTCAGCCCATGCTTAATCAGAACGCTTCACAATACACAGTTATTTACCATTAGGTGGTTGAAGTAGTAAACATACATTCGGTATTCGCCTTCAATTCAAAAGATGTAGGCAATAATATATGGATCGCACAGGTGACTAGAGGTCAAGATAGAATTAAAGTCTTAGGATGTGAAATTGTTTATTAGAAGCATTTTTACTTCTTTTTTGAAGGAGGTAAAGGAAGAGATTCCATGTACCACTGGAGGTAGGGAGTTCCAAATCTTCAGTGCAATCCCTGGGAATGCTCTGCAGCCTGTTCTCTTTTTATGGTAGAATTGTGGTTTAAGTAGTAGTGAGCTCACACTTCGCAGTTGTCTGCATCCTCCCGATCGCACTAGCTTTAGAGCTACGTAACTGGGGGTATTGCTATGCAGGGCTTTATGGGTCATGCAAGCTATCTTTAGGTGTATTCTTGCCTCGTAGGGCAGCCAGTTCAGAACTTTCAAGGTCAGAGAGATGTAGTTATTTCTTTTAGTTCCTGATACCAGTTTGGCCGCAGCGTTAAGCGATGCCCTCAGCGGGTCGGCCAGTATTTGGGGAGAACGCATAGAGTGGTGCTTCCATAGTCTAATCTTGGTAGCACTAGGGTTTGTATTGCCATTTTTAAGTCGGTCTGTGGGAGGAAGGGTTAAAGTTTCCTTAGTATACTCATCTGGTGATTAGCTCCCTTGGTGGCATTAGTGATTTGTGCCTGCATGTTCAGGTGTTTGTCCATGGTAACTCCCAGGGACTTTGCGAGTCAATGATGTGCGGAGCACAATCAAAGGAAGTTAGATGTTTTAACCATAAGTCTATCTTGGGTGTGTGATTGGGTGGGGAGATGAGGAGGAATTCCGTTTTTTTGGTGTTAAGCAAGAGGTGGTTGCCAGTGAGCCAACTTGAGTATTCTGTGGAATAGCGTTGAGGGAGAGGAAGTCTTCTGGTGAGGAGATTTTCATATACAGTTGGGCGTCGTCCGCATATAGGTGATATAGAATGTTCGCCGAGTTCAATGCGTTTGCCAGGGGCTCCATGAGTAGATTAAAAAGAATGGGTGAAAGTGCTGAGCCCCTGCTGTCAGCACGGATGCATCTGTGACACCCTTTCTGGACCAAACACTGACACTTGCTATCTCGGAACCCCCTAACATGACCAATAACATGGCGCCTATCGACTCATCAATCAGTTTATGAGTCCCACACCCCCACTCCTCAATCATGACTCAATCTCTATTCCCCCCTCCCCTGGTTCTCCCAACGCAGCTTCTCCCTAACACCATAAACCGGAGCAGTCTCACCTGGCCTCCTGGCCAACATCACGACCTCTTGTTCCCACATTACTAATGACGCCAAACTCACTGAGATCTCTCAAGAGCTTCAGCAACTTAAGGCTGAGGTTTAAAGCCTAATATCCCTCACCTCTGAGCTCACTAATTGTTGGTGTGCCACCAGGCCGATGGGTAAGAATAGACCCTCTCTTTAGTAATCCAATAGTCAAGTCAAGTCAAACCAGCTATATTTGGTGTAAAATATACAACCATAAAGCATACTAGACAGAAGGTACTATATACACATAAATAAAAACAGTTTTCAAATATTTACATCTTTAAAAAAACAGTATTTCATAACAGGCATTACATCTTTATTCAATATATAGTACTCTGATAATTATCAGTGCAAAAATCGCACATGTACAAAACAAGCATTTTTGAGCAAAATCCTAACATATAACAAAAGGGGAAGAAAAAAAATGATTCATAAACATACTTGAGATTAGGATAATAGATTATATCAACATTATGGAATAATGACACAACTATTTATTTATTTATTTATTTGTTGAGATTTATAGAGCGCAGCGAATACCCTTGGGCGTCTTGGCGCTAAAGGCAGTCATCAGTTTTTTCAGATATTAATGCATCCAGATGTGACAAATCCTTTCTTTTCCTAATCGCCCTTTGTATAAAATTAATAACACAATAAACAGTTTTGACATTATCCATAGTACATAAAAAGTTAAAAGCATGTTTATAATGGAAACGCCTATTGGTTAAAAAAGTGGTTTTATAACAATTCTCTGGATATCTTTATAAAAGGTACAAAACAGTAAGAAGTGCATAGTGGACTGGGGGGTCTTTCCATCAGACGGGCAGTTTGGTGAAATATAGGACCATTTTTCCTTACTTCAGAATGCTGGTATATAATGTAGTGTGCCAAATCTTAGCCTTGTTAAGTAGAATCTATGCAAAGTGTTTCTTACCAGAGTTAATGTGTTTGTAATCCCACCACAGGGGGGATCCAATAACAATCACGGTAGACGGATGTCACCCCGCACATCCAATGGGATCTCAGCAATCACAACTTCTCCTCATTTGACCTGGAAGACAATTCCCTACCCCCACCCGACCAATGAGGATGAAAGATACTCAATCGGACAACAATATTTACTCCATCCTCCTTCAGTCAAATCCATACAGAGATGCTAGGCCCAATCCCAGAGCAGGTAACAATTCCAACTTCAAGCAATTTCCTATCACTCAGGCTGCCTCCGCTGTCGCCCTACCCCACCTGAAATGTACGCTACTCAATTGCAGATCGGCATCTAAACATGCAGTGGATATTGCTGACCTTATCATTACTTATGATCTTGACCTTCTAGACCTGACTGAAACTTGCCTAAATTACTCCTTCATACCAACACTTGACATTCTAGTACCGCCCAGCTATGACATCATCAGATTAGATTCACCAAACAGACCTGGTGGAGGTAACCCCTGTACTCACGGCAATAATCTCTCTGAAGCAAGCACAAAACGTTACTCTCATCTCGTGTGAATATCTAGGCATCGATATCCTGAGTACAGATAGGCCTCGATACAAACTGCATGCGTTTTACCACCCTCCAGGAGATAACCTCCCATCCATTGAACAAATTATGGAAATCATCACAACCAACTACGGTGTATACTGCGTCCAAATCTTCCTTGGTGACTTCAACCTCTACTGGATTGACCCGATGACCAATCAGTGATTAGCCTAAAAACTTTCCTAGCTGATCTAAACTTGATCCAAATATGCGAAAGTCCTACCCAGAACCTGGCAGTGACATTGGATCTAATTATCGCTAAAGCTAATTCCACTCAACTTGAATCTATCATTCCATGTGATTGGACAGACCTCCGCTGTATCACTTTGCTCATCACTGAATCACTGTCCTTCACATAAAAAAATAGACACTGGAAAAGGAACTCTCGAAACATCTATCAGCAATTATATCCTTCCCCCTCCCGAGGACATGTCAGATGTCCAGGACCTTACTGATCATTACACTAATTCAATGACAAACATTCTAGACTCTATGGCACCCCTCCAACGAAAAAGAGTACCCACCAAAGACTCCGAGCCTTGGTACAATGGTAGTCTAAACACTGAAAGATGCAATCTAAGATTCTACTCCTCGCTTGAACACCTCCAGCACCTGAGATCTCTAAGAATCATTTACAACAAACGCACACATAGCTCAAAAGCAAACGTCCTTAGGAAACAGCTAAACAATGCCAGGAACAGACCTAAAAAACTGTTTGAACTCGTTAAATTGCAATCTAAGAGGCAGCCCCAACCTGCTTTCTGGGTTTAATCTGCAGCCTAACTGCGAAGAACTTGCCGCTTTCTTCCTGGGAAAGACGAAAAAAATTGAAAGTGACTTAAAGACTTCTTCGGATCTCCTCCCGACGCCTTCACACGTCAGCCCCCACCCACTCATGTGGCCTAAGCATCCTGCACAACCCCCAAAAATATTGCCACGTGGTGTTCATTCAAATCCTTTGATGAAATGACAATACTACAAATTCTGTCAACTTAGCCCAGGGGCATCAAGGCGCAGCAGATCGGGATCA